>NC_069503.1:6190683-6563183 GCF_027579735.1 Bombina bombina
TCTCTCTCTGTGTGTCTCTCTCTCTCTCTCTCTCTCTCTCTCTCTCTCTCTCTCTCTCTCTCTCTCTCTCTCTGTGTGTGTTATATACAGACAGTACCTTCTCTCTCTCTCTCTCTCTCTCTCTCTCTCTCTCTCTGTGTGTTATATACAGACAGTACCTTCTCTCTCTCTCTCTGTGTGTTATATACAGACAGTACCTTCTCTCTCTCTCTCTCTCTCTCTCTCTCTGTGTTATATACAGACAGTATTCTCTCTCTCTCTCTCTCTCTCTCTCTTATACAGACAGTACCTTCTCTCTCTCTCTCTCTCTCTCTCTCTCTCTCTCTCTCTCTCTCTCTCTCTCTCTCTCTCTCTCTCTCTCTCTCTCTCTCTCTCTCTCTCTCTCTCTCTCATATACAGACAGTACCTTCTATCTCTCTCTCTCTCTCTCTCTCTCTCTCATATACAGACAGTACCTTCTATCTCTCTCTCTCTCTGTGTTATACAGAGGGCACTGCATATACTGATGTGTGAGTATTTCCTATAGTCACCCCAGTGATGAGAAGGACTCGTCGGTCTCTCGGAACATCTCGGCGGCCAGTCTGGGGTCCCTACTAGTTCCCAGCGCTAATCATGTGACCCAGAGCAGTGAACCCAACCTGACGGACCCCCTGATGGGAGGAGACCCGAGCGAACATTACACCAAGATAGATATAGAGCGTGAGGTGAGTCACTGTGTGTTATGCAGAGAGTGCATGTGTGTTATGCAGAGAGTGCATGTGTGTTATGCAGATGTGTTATGCAGAGAGTGCAGGTGTGTTCTACAGAGAGTGCATGTGTGTTCTACAGAGAGTGCATGTGTGTTCTACAGAGAGTGCATGTGTGTTCTACAGAGAGTGCATGTGTGTTATGCAGAGTGCAGGTGTGTTATACAGAGTGCAGGTGTGTTATACAGACAGTGCAGGTGTGTTATACAGTCAGTGCAGGTGTGTTATACAGAGAGTGCAGGTGTGTTATACAGAGAGTACATGTGTGTTATACAGAGAGTACATGTGTGTTATGCAGACAGTGCAGGTGTGTTATGCAGACAGTGCAGGTGTGTTATACAGACAGTGCAGGTGTGTTATACAGACAGTGCAGGTGTGTTATACAGAGAGTGCATGTGTGTTATACAGAGAGTGCATGTGTGTTATACAGAGAGTGCATGTGTGTTCTACAGAGAGTGCATGTGTGTTCTACAGAGAGTGCATGTGTGTTCTACAGAGAGTGCATGTGTGTTCTACACAGAGTGCATGTGTGTTCTACACAGAGTGCATGTGTGTTCTACACAGAGTGCATGTGTGTTCTACAGAGAGTGCATGTGTGTTCTACAGAGAGTGCATGTGTGTTCTACAGAGAGTGCATGTGTGTTCTACAGAGAGTGCATGTGTGTTCTACAGAGAGTGCATGTGTGTTCTGCAGACAGTGCATGTGTGTTATGCAGACAGTGCAGGCGTGTTATGCAGACAGTGCAGGCGTGTTATACAGTCAGTGCAGGTGTGTTATACAGTCAGTGCAGGTGTGTTATACAGACAGTGCAGGCGTGTTATACAGAGAGTGCAGGCGTGTTATACAGAGAGTGCAGGCGTGTTATACAGACAGTGCAGGTGTGTTATACAGACAGTGCAGGTGTGTTATACAGTCAGTGCAGGTGTGTTATACAGACAGTGCAGGTGTGTTATACAGACAGTGCAGGTGTGTTATACAGAGAGTGCAGGTGTGTTATACAGACAGTGCAGGTGTGTTATACAGACAGTGCAGGTGTGTTATACAGTCAGTGCAGGTGTGTTATACAGTCAGTGCAGGTGTGTTATACAGTCAGTGCAGGTGTGTTATACAGTCAGTGCAGGTGTGTTATACAGAGAGTGCAGGTGTGTTATACAGACAGTGCAGGCGTGTTATACAGAGAGTGCAGGCGTGTTATACAGACAGTGCAGGTGTGTTATACAGTCAGTGCAGGTGTGTTATACAGTCAGTGCAGGTGTGTTATACAGTCAGTGCAGGTGTGTTATACAGTCAGTGCAGGTGTGTTATACAGAGAGTGCAGGTGTGTTATACAGACAGTGCAGGCGTGTTATACAGAGAGTGCAGGCGTGTTATACAGACAGTGCAGGTGTGTTATACAGTCAGTGCAGGTGTGTTATACAGTCAGTGCAGGTGTGTTATACAGACAGTGCAGGTGTGTTATACAGTCAGTGCAGGTGTGTTATACAGACAGTGCAGGTGTGTTATACAGACAGTGCAGGTGTGTTATACAGTCAGTGCAGGTGTGTTATACAGTCAGTGCAGGTGTGTTATACAGTCAGTGCAGGTGTGTTATACAGACAGTGCAGGTGTGTTATACAGAGAGTGCAGGTGTGTTATACAGAGAGTGCAGGTGTGTTATACAGACAGTGCAGGTGTGTTATACAGACAGTGCAGGTGTGTTATACAGTCAGTGCAGGTGTGTTATACAGACAGTGCAGGTGTGTTATACAGACAGTGCAGGTGTGTTATACAGACAGTGCAGGTGTGTTATACAGACAGTGCAGGTGTGTTATACAGACAGTGCAGGTGTGTTATACAGACAGTGCAGGTGTGTTATACAGACAGTGCAGGTGTGTTATACAGACAGTGCAGGTGTGTTATACAGACAGTGCAGGTGTGTTATACAGACAGTGCAGGTGTGTTATACAGACAGTGCAGGTGTGTTATACAGAGAGTACATGTGTGTTATACAGAGAGTGCAGGTGTGTTATACAGAGAGTACATGTGTGTTATACAGACAGTGCAGGTGTGTTATACAGACAGTGCAGGCGTGTTATACAGAGAGTGCAGGCGTGTTATACAGAGAGTGCAGGCGTGTTATACAGAGAGTGCAGGTGTGTTATACAGACAGTGCAGGTGTGTTATACAGTCAGTGCAGGTGTGTTATACAGTCAGTGCAGGTGTGTTATGCAGACAGTGCAGGCGTGTTATACAGACAGTGCAGGCGTGTTATACAGACAGTGCATGTGTGTTATGCAGAGTGCAGGTGTGTTATACAGAGAGTGCATGTGTGTTATACAGTCAGTGCAGGTGTGTTATACAGTCAGTGCAGGTGTGTTATACAGACAGTGCAGGTGTGTTATACAGACAGTGCAGGCGTGTTATACAGACAGTGCAGGCGTGTTATACAGACAGTGCAGGTGTGTTATACAGAGAGTGCAGGTGTGTTATACAGTCAGTGCAGGTGTGTTATACAGTCAGTGCAGGTGTGTTATACAGACAGTGCAGGTGTGTTATACAGTCAGTGCAGGTGTGTTATACAGTCAGTGCAGGTGTGTTATACAGTCAGTGCAGGTGTGTTATACAGTCAGTGCAGGTGTGTTATACAGTCAGTGCAGGTGTGTTATACAGTCAGTGCAGGTGTGTTATACAGACAGTGCATGTGTGTTATACAGTCAGTGCAGGTGTGTTATACAGTCAGTGCAGGTGTGTTATACAGTCAGTGCAGGTGTGTTATACAGACAGTGCAGGTGTGTTATACAGTCAGTGCAGGTGTGTTATACAGTCAGTGCAGGTGTGTTATACAGTCAGTGCAGGTGTGTTATACAGTCAGTGCAGGTGTGTTATACAGTCAGTGCAGGTGTGTTATACAGTCAGTGCAGGTGTGTTATACAGACAGTGCAGGTGTGTTATACAGAGAGTGCAGGTGTGTTATACAGTCAGTGCAGGTGTGTTATACAGTCAGTGCAGGTGTGTTATACAGACAGTGCAGGTGTGTTATACAGAGAGTGCAGGTGTGTTATACAGAGAGTGCAGGTGTGTTATACAGACAGTGCAGGTGTGTTATACAGTCAGTGCAGGTGTGTTATACAGTCAGTGCAGGTGTGTTATACAGACAGTGCAGGTGTGTTATACAGTCAGTGCAGGCGTGTTATACAGTCAGTGCAGGCGTGTTATACAGACAGTGCAGGCGTGTTATACAGACAGTGCAGGCGTGTTATACAGACAGTGCAGGCGTGTTATACAGACAGTGCAGGCGTGTTATACAGACAGTGCAGGCGTGTTATACAGACAGTGCAGGAGTGTTATACAGACAGTGCAGGCGTGTTATACAGACAGTGCAGGCGTGTTATACAGACAGTGCAGGCGTGTTATACAGACAGTGCAGGCGTGTTATACAGACAGTGCAGGCGTGTTATACAGACAGTGCAGGCGTGTTATACAGACAGTGCAGGCGTGTTATACAGACAGTGCAGGCGTGTTATACAGACAGTGCAGGCGTGTTATGCAGAGTGCAGGCGTGTTATACAGAGAGTGCTGGTGTGTTATGCAGAGAGTGCAGGTGTGTTACACAGAGAGTGCAGGTTTTGTATGCAGACAGTGTATGTGTGTTATACAGAGGGTGTTATACAGAGGGTGTTATACAGAGGGTGTTATACAGAGGGTGTTATACAGAGGGTGTTATACAGAGGGTGTTATACAGAGGGTGTTATACAGAGGGTGTTATTCAGTGGGTGTTATTCAGTGGGTGTTATTCAGTGGGTGTTACAGAGGGTGTTATACAGAGGGTGTTATACAGAGGGTGTTATACAGAGGGTGTTATTCAGTGGGTGTTATACAGTGGGTGTTATTCAGTGGGTGTTATATAGTGGGTGTTATATAGTGGGTGTTATACAGTGGGTGTTATACAGTAGGTGTTATACAGTAGGTGTTATACAGTAGGTGTTATACAGTAGGTGTTCTACAGTGGGTGTTCTACAGTGGGTGTTATACAGAGGGTGTTATACAGAGGGTGTTATACAGAGGGTGTTATACAGAGGGTGTTATACAGAGGGTGTTATACAGAGGGTGTTATACAGAGGGTGTTATACAGAGGGTGTTATACAGAGGGTGTTATACAGAGGGTGTTATACAGAGGGTGTTATACAGAGGGTGTTATACAGAGGGTGTTATACAGAGGGTGTTATACAGAGGGTGTTATACAGTGGGTGTTATACAGAGGGTGTTATAGAGACGGTGCTCTTTCAGTGGGTTTTATAAAGATGGTGTTATACAGAGGGTGTTATTTAGTGGGTTTTATAAAGAGGGTTTTATACAGACGATGCCTATTCAGTGGGTTTTATAAAGACGGTGTTATACAGACGGTGCTTATTCAGTGGGTTTTATAAAGACGGTTTTATACAGACGGTGCTTATTCAGTGGGTTTTATAAAGACGGTTTTATACAAACGGTGCTTATTTAGTGGGTTCTATAAAGACGGTTTTATACAGACGGTGCTTATTCAGTGGGTTTTATAAAGACGGTTTTATACAGACGGTGCTTATTTAGTGGGTTTTATAAAGACAGTGTTATATAGTTGGTGCTCATTCAGTGGGTTTTATAAAGACAGTGTTATACAGACGGTGCTCATTCAGTGGGTTTTATACAGAGGGTGTTATACAGACGGTGCTTATACAGTGGGTTTTATAAAGACAGTTTTATACAGACTGTGCTCATTCAGTGGGTTTTATACAGAGGGTGTTATACAGACGGTGCTCATTCAGTGGGTTTTATACAGAGGGTGTTATACAGAGGGTGTTATACAGAGGGTGTTATACAGAGGGTGTTATTCAGAGGGTGTTATTCAGAGGGTGTTATTCAGAGGGTGTTATTCAGAGGGTGTTATTCAGAGGGTGTTATTCAGAGGGTGTTATACAGAGGGTGTTATTCAGAGGGTGTTATACAGAGGGTGTTATTCAGAGGGTGTTATTCAGAGGGTGTTATTCAGAGGGTGTTATACAGTGGGTGTTATACAGTGGGTGTTATACAGTGGGTGTTATACAGAGGGTGTTATACAGAGGGTGTTATACAGAGGGTGTTATACAGAGGGTGTTATACAGAGGGTGTTATACAGTGGGTGTTATACAGAGGGTGTTATACAGTGGGTGTTATACAGAGGGTGTTATACAGAGGGTGTTATACAGAGGGTGTTATACAGAGGGTGTTATACAGAGGGTGTTATTCAGAGGGTGTTATTCAGAGGGTGTTATACAGAGGGTGTTATACAGAGGGTGTTATACAGAGGGTGTTATACAGAGGGTGTTATACAGAGGGTGTTATACAGAGGGTGTTATTCAGAGGGTGTTATTCAGAGGGTGTTATTCAGTGGGTGTTATTCAGTGGGTGTTATTCAGTGGGTGTTATTCAGTGGGTGTTATTCAGTGGGTGTTATACAGAGGGTGTTATACAGAGGGTGTTATACAGAGGGTGTTATACAGAGGGTGTTATAGAGACGGTGCTCTTTCAGTGGGTGTTATACAGAGGGTGTTATACAGAGGGTGTTATACAGAGGGTGTTATACAGAGGGTGTTATACAGAGGGTGTTATACAGTGGGTGTTATACAGTGGGTGTTATACAGTGGGTGTTATACAGAGGGTGTTATACAGTGAGTGTTATACAGTGGGTGTTATACAGTGGGTGTTATACAGTGGGTGTTATACAGTGGGTGTTATACAGAGGGTGTTATACAGAGGGTGTTATTCAGAGGGTGTTATACAGAGGGTGTTATACAGAGGGTGTTATACAGAGGGTGTTATACAGAGGGTGTTATACAGAGGGTGTTATACAGAGGGTGTTATACAGAGGGTGTTATACAGTGGGTGTTATACAGAGGGTGTTATACAGAGGGTGTTATACAGTAGGTGTTATACAGTAGGTGTTATACAGTAGGTGTTCTACAGTAGGTGTTCTACAGTGGGTGTTCTACAGTGGGTGTTCTACAGTGGGTGTTCTACAGTGGGTGTTCTACAGTGGGTGTTATTCAGAGGGTGTTATTCAGAGGGTGTTATACAGAGGGTGTTATACAGAGGGTGTTATACAGAGGGTGTTATACAGAGGGTGTTATACAGAGGGTGTTATACAGAGGGTGTTATACAGAGGGTGTTATACAGAGGGTGTTATACAGAGGGTGTTATACAGAGGGTGTTATAGAGACGGTGCTCTTTCAGTGGGTTTTATAAAGATGGTGTTATACAGAGGGTGTTATTTAGTGGGTTTTATAAAGAGGGTTTTATACAGACGATGCCTATTCAGTGGGTTTTATAAAGACGGTGTTATACAGACGGTGCTTATTCAGTGGGTTTTATAAAGACGGTTTTATACAGACGGTGCTTATTCAGTGGGTTTTATAAAGACGGTGTTATACAGACGGTGCTTATTCAGTGGGTTTTATAAAGACGGTGTTATACAGACGGTGCTTATTCAGTGGGTTTTATAAAGACGGTTTTATACAAACGGTGCTTATTTAGTGGGTTCTATAAAGACGGTTTTATACAGACGGTGCTTATTCAGTGGGTTCTATAAAGACGGTTTTATACAGACGGTGCTTATTTAGTGGGTTTTATAAAGACAGTGTTATATAGTTGGTGCTCATTCAGTGGGTTTTATAAAGACAGTGTTATACAGACGGTGCTCATTCAGTGGGTTTTATACAGAGGGTGTTATACAGACGGTGCTCATTCAGTGGGTTTTATACAGAGGGTGTTATACAGAGGGTGTTATACAGAGGGTGTTATACAGAGGGTGTTATTCAGAGGGTGTTATTCAGAGGGTGTTATTCAGAGGGTGTTATTCAGAGGGTGTTATACAGAGGGTGTTATTCAGAGGGTGTTATACAGAGGGTGTTATTCAGAGGGTGTTATTCAGAGGGTGTTATACAGTGGGTGTTATACAGTGGGTGTTATACAGAGGGTGTTATACAGAGGGTGTTATACAGAGGGTGTTATACAGTGGGTGTTATACAGAGGGTGTTATACAGTGGGTGTTATACAGTGGGTGTTATACAGAGGGTGTTATACAGAGGGTGTTATACAGAGGGTGTTATTCAGAGGGTGTTATTCAGAGGGTGTTATACAGAGGGTGTTATACAGAGGGTGTTATTCAGAGGGTGTTATTCAGAGGGTGTTATTCAGAGGGTGTTATACAGAGGGTGTTATTCAGTGGGTGTTATTCAGTGGGTGTTATTCAGTGGGTGTTATTCAGTGGGTGTTATTCAGTGGGTGTTATTCAGTGGGTGTTATACAGAGGGTGTTATACAGAGGGTGTTATACAGAGGGTGTTATACAGAGGGTGTTATACAGAGGGTGTTATACAGTGGGTGTTATACAGTGGGTGTTATACAGTGGGTGTTATACAGAGGGTGTTATAGAGACGGTGCTCTTTCAGTGGGTGTTATACAGAGGGTGTTATACAGAGGGTGTTATACAGAGGGTGTTATACAGAGGGTGTTATACAGAGGGTGTTATACAGTGGGTGTTATACAGAGGGTGTTATACAGAGGGTGTTATACAGAGGGTGTTATTCAGAGGGTGTTATACAGTGGGTGTTATTCAGTGGGTGTTATACAGTGGGTGTTATTCAGTGGGTGTTATACAGAGGGTGTTATACAGAGGGTGTTATACAGAGGGTGTTATTCAGAGGGTGTTATACAGAGGGTGTTATACAGAGGGTGTTATACAGAGGGTGTTATACAGAGGGTGTTATACAGAGGGTGTTATTCAGAGGGTGTTATACAGAGGGTGGTTATACAGAGGGTGTTATACAGAGGGTGTTATACAGAGGGTGTTATACAGAGGGTGTTATACAGAGGGTGTTATTCAGAGGGTGTTATACAGAGGGTGGTTATACAGAGGGTGTTATACAGAGGGTGTTATACAGAGGGTGTTATTCAGTGGGTGTTATTCAGTGGGTGTTATTCAGTGGGTGTTATTCAGTGGGTGTTATACAGAGGGTGTTATACAGAGGGTGTTATTCAGTGGGTGTTATTCAGTGGGTGTTATTCAGAGGGTGTTATTCAGAGGGTTTTATACAGAGGGTTTTATACAGAGGGTGTTATACAGAGGGTGTTATACAGAGGGTGTTATACAGAGGGTGTTATACAGTGGGTGTTATACAGAGGGTGTTATACAGAGGGTGTTATTCAGAGGGTGTTATACAGTGGGTGTTATACAGAGGGTGTTATACAGAGGGTGTTATTCAGAGGGTGTTATTCAGAGGGTGTTATACAGAGGGTGTTATACAGAGGGTGTTATACAGAGGGTGTTATACAGAGGGTGTTATTCAGTGGGTGTTATACAGTGGGTGTTATACAGAGGGTGTTATACAGAGGGTGTTATTCAGAGGGTGTTAGAGGGTGTTATACAGAGGGTGTTATACAGAGGGTGTTATACAGAGGGTGTTATACAGAGGGTGTTATACAGAGGGTGTTATACAGTGGGTGTTATACAGTGGGTGTTATACAGAGGGTGTTATACAGAGGGTGTTATTCAGAGGGTGTTATTCAGAGGGTGTTATACAGAGGGTGTTATACAGAGGGTGTTATACAGAGGGTGTTATACAGAGGGTGTTATACAGAGGGTGTTATACAGAGGGTGTTATACAGAGGGTGTTATACAGAGGGTGTTATACAGAGGGTGTTATACAGTGGGTGTTATACAGAGGGTGTTATACAGTGGGTGTTATACAGAGGGTGTTATTCAGAGGGTGTTATTCAGAGGGTGTTATTCAGAGGGTGTTATACAGAGGGTGTTATACAGAGGGTGTTATACAGAGGGTGTTATACAGAGGGTGTTATTCAGAGGGTGTTATACAGAGGGTGTTATACAGAGGGTGTTATACAGAGGGTGTTATTCAGAGGGTGTTATTCAGAGGGTGTTATTCAGAGGGTGTTATTCAGAGGGTGTTATTCAGAGGGTGTTATTCAGAGGGTGTTATTCAGAGGGTGTTATTCAGAGGGTGTTATACAGAGGGTGTTATACAGAGGGTGTTATACAGAGGGTGTTATACAGAGGGTGTTATACAGAGGGTGTTATTCAGAGGGTGTTATTCAGAGGGTGTTATTCAGAGGGTGTTATACAGAGGGTGTTATACAGTGGGTGTTATACAGTGGGTGTTATTCAGAGGGTGTTATTCAGAGGGTGTTATTCAGAGGGTGTTATTCAGAGGGTGTTATACAGTGGGTGTTATACAGAGGGTGTTATACAGAGGGTGTTATACAGAGGGTGTTATACAGAGGGTGTTATTCAGTGGGTGTTATACAGAGGGTGTTATACAGAGGGTGTTATACAGAGGGTGTTATACAGAGGGTGTTATTCAGAGGGTGTTATTCAGTGGGTGTTATACAGTGGGTGTTATACAGTGGGTGTTATTCAGAGGGTGTTATACAGAGGGTGTTATACAGAGGGTGTTATACAGAGGGTGTTATACAGTGGGTGTTATACAGTGGGTGTTATACAGAGGGTGTTATACAGAGGGTGTTATACAGAGGGTGTTATTCAGAGGGTGTTATACAGAGGGTGTTATACAGAGGGTGTTATACAGAGGGTGTTATACAGAGGGTGTTATACAGTGGGTGTTATACAGTGGGTGTTATTCAGAGGGTGTTATACAGAGGGTGTTATTCAGAGGGTGTTATACAGAGGGTGTTATACAGAGGGTGTTATACAGAGGGTGTTATACAGAGGGTGTTATACAGAGGGTGTTATACAGAGGGTGTTATACAGAGGGTGTTATACAGTGGGTGTTATACAGAGGGTGTTATACAGAGGGTGTTATACAGAGGGTGTTATACAGTGGGTGTTATACAGAGGGTGTTATACAGAGGGTGTTATACAGTGGGTGTTATACAGAGGGTGTTATACAGAGGGTGTTATACAGAGGGTGTTATACAGAGGGTGTTATACAGAGGGTGTTATACAGTGGGTGTTATACAGAGGGTGTTATACAGAGGGTGTTATACAGAGGGTGTTATTCAGAGGGTGTTATACAGTGGGTGTTATTCAGTGGGTGTTATACAGTGGGTGTTATTCAGTGGGTGTTATACAGAGGGTGTTATACAGAGGGTGTTATACAGAGGGTGTTATTCAGAGGGTGTTATACAGAGGGTGTTATACAGAGGGTGTTATACAGAGGGTGTTATACAGAGGGTGTTATACAGAGGGTGTTATTCAGAGGGTGTTATACAGAGGGTGGTTATACAGAGGGTGTTATACAGAGGGTGTTATACAGAGGGTGTTATACAGAGGGTGTTATAGAGACGGTGCTCTTTCAGTGGGTGTTATACAGAGGGTGGTATACAGAGGGTGTTATACAGAGGGTGTTATACAGAGGGTGTTATACAGAGGGTGTTATACAGTGGGTGTTATACAGAGGGTGTTATACAGAGGGTGTTATACAGAGGGTGTTATTCAGAGGGTGTTATACAGTGGGTGTTATTCAGTGGGTGTTATACAGTGGGTGTTATTCAGTGGGTGTTATACAGAGGGTGTTATACAGAGGGTGTTATACAGAGGGTGTTATTCAGAGGGTGTTATACAGAGGGTGTTATACAGAGGGTGTTATACAGAGGGTGTTATACAGAGGGTGTTATACAGAGGGTGTTATTCAGAGGGTGTTATACAGAGGGTGTTATACAGAGGGTGTTATACAGAGGGTGTTATACAGAGGGTGTTATACAGAGGGTGTTATTCAGAGGGTGTTATACAGAGGGTGTTATACAGAGGGTGTTATACAGAGGGTGTTATACAGAGGGTGTTATACAGAGGGTGTTATACAGAGGGTGTTATTCAGAGGGTGTTATACAGAGGGTGGTTATACAGAGGGTGTTATACAGAGGGTGTTATACAGAGGGTGTTATTCAGTGGGTGTTATTCAGTGGGTGTTATTCAGTGGGTGTTATTCAGAGGGTGTTATACAGAGGGTGTTATACAGAGGGTGTTATTCAGTGGGTGTTATTCAGTGGGTGTTATTCAGAGGGTGTTATTCAGAGGGTTTTATACAGAGGGTGTTATACAGAGGGTGTTATACAGAGGGTGTTATACAGAGGGTGTTATACAGAGGGTGTTATACAGAGGGTGTTATACAGTGGGTGTTATACAGAGGGTGTTATTCAGAGGGTGTTATACAGTGGGTGTTATACAGAGGGTGTTATACAGAGGGTGTTATTCAGAGGGTGTTATTCAGAGGGTGTTATACAGAGGGTGTTATACAGAGGGTGTTATACAGAGGGTGTTATACAGAGGGTGTTATTCAGTGGGTGTTATACAGTGGGTGTTATACAGTGGGTGTTATACAGAGGGTGTTATACAGAGGGTGTTATTCAGAGGGTGTTAGAGGGTGTTATACAGAGGGTGTTATACAGAGGGTGTTATACAGAGGGTGTTATACAGAGGGTGTTATACAGAGGGTGTTATACAGAGGGTGTTATTCAGTGGGTGTTATACAGTGGGTGTTATACAGAGGGTGTTATTCAGAGGGTGTTATTCAGAGGGTGTTATTCAGAGGGTGTTATACAGAGGGTGTTATACAGAGGGTGTTATACAGAGGGTGTTATACAGTGGGTGTTATACAGAGGGTGTTATACAGTGGGTGTTATACAGAGGGTGTTATTCAGAGGGTGTTATTCAGAGGGTGTTATTCAGAGGGTGTTATTCAGAGGGTGTTATTCAGAGGGTGTTATTCAGAGGGTGTTATTCAGAGGGTGTTATTCAGAGGGTGTTATTCAGAGGGTGTTATTCAGAGGGTGTTATTCAGAGGGTGTTATTCAGAGGGTGTTATTCAGAGGGTGTTATACAGAGGGTGTTATACAGAGGGTGTTATACAGAGGGTGTTATACAGAGGGTGTTATACAGAGGGTGTTATTCAGAGGGTGTTATTCAGAGGGTGTTATTCAGAGGGTGTTATACAGAGGGTGTTATACAGTGGGTGTTATACAGTGGGTGTTATTCAGAGGGTGTTATTCAGAGGGTGTTATTCAGAGGGTGTTATTCAGAGGGTGTTATACAGTGGGTGTTATACAGAGGGTGTTATACAGAGGGTGTTATACAGAGGGTGTTATACAGAGGGTGTTATACAGAGGGTGTTATACAGAGGGTGTTATACAGAGGGTGTTATACAGAGGGTGTTATACAGAGGGTGTTATTCAGAGGGTGTTATTCAGTAGGTGTTATACAGTGGGTGTTATACAGTGGGTGTTATTCAGAGGGTGTTATACAGAGGGTGTTATACAGAGGGTGTTATACAGAGGGTGTTATACAGTGGGTGTTATACAGAGGGTGTTATACAGAGGGTGTTATACAGAGGGTGTTATTCAGAGGGTGTTATACAGAGGGTGTTATACAGAGGGTGTTATACAGAGGGTGTTATACAGAGGGTGTTATACAGAGGGTGTTATACAGTGGGTGTTATACAGTGGGTGTTATTCAGAGGGTGTTATACAGAGGGTGTTATTCAGAGGGTGTTATACAGAGGGTGTTATACAGAGGGTGTTATACAGAGGGTGTTATACAGAGGGTGTTATACAGAGGGTGTTATACAGAGGGTGTTATACAGAGGGTGTTATACAGAGGGTGTTATACAGTGGGTGTTATACAGAGGGTGTTATACAGAGGGTGTTATACAGAGGGTGTTATACAGTGGGTGTTATACAGAGGGTGTTATACAGAGGGTGTTATACAGAGGGTGTTATACAGTGGGTGTTATACAGTGGGTGTTATACAGTGGGTGTTATACAGTGGGTGTTATACAGAGGGTGTTATACAGAGGGTGTTATACAGAGGGTGTTATACAGAGGGTGTTATACAGTGGGTGTTATACAGAGGGTGTTATACAGAGGGTGTTATACAGAGGGTGTTATACAGAGGGTGTTATACAGAGGGTGTTATACAGAGGGTGTTATACAGTGGGTGTTATACAGTGGGTGTTATACAGAGGGTGTTATACAGAGGGTGTTATACAGTGGGTGTTATACAGTGGGTGTTATACAGAGGGTGTTATACAGTGGGTGTTATACAGAGGGTGTTATACAGTGGGTGTTATACAGAGGGTGTTATACAGTGGGTGTTATACAGAGGGTGTTATACAGAGGGTGTTATACAGAGGGTGTTATACAGAGGGTGTTATACAGAGGGTGTTATACAGAGGGTGTTATTCAGTGGGTGTTATACAGAGGGTGTTATACAGAGGGTGTTATACAGAGGGTGTTATTCAGAGGGTGTTATTCAGAGGGTGTTATACAGAGGGTGTTATACAGAGGGTGTTATACAGAGGGTGTTATACAGAGGGTGTTATACAGAGGGTGTTATACAGAGGGTGTTATACAGAGGGTTTTATACAGAGGGTGTTATACAGAGGGTGTTATACTGTCAGGGTTTCTTATAACTCAGTAATTCCCTGCAAGTGAAAATAGATTTAATTAATGTAAGGACCACAACTGCAGCCTAGTGGTGTTGGGAAGTGTATGTGTGATATTGCTGTTGTTAATGGGGGCAGCATGGGTAGCGGTATCAAACAATGCACTTCACATTAATATTAGCTTCAGGAGAACAATAGCTGAGACAACTGAGCCTCTAGCTCTACTCAGTATTGTTTCTCTGTACCTAGATAAATTATTATAGCAATTGCTAAGAAAACACAGGATATGCTTATTTAAAGATTATATGCTAAAGGTGTAGTTCAACCTAATAAGTCTCTAAATGAGGCAGATGTCGTTTATTCCAAGGAAGAGACTAAGTAAAGGATAAATTGCAGGTTTAAACAAGTTAGCAAATTCTGCAATATCAAAGTCAGTGAACTGAGGTTTAGATGGCAGCTTAACTTACCAACTACTTAGGGAAGAAATCCGGAATTAGTAGGTCTTAGGTTTTTGGTTTCCCAAAAGCGGAGGTGGCGAGGTTTGCTTGCTCCGTTGCTCTGCTGTGAGCCGTCGGCGCGGCCGCGTGCGTTGGCGTGTGACGTCACCGCTAAGTCCGTGAGATGAGGATGCAGCTGTGAGAGCGCAGCAGGTTGGGGTGTGTTCTTCGGTAAGTGCTTCCTTGAAGAGAACAGCTTGTATCAGAAATAACCAAGCAGTGATTCCTTGGGGTTGTGTTACTTTATGGTAAATTATGTGGGAGGTGTCAACCATAAGTGTGGAAAAACAGTAACTCTAAAGGATAAGTGAGAGAAGTAAGTGTACAGGAGAAATATGACATATACAGAGGGTGTTATACAGAGAGTGGTATACAATGGATTTTATAAAGAGAGTGTTTATACAGAGGGTGTTATACAGAGGGTGTTATACAGTGGGTGTTATTCAGAGGGTGTTATTCAGAGGGTGTTATTCAGAGGGTGTTATTCAGAGGGTGTTATTCAGAGGGTGTTATACAGAGGGTGTTATACAGAGAGTGGTATACAATGGATTTTATAAAGAGAGTGTTTATACAGTGGGTGTTATACAGTGGGTGTTATACAGAGGGTGTTATACAGAGGGTGTTATACAGTGGGTGTTATACAGTGGGTGTTATACAGTGGGTGTTATACAGAGGGTGTTATACAGAGGGTGTTATACAGAGGGTGTTATACAGAGGGTGTTATACAGAGGGTGTTATACAGAGGGTGTTATACAGAGGGTGTTATAGAGACGGTGTTATACAGAGGGTGTTATACAGAGAGTGGTATACAATGGATTTTATAAAGAGAGTGTTTATACAGTGGGTGTTATACAGAGGGTGTTATACAGAGGGTGTTATACAGAGGGTGTTATACAGAGGGTGTTATACAGAGGGTGTTATACAGAGGGTGTTATACAGTGGGTGTTATACAGTGGGTGTTATTCAGAGGGTGTTATTCAGAGGGTGTTATACAGTGGGTGTTATACAGTGGGTGTTATACAGTGGGTGTTATACAGTGGGTGTTATACAGTGGGTGTTATACAGTGGGTGTTATACAGAGGGTGTTATACAGAGGGTGTTATACAGAGGGTGTTATACAGAGGGTGTTATAGAGACGGTGCTCTTTCAGTGGGTTTTATAAAGATGGTGTTATACAGAGGGTGTTATATAGAGGGTGTTATTTAGTGGGTGTTATACAGTGGGTGTTATACAGTGGGTGTTATACAGTGGGTGTTATACAGAGGGTGTTATACAGAGGGTGTTATACAGAGGGTGTTATACAGAGGGTGTTATAGAGACGGTGCTCTTTCAGTGGGTTTTATAAAGATGGTGTTATACAGAGGGTGTTATATAGAGGGTGTTATTTAGTGGGTGTTATTTAGTGGGTGTTATACAGTGGGTGTTATACAGTGGGTGTTATACAGTGGGTGTTATACAGAGGGTGTTATACAGAGGGTGTTATACAGAGGGTGTTATACAGAGGGTGTTATACAGAGGGTGTTATACAGAGGGTGTTATACAGAGGGTGTTATAGAGAGGGTTTTATTTAGTGGGTGTTTTACAGAGGGTGTTATACAGATGGTGCTCATTCAGTGGGTTTTATAAAGATTGTGTTATACAGACGGTGCTTATTCAGTGTGTTTTTATAAAGACGATTTTATACAGACGGTGCTTATTCAGTGGGTTCTATAAAGACGGTGTTATACAGAGGGTGTTATACAGAGGGTGTTATATAGTGGGTGTTATATAGTGGGTGTTATACAGAGGGTGTTATACAGAGGGTGTTATACAGAGGGTGTTATACAGAGGGTGTTATACAGATGGTGCTTATTCAGTGGGTTTTATACAGAGGGTGTTATACAGATGGTGCTTATTTAGTGGGTTTGATAAAGACGGTTTTATACAGACGGTGTTATACAGTGGGTGTTATACAGTGGGTGTTATTCAGAGGGTGTTATTCAGAGGGTGTTATTCAGTAGGTGTTATACAGAGGGTGTTATACAGAGGGTGTTATACAGAGGGTGTTATACAGAGGGTGTTATACAGAGGGTGTTATACAGAGGGTGTTATACAGTGGGTGTTATACAGTGGGTGTTATACAGTGGGTGTTATACAGAGGGTGTTATACAGTGAGTGTTATACAGTGGGTGTTATACAGTGGGTGTTATACAGTGGGTGTTATACATACAGTGGGTGTTATACAGTGGGTGTTATTCAGTGGGTGTTATTCAGTGGGTGTTATTCAGTGGGTGTTATACAGAGGGTGTTATACAGTGGGTGTTATTCAGTGGGTGTTATTCAGTGGGTGTTATTCAGTGGGTGTTATTCAGTGGGTGTTATACAGAGGGTGTTATACACAGGGTGTTATACACAGGGTGTTATACAGAGGGTGTTATACAGAGGGTGTTATACAGAGGGTGTTATTCAGAGGGTGTTATTCAGAGGGTGTTATTCAGAGGGTGTTATACAGAGGGTGTTATACAGAGGGTGTTATACAGAGGGTGTTATACAGTGGGTGTTATACAGTGGGTGTTATACAGAGGGTGTTATACAGTGGGTGTTATACAGTGGGTGTTATACAGAGGGTGTTATACAGTGGGTGTTATACAGTGGGTGTTATACAGAGGGTGTTATACAGAGGGTGTTATACAGAGGGTGTTATTCAGAGGGTGTTATTCAGAGGGTGTTATACAGAGGGTGTTATACAGAGGGTGTTATACAGTGGGTGTTATACAGTGGGTGTTATACAGTGGGTGTTATACAGTGGGTGTTATACAGAGGGTGTTATACAGAGGGTGTTATTCAGAGGGTGTTATTCAGAGGGTGTTATTCAGAGGGTGTTATACAGAGGGTGTTATACAGAGGGTGTTATACAGAGGGTGTTATACAGAGGGTGTTATACAGACGGTGCTTATTTAGTGGGTTTGATAAAGACGGTTTTATACAGTTGGTGCTTATTCAGTGGGTTTTTTAAAGACAATGTTATACAGAAGGTGTTATACAGAGGGTGTTATATAGAGGGTGTTATTTATTGGGTGTTTTACAGAGGGTGTTATACAGACGGTGCTTATTCAGTGGGTTTTATAAAGACAGTGTTATATAGTTGGTGCTCATTCAGTGGGTTTTATACAGAGGGTGTTATACAGAGGGTGTTATACAGAGGGTGTTATACAGAGGGTGTTATACAGAGGGTGTTATACAGAGGGTGTTATACAGAGGGTGTTATTCAGAGGGTGTTATACAGAGGGTGTTATTCAGAGGGTGTTATACAGAGGGTGTTATTCAGAGGGTGTTATACAGAGGGTGTTATTCAGAGGGTGTTATTCAGAGGGTGTTATACAGAGGGTGTTATACAGAGGGTGTTATACAGAGGGTGTTATACAGAGGGTGTTATACAGAGGGTGTTATTCAGAGGGTGTTATACAGAGGGTGTTATACAGAGGGTGTTATTCAGAGGGTGTTATACAGAGGGTGTTATACAGAGGGTGTTATACAGAGGGTGTTATACAGAGGGTGTTATTCAGAGGGTGTTATTCAGAGGGTGTTATTCAGAGGGTGTTATTCAGAGGGTGTTATACAGAGGGTGTTATACAGAGGGTGTTATTCAGTGGGTGTTATACAGAGGGTGTTATACAGAGGGTGTTATACAGAGGGTGTTATACAGAGGGTGTTATACAGAGGGTGTTATACAGAGGGTGTTATTCAGAGGGTGTTATACAGAGGGTGTTATACAGAGGGTGTTATACAGAGGGTGTTATACAGAGGGTGTGATTCAGAGGGTGTTATACAGAGGGTGTTATACAGAGGGTGTTATACAGAGGGTGTTATACAGAGGGTGTTATACAGTGGGTGTTATACAGTGGGTGTTATACAGTGGGTGTTATACAGAGGGTGTTATACAGAGGGTGTTATACAGAGGGTGTTATACAGAGGGTGTTATACAGAGGGTGTTATACAGAGGGTGTTATACAGAGGGTGTTATTCAGTGGGTGTTATACAGAGGGTGTTATTCAGTGGGTGTTATACAGTGGGTGTTATTCAGTGGGTGTTATTCAGTGGGTGTTATTCAGTGGGTGTTATTCAGTGGGTGTTATACAGTGGGTGTTATACAGTGGGTGTTATACAGTGGGTGTTATACAGTGGGTGTTATACAGTGGGTGTTATACATACAGTGGGTGTTATTCAGTGGGTGTTATACAGAGGGTGTTATACATACAGTGGGTGTTATTCAGTGGGTGTTATACAGTGGGTGTTATACAGTGGGTGTTATACAGTGGGTGTTATACAGTGGGTGTTATACAGTGGGTGTTATACAGTGGGTGTTATACATACAGTGAGTGTTATACAGTGGGTGTTATACAGTGGGTGTTTTACAGTGGGTGTTATACAGTGGGTGTTATACAGTGGGTGTTATACAGTGGGTGTTATACAGTGGGTGTTATACATACAGTGGGTGTTATTCAGTGGGTGTTATTCAGTGGGTGTTATACAGAGGGTGTTATACAGAGGGTGTTATACAGAGGGTGTTATACAGAGGGTGTTATACAGAGGGTGTTATACAGAGGGTGTTATACAGAGGGTGTTATACAGAGGGTGTTATACAGAGGGTGTTATACAGAGGGTGTTATTTAGTGGGTTCTATAAAGACGGTTTTATACAGACAGTGCTTATTCAGTGGGTTTTATAAAGATGGTTTTATACAGACGGTGCTTATTTAGTGGGTTCTATAAAGACGGTTTTATACAGACAGTGCTCATTCAGTGGGTTTTATAAAGATGGTGTTATACAGACAGTGCTTATTCAGTGGGTTTGATAAAGACAGTTTTATACAGTTGGTGCTTATTCAGTGGGTTTTTTAAAGATGGTATTATACAGTTGGTGCTTATTCAGTGTGTTTTATAAAGACGGTGTTATACAGACGGTGCTTATTCAGTGGGTTTTATAAAGACGGTGTTATACAGACGGTGCTCATTCAGAGGGTTTGATAAAGACGGTTTTATACAGAGGGTGCTTATTTAGTGGGTTTTATAAAGACGATGTTATACAGTTGGTGCTTTATTTAGTGGGTTTTATAAAGACAATGTTATACAGAAGGTGTTATACAGACGGTGCTTATTCAGTGGGTTTTATAAAGACGGTGTTATACAGACGGTGCTTATTCAGTGGGTTTTATAAAGACAGTGTTATACAGACGGTGCTTATTCAGTGGGTTTTATAAAGACGGTTTTATACAGACGGTGCTTATTCAGTGGGTTTTATAAAGACGGTGTTATACAGACGGTGCTTATTCAGTGGGTTTTATAAAGACGGTTTTATACAAACGGTGCTTATTTAGTGGATTCTATAAAGACGGTTTTATACAGACGGTGCTTATTTAGTTGTTTTTATAAAGACGGTTTTATACAGACAGTGCTTATTTAGTGGGTTCTATAAAGACGGTTTTATACAGACGGTGCTTATTCAGTGGGTTTTATAAAGACAGTGTTATATAGTTGGTGCTCATTCAGAGGGTTTGATAAAGACGGTTTTATACAGACGGTGCTTATTTAGTGGGTTTTATAAAGACGATGTTATACAGTTGGTGCTCATTCAGTGGGTTTGATAAAGACTGTGCTCATTCAGTGGGTTTTATACAGACGGTGCTTATTCAGTGGGTTTTATAAAGACAGTTTTATACAGACGGTGCTCATTCAGTGGGTTTTATAAAGACGGTGTTATGCAGACGGTGCTTATTCAGAGGGTTTGATAAAGACGGTTTTATACAGAGGGTGCTTATTTAGTGGGTTTTATAAAGACGATGTTATACAGTTGGTGCTCATTCAGTGGGTTTGATAAAGATGGTGTTATACAGACGGTGCTTATTTAGTGGGTTTGATAAAGACGGTTTTATACAGTTGGTGCTTTATTCAGTGGGTTTTATAAAGACAATGTTATACAGAAGGTGTTATACAGACGGTGCTCATTCAGAGGGTTTGATAAAGACGGTTTTATACAGTTGGTGCTTTATTCAGTGGGTTTTATAAAGACAATGTTATACAGAAGGTGTTATACAGACTGTGCTTATTCAGTGGGTTTTATAAAGACTGTTTTATACAAACGGTGCTTATTTAGTGGGTTCTATAAAGACGGTTTTATACAGACAGTGATTATTTAGTGGGTTTTATAAAGACGGTTTTATACAGAGGGTGCTTATTTAGTGGGTTCTATAAAGACGGTTTTATACAGACGGTGCTTATACAGTGGGTTTTATAAAGACAGTTTTATATAGTTGGTGCTTATTTAGTGGGTTTTTTAAAGACGGTATTATACAGTTGGTGCTTATTCAGTGGGTTTTATAAAGACAGTGTTATACAGACGGTGCTCATTCAGAGGGTTTGATAAAGACGGTTTTATACAGACGGTGCTTATTTAGTGGGTTTTATAAAGACGATGTTATACATTTGGTGCTCATTCAGTGGGTTTGATAAAGACTGTGCTCATTCAGTGGGTGTTATACAGACGGTGCTTATTCAATGGGTTTTATAAAGACAGTTTTATACAGACGGTGCTCATTCAGTGGGTTTTATAAAGACGGTGTTATACAGACGGTGCTTATTCAGTGGGTTTTATAAAGACGGCGTTATACAGACGGTGCTTATTCAGTGTGTTTTTATAAAGACAGTGTTATACGGATGGGGCTTATTCAGTGGGTTTTATAAAGACAATGTTATACAGAGGGTGTTATACAGATGGTGCTTATTCAGTGGGTTTTATACAGAGGGTGTTATACAGATGGTGCTTATTCAGTGGGTTTTATAAAGACGGTTTTATACAGACGGTGCTTATTTAGTGGGTTCTATAAAGATGGTTTTATACAGACGGTGCTTATTCAGTGGGTTTTATAAAGACGGTGTTATACAGATGGTGCTTATTTAGTGGTTTCTATAAAGATGGTGTTATACAGACGGTGCTTATTTAGTGGGTTCTATAAAGATGGTTTTATACAGACGGTGCTTATTTAGTGGGTTCTATAAAAATGGTGTTATACAGACGGTGCTTATTTAGTGGGTTCTATAAAGATGGTTTTATACAGACGGTGCTTATTTAGTGGGTTCTATAAAGATGGTGTTATACAGACGGTGCTTATTTAGTGGGTTCTATAAAGATGGTTTTATACAGACGGTGCTTATTTAGTGGGTTCTATAAAGACGGTTTTATACAGACGGTGCTTATTTAGTGGGTTCTATAAAGATGGTTTTATACCAATAGGCCAACCCTCTACGTCTTCTTTTCCTGTGTTATACAGAGAGAATCCATTCCGTCCCTTCCATCCATACAACGCTCAAAGTCTAAACATGAACTGAAACTTCTGGAGAAAATTCCTGAGGATGCAGAAGCCAGCGTTGTACTTGTAGGTGAGTGTCACACAGGGAGGGTACAACACAGAGCATGTGAGTGTCACACAGGGAGGGTACAACACAGAGCATGTGGGTGTCACACAGGGGAGGGTACAGCACAGAGCATGCGAGTGTCACACAGGGAGGGTACAGCACAGAGCATGTGGGTGTCACACAGGGAGGGTACAGCACAGAGCATGTGGGTTTCGCACAGGGAGGGTACAACACAGAGCATGTGGGTGTCACACAGGGAGGGGACAGCACAGAGCATGTGAGTGTCACACTGGGAGGGTACAACACAGAGCATGTGAGTGTCACACAGGGAGGGTACAGCACAGAGCATGTGGGTGTCACACAGGGAGGGGACAGCACAGAGCATGTGAGTGTCACACAGGGAGGGTACAACACAGAGCATGTGAGTGTCACACAGGGAGGGGACAGCACAGAGCATGTGAGTGTCACACGGGGAGGGGACAGCACAGAGCATGTGAGTGTCACACAGGGAGGGTACAACACAGAGCATGTGAGTGTCACATGGGGAGGGGACAGCACAGAGCATGTGGGTGTCACACAGGGAGGGTACAACACAGAGCATGTGAGTGTCACACAGGGAGGGGACAGCACAGAGCATGTGAGTGTCACACGGGGAGGGGATAGCACAGAGCATGTGAGTGTCACACGGGGAGGGAACAGCACAGAGCATGTGTGTGTCACACAGGAAGGGGACAGCACAGAGCATGTGGGTGTCGTACAGGGAGGGTACAACACAGAGCATGTGAGTATCACACAGGGTGGGGACAGCACAGAGCATGTGAGTGTCACACCAGGAGGGTACAGCACAAAGCATTCAAATGTCACACAGGGAGGGTACAGCACAAAGCATGCAAGTATCACACAGGGAGGGTACACCACAGAGCATGTGAGTGTCACACAGGGAGGGTACAGCACAAAGCATGTGTGTGTCACACAGGGGAGGGTACAGCACAGAGCATGCGAGTATCACACAGGGAGGGTACACCACAGAGCATGTGAGTGTCACACAGGGAGGGTACAGCACAAAGCATGTGGGTGTCACACAGGAAGGGGACAGCACAGAGCATGTAAGTATCACACAGGGAGGGGACAGCACAGAGCATGTGAGTGTCACTGTTGCGCCTGTATGTTCAGAAGAAACAAAATGTATGTTGCAAATGGAGCAACTGAAATCAAAATGATACCAAACCAACGTAAAACAGATGAAAAGTGAATGAACCGCAAGAGAAAATGCTGTACCCACCTGTAAATGTTTTAATTGGTTATGTGCAACGTGCCACTAGCTACAACCAGTTATCGTAGTCTTGTTCAATGAAACATATCTTAGCTTTATTATTCCATGGCACAGTATGCAACGTTTCGAGACAAGCCCTTAATCTTGCATCTTAGGGTATTGGCAGATGCTTTCTCTACATCGGCACTAATTGTTTCTAAGGGGAAGCTGCTGTTGCAAGTCTAGTTGTGATACAACCAGCCCTTTTTATGTTTGTTTTGTATTTATATTAAGCCGACTAGTACCATGGAAGTCCTTAATGGAGCTTGTGTAAAGTGTTCATGAGGTGATAACAGATCATTTAGTTCTGTATCTCCATAGGCTGCGTGGAATTCTTGGATCAGCCGACCATGGCATTTGTGCGTCTGCAGGAGGCAGTAGAGTTGGACTCGGTTCTAGAAGTTCCTATCCCTGTGCGCTTTCTCTTTGTGCTTCTTGGACCGAGCACATCTAACATGGACTACCATGAAATTGGGAGGTCGATATCCACACTCATGTCTGATAAGGTGTGTCCAGAGAGATGTCTGCAAGGTCCACCTTGCTATCTGTATGCCCCTTTGGTTTGCACCACCTTCCTATCTTTATCCCCCTTTGCTTTCCACCACCTTCCTATCTTTATGTCCCTTTGGTTTGCACCACCTTCCTAACTTTATCCCTCTTTGTTGCGCACCACCTTCCTATCTTTATTCCCCTTTGCTTTCCACCACCTTCCTATCTGTATGCCCCTTTGGTTTGCACCACCTTCCTAACTTTATCCCTCTTTGTTGCGCACCACCTTCCTATCTTTATCCCCCTTTGCTTTCCACCACCTTCCTATCTTTATGTCCCTTTGGTTTCCACCACCTTTATTTCTTTATCTCCCTTTGATGTCTACCACATTTCCATCTTTGTGCCCCTTTAGTTTTCACCACCTTCCTATCTTAATCCCTTTTTGGTAACTACCACATTCCTAGCTTTGGTCTCCACCACCTTACTATCTTTATCTCCATTTGGTCTCCTCCACCTTCCTACCTGTATGCCCCTTTGGTGTCCACCATCTTCCTATCTTATTTGCCCCTTGGTCTTTATCACCTTCCTATCTTAATGCCCCTTTGGTCACCACCACCCTCCTATTTTTATGCCCATTTAGTTTCCACTACCTTTTTATCTTTATCCCCCTTTGTTATCTACCACATTCCTATCTTTATGCCTCTTTTGTTTAAACCAGTTATCATTAAATGTAGTTAACTGTGCCTAGTGGGGCATACAAGCTCACTATTAGAGATCACCTAACAGGATCTCAAGAGAAGGAAAGTACAACTGGATAAAAATAGGAGCACCAAAAGGCTAAAGTATGCTTATCAGGAACTCATACTCTATGTATAATTTTAAAAGCATTTAATATAAATATTGATTAAAAAAAAGCCATAGTAGGTCAAGTATCATAAAAGATAATGTGAACAATAAGTTAAACAACAAATCTAAACATATTAGGCAACAGATATAAACATAACCCACTGAGAGGAAAGCAATATAACAGTTGGCGACAGTTTGTATGGATACCAAAACTGTAATGTGAATAAAGTCTATACAGTCCATGAAATAGTCCTGATAGTTGAAATCCTCAAAAGATTTTGGAAGTTGCGCGAGACCGGAAATCACATGACCGGAACCGGAAGTTACGTGCGGCCAACCAGAAGTGGCACACAACAAACAGGAAGTGATGTAAATATGCCGGTATTGGTATCAGGGTCACAACTGGGCGGATACTAAGAGCCATTGTAGTGTAGATTGTAGTGCATGATTGGCTAACCAACCCTTTAAAAAGATCATACCTCACTAAGCCTCATTTTATCTTGAAAAAGGCCCTATATTGGGCCGAAACGCGTTGACTTTTAACAGACTTTGAGGCTCGAGTTCTTCCCAGATCCACTTCTATTTCGGTGAGCCCCTCTTCATTAAGGTTTGAAAACTTAGAAGATTTTGCACATATATTTTTATTTTATTTTCTAGGTAAACCAAAGCGGGTATTCTTTTGATTCTCATTTCATTTTAAGGATATATCAGACACTTTTTTGTATCAAACATTCTATTTTTGTATTCCCCAAACCTTTTTGCATTCCCCATGTTTTCTAAGTGTACACGTTTTATATATATATATATATATATATATATATATTCCACTGGGTTGTCCCCACTTGTAGCGCAAAAAACCTCTCCAAAGAAAAGTAAAACTTCCTTTATTGTGATATCAAAAGTAAAAACATGACAGCCTACACACGACTGTAATAAAGCACAATATGTAAAAACACAGTGTCAGTGATCTGAACCACATGCAGACATGTTTCGTGCAGTTTCGCGCACTTGATCACTGCTTGAAAGCAATCCTGATCACACCTGCTTTATAGCACTTTTCTTAAAGAGACATTTGTGAATGGTAGACACTGTGTGAATTATCTCTCAGTTTACTGCCTATCCTTTGTTGAAGAACATTTTTCAAAAAGTTATTTCATGCATTAGCAGAAATTTTTTTTCTCTTCTACATGTGTACTAATAATGTTAGTTAATATGATGTTAACTTTTATACATTAAAAATTACATTATATCTTTGCCTCATTTATCCTAAGTATATCTTGTATCACTAGATAAAATTGTAATCTTTGAATTATTTTAAGTGTAATTTATATATGACACTATGTACCATACAGAAATTGTTAAGTTTGTTTCTAGAGCAAAGTTTAGACTTTAGAATATGTATAAAGATAATTAATTGATTAAGACTTATATGATCGCCATACATTATTTCTCCCTTTTTACATTCTATTTATCTTATCAAAAAGAAAAACTGTTGAATATATATTAATTCACAAAAAGATCAAGGTCTCTACGCATATTGAGACCTAATGGATTACATGTTTTTAATGTGAAAATCCAAAAGACTTCACGTTTGTTAAGTTTGTCTTCTCTGTCTCCTCCTCGTTTCCATAGAGGAACATGATCTATACCTTGAATTTTTAATAAAGACACATGTGAATTGTGTTGGCTTTTAAAGTGCCTTGACACTGGTGTGTCGGTATCATCATCCTCTATTGATCTGAGGTGCTGAAGGAACCTATCTTTGATGCTTCGCTTGGTTTTACCTACATAGTTAATTTTACAGAGATCACACGTAAGTAAATATACTACATGTGTAGTTGAACAATTTATGTAATACTTAATTTTATAGTCTTGCTGGGTAGCAGATGAAGAAAAAGTATCGCCCTCAATGACATGGTTACAGGTTTTACATATATTTCTCCTGCATCTAAAGAATCCCTTTCTTTCTTTTAGCCAGCATTTATTGTGTTTTATTGGAAGATTAGATGGAGAGAGGTAGTTTGAAAGTGTTTTGCCTCTTTTGGGTATAATATCTACACCCTCTTCCATTATGGTTTTTAGTACTGGATCTGAATATAATACAGGGACAGTATCTTTAATGATTTTGCTGATGTTTTTGAAATCAGTACTATAGGTAGTTATAAACCTGGGTTTCTCAGTGTCCCTTTTTACATCTTTCCTTTTATATTTTAGTAAATCCTCCCTAGTTTTTTGTTGCACACTTTCTTTTGCTTTAATTAAAGTGCCTTCATTATATCCTCTCTGTTTTAGTCTTTCTTCAATAATTTTACACTGTTTGTTGTAATCTTCCTCATTAGAGCAATTTCTTTTGGCCCTAATGAATTCACCCTTTGGTATTCCTTGTAGCACGTGTCTAGGGTGACATGATTTGTATAAAAGTGTAGTATTGCCTGCTGTTGGCTTTCTGTAAAGTATAGAGACTTTGAAAAAATAGTCTCTATACTTTACAGAAAGCCAACAGCAGGCAATACTACACTTTTATACAAATCATGTCACCCTAGACACGTGCTACAAGGAATACCAAAGGGTGAATTCATTAGGGCCAAAAGAAATTGCTCTAATGAGGAAGATTACAACAAACAGTGTAAAATTATTGAAGAAAGACTAAAACAGAGAGGATATAATGAAGGCACTTTAATTAAAGCAAAAGAAAGTGTTCAACAAAAAACTAGGGAGGATTTACTAAAATATAAAAGGAAAGATGCAAAAAGAAGGGACACTGAGAAACCCAGGTTTATAACTACCTATAGTACTGATTTCAAAAACATCAGCAAAATCATTAAAGATACTGTCCCTGTATTATATTCAGATCCAGTACTAAAAACCATAATGGAAGAGGGTGTAGATATTATACCCAAAAGAGGCAAAACACTTTCAAACTACCTCTCTCCATCTAATCTTCCAATAAAACACAATAAATGCTGGCTAAAAGAAAGAAAGGGATTCTTTAGATGCAGGAGAAATATATGTAAAACCTGTAACCATGTCATTGAGGGCGATACTTTTTCTTCATCTGCTACCCAGCAAGACTATAAAATTAAGTATTACATAAATTGTTCAACTACACATGTAGTATATTTACTTACGTGTGATCTCTGTAAAATTAACTATGTAGGTAAAACCAAGCGAAGCATCAAAGATAGGTTCCTTCAGCACCTCAGATCAAGAGAGGATGATGATACCGACACACCAGTGTCAAGGCACTTTAAAAGCCAACACAATTCACATGTGTCTTTATTAAAAATTCAAGGTATAGATCATGTTCCTCTATGGAAACGAGGAGGAGACAGAGAAGACAAACTTAACAAACGTGAAGTCTTTTGGATTTTCACATTAAAAACATGTAATCCATTAGGTCTCAATATGCGTAGAGACCTTGATCTTTTTGTGAATTAATATATATTCAACAGTTTTTCTTTTTGATAAGATAAATAGAATGTAAAAAGGGAGAAATAATGTATGGCGATCATATAAGTCTTAATCAATTAATTATCTTTATACATATTCTAAAGTCTAAACTTTGCTCTAGAAACAAACTTAACAATTTCTGTATGGTACATAGTGTCATATATAAATTACACTTAAAATAATTCAAAGATTACAATTTTATCTAGTGATACAAGATATACTTAGGATAAATGAGGCAAAGATATAATGTAATTTTTAAGGTATAAAAGTTAACATCATATTAACTAACATTATTAGTACACATGTAGAAGAGAAAAAAATTTTTTGCTAATGCATGAAATAACTTTTTGAAAAATGTTCTTCAACAAAGGATAGGCAGTAAACTGAGAGATAATTCACACAGTGTCTACCATTCACAAATGTCTCTTTAAGAAAAGTGCTATAAAGCAGGTGTGATCAGGATTGCTTTCAAGCAGTGATCAAGTGCGCAACTGCACGAAACATGTCTGCATGTGGTTCAGATCACTGACACTGTGTTTTTACATATTGTGCTTTATTACAGTCGTGTGTAGGCTGTCATGTTTTTACTTTTGATATCACAATAAAGGAAGTTTTACTTTTCTTTGGAGAGGTTTTTTGCGCTACAAGTGGGGACAACCCAGTGGAATATACTTTATTTACTCAGACGCTGATTACAGACCGGCTCAGTCTCCACAGCTGCAGATCTCCATACACTCTGATCCAATTGCTCCCCAGCGTGTTACCGGACAGTGAGCGATATACAGGTACCTTTGAAATTATATTGCTGATAGTCTATGTGTGCGCTTTTTACTTACCAAGTGTTCTATTATATATATATATATATATATATGTGTATATATAGACCTCTGATGAAGCGCATGTGTGAAACGCGTCAGGTGTCCATTTATGCTTTCACCTGTGTACTCGCAACCTTGATGAATAAACTGCAACTTTGAACAAGCCTGTTGTCCTTGGATCAGCCTCTCCTTCTTTTCCCCTTGGGGATTCTATGCTTTTATATATATATATATATATATATATATATATATATATATATATAATTATTTTTTCATTTTTCTCAAGGACCCAATCACGGAACACTTTTGAGGATTTCATCTATCAGGACTATTTCACAGACTGTATAGACTTTATTCACATTACAGTTTTGGTATCCATCCAAACTGTCACCAACTGTTATATTGTTTTCCCCTCAGTGGGTTATTTTTATACCTGTTATCTAATATTTTTAGATTTGTTGTTTAACTTATTGTTCACATTATCTTTTATGGTACTTTATTATATATAGAGTATCAGTTCTTGATAAACATATTTTAGCCTTTTGGCGTTCCTATATTTATCCAGTTGTACTTTCCTTTTGTTTAAACCAACTTCCTATCTTTATCCCCTTTGGTTTCCATCACCATCCTATCTTTATCCCCTTTGGTGTGCACCTCTTTTATCTTTATGCCCTTTGGTCTCAATCACCTTCTTATCTTTATCCCCTTTTGGCATCCACCACCTTTATAATCTTTATTCCCCTTTTGTGTCCACCACATTCCTATCCTTTTCTCCTTTGGTCTCTACCACCTTCCTATCTTTATTCCTCTTTTGTGTCCACCACCTTCCTATCCTTATCCCCTTTTGTGTCCACCACTGTCATGATCCGGTGTACATGCGCTCAGGAAACAGACCCTCGGGGCAGTGGTAGGGATTTGAAGACACCGACCCCTGACCCGGGGGGAAGTATCCTGGACATGGATAGATGATATTCTGTGATTCATAATTGATAGAAGTTATTGAAGAGTTAATGGAGAGTGCAATATTTGTATACAATATATTCTGACTTCACTGAAAGTCATAATTAGTTAACAGGAGTAGCTGCAGGATTCAATGAGAGAAATATATAGCAATCTGGAATGTACAGGCTTCAGAGTAAACAGATAGAAGTTTGACACTTAGATGCAAACTAAGGTTTGTTGCAGGTTCGCAGTATATAATATTATATAAGGTTGTATGTCAGAGTTAAGCACAGCAGCACAAGTGATAAACAAGTTGCAAGTCTTAGGCATTAATTACTGTTTTGTGCATATATGTGCAAACCAAGGTTTGTTGCAGGTTCACAGTTCATAATATTATGTAGAGCTGTATATCAGTATAAGCAGAGTAACACAAATGAGACAAGTTGTAAGTCTTAGGCATTAATTACTGTTTGTGCATATATATGCAAACCAAGGTTTGTTGCATGTTCACAGTTCATAATATTATGTAGAGCTGTATATCAGTATAATCAGAGTAGCACAAGTGATAGACAAGTTACAAGTCTCAGGCATTAATTGCTGTTTGAGCATATATATGCAATCTAGGTTTGTTGCAGGTTATTTCAGCAATGACAACTAGAAGCAGAGAAATAGTTATAAAGTTCTGAGTAAGATGATGTTATTGTAATTAGAGAGTGATGATAAGCAAAAACATACTTGATTTATCATAAAGTTCAGAGTTTGTTAAGTAGCTGTGTCCAGGAAACAGAATGGGATTATTTCTGATACTTGCGGTTTAATGATATTTAGCATAGGTATTAGAAAATGCTGTATCTTGGAATAGTTGGTAAATTCATGCAGGAAACAGTCACAGATCTCAGTTGTTCAGGATCACAACTTCAAAGTTAATGCAAAGCACATTAGACCTGAGAAGGCTTAAAAAGAGGCTGAGGTAATCAGGTGCATGAATGATTAATCAGGCAGGCAAGCAAGCTGAATGTAAATACCGCCCAAATGCAGCAGTCAGAGAAGGAAGTCTTAAAGGGATAGTGACATTAGACTGAGATATGTTACAGATCCCCCTCCTCAAAGGCGACCTCCGGGCGCCCAACACAATCCAAAAGGAGAGAGAACAAAAATGATATGGAGATCCGGTAGTAGGTGTATGGAGGTAGTGAGTCCAATCGGAAATCAAGAAAGGAGGGTTGGAGATCTCTTGAAAAAGTTGAATGACGAAGTAAAGGCCATGTAATTCAGGTATCAAAAGATCTTGACAATGATTAGAGCAAAACTTGAAGTCAACTTTTTTGTAGTTATCGTGAGAATGCATGAACGTAACATACAATGAGCTTCCTACCACAGAATCATCCTGAGGGTAGATATGCGGATGTTCTTCATGATAGATGACCATGTACATAGCCAATGAAAAGGCAGCCAATCCTAGAGATATGAATAGGCTTTCCTCAGCTTCAGAAATAGAGATGCAGCATTCTGGATTGATAACCAGATTAACCACCTTTGGGTCAGAGATTTGAGTATCCTCAGAATTAACCTCTTGGCCGAGTATTAGATATACTCCAAAAGAAAAAGCTATAGCCACTTCTAACGCAATAGCAGGGCTTTCTTCAAAGTAGGAGATAGGAGTGCAGAGTGCAAGATTTGTCCATTCAGAATCAAAAGTGTCCTCACTAAGAACAGGTATATGAATGCCCACACCAGGGCAAGGTTCAGGAATACCCACATCTGGGTAAGGTTCAGTAATATCCTCAGTAGGATCAGGTGAAGGAATGCCCATGCCAGGGCAAGGTTCAGGAATACCCACATCTGGGCAAGTTTCAGGAATATCCTCAATAGGATCAAGTGTAGGAATGCCCTCACCAGGGCAAGGTTCAGGAATATGCTCAGTAGGATCGGGTGAAGGAATGCCCTTGCCAGGGCAAGGTTCAACTATAGAGAAAGAAAAAGAACCCACTTTAGAGCCAGGAACCATACTCTCTTCTGAGCAGAGGGCAAGGCTTTCTTCAGGGTTCATAAACGAGGAATTATCAAGACCCACTTTAGAGCCAAGAACCATACTCGCTTCTGAGTAGAGGGCATGGCTATCTTCAGGATCAAGTATTATTACACCCATTTCTGGGTTAAACAAAGGAATACCCATACCAGGGTCAAAAACAGGAGAGTCCACCTTGATGTCAGGTTTAGCAGTATAATCATGGAAAACAGGAACAGGAATGGGCACTGGGGAATCTTCTTGAAGAACTTTTGTACAAGTTTCAGGGTCAAGAATGTCCACTTGCGAACTTGGTTCAAAGTTGTCCTCACAGGATTCAGTATCAGGAATTCCTGTACAGGAAACTGATGTAGTAGAAAATGTAGGTTGATGCAAAGTATCTCCCAAGGGAAACAATTTCTTAGATGCAGTAACAGAAGAATTTTGAGAAGGTGAAGTGTACTGAAATATGCCACACTCAGGTAGATGCGGAGGTATTGTGACACAAGATTCTGACTGAGAAGTTATCTGGAGTTCAGCAGGCATGCTCATTTGAGTTTGAATATCAGAGCTAAATTCTCCAGGGATTAACTCTGGTACACTGAAAGGTTGTATATCTGGAACAAAATTATCTTTTGCTTCTAGCACAGGGTTTACAGGCAATGAGGCATCATGAGAGGGATATGAGAAATCAATAGTTGGAAACAGTTTTTGTAGTTGTTGTAGAGTCTGAGAAGAGATACCATTAGATGCTTTAAGAACAGACTGAAGGTGACTAGAGACAACATCCAGCTTAGTGTTGACAGTGTCATGAGGCAAGAGAGGGTCTGGTACAACAGAAACTAAAACAGGGGAATCAGGCTGAGTTTCCTCTATGCACTTCTGATTTTCTGTAGGCAGAAAGACTTTCTTCGTATTCTTCTTTTTCTTGGAGAGCTTAGATAACTGATATTTCTTCCCAGTATGAGGCTTCTTAGGTTGCTGCCATTGAGGCTTGTAGTAAGGTTGAGAACAGAAATCCTCTTCATCACTGGATGCATAATTCTGATGTAATAAATCAGCATAGTAGTTGAGGGGACCTTTTCTCCAAACAGCAGTCTGTAAACCAGATGTCTCTTCTTCCGGCTCTGAATCTGTCCAATCTAACGAATCCATGGGAGTATCAGAAATAGGAAGATCAGTATTTGCATGAGAGGTTTCATGATGGGAGCTGTCTGTTTCATAAATATAACAACCAAGCATGTCATTATAAACAATAGATTGAGGTTTTGTCTGAGTTTGTGGCAAATTACACTTGCGCTCATACCAGTCTAATGCCAGTTCAGCTGGATCCGTGAAGTCATCCTCCCTGTTGACATATTCAGACTCAGAATCAGTATCACCAGGATAGGAATCACAAACAGGAGGATTAGATGGTAATCCGGAACAGTAGTCCTGTCTCTTTAAATCTTTAAAGGTCTGAATTTTTTCTGCTGAATCTATGAATGCATCCTCGTCAGTTACATAGTCAGACTTAGAATCTGTTTCACCAACATGGTAATCACGAACATGAGGAACAGATGACATTTTAGAAAAGTGGTTCTGTCTCTTTAAATCTTTAAAAATCTGATTTTTTTTCTGCTGAAGCTATGGTTAAATCCTCTTCATTTTCATAGTCAGATTCAGGATCAGTTTCACCAAAATGGTAACCACGAACATGATTAGAGGATTGTCTAGAATGGGAGTACTGTGTCTTTAAATTTTTAAAAGTTTGAAAATCTTCTGTTTTTCCTTTAGGGATTGCTTGGGTCTGAGTTATGTTGTAATTTTTTATTTTCCTTTGAGGGTCGGTGCATCCACTACCACTGCAAATCCCTTTTTTAGGCATTAACTTTCATGATCCGGTGTACATGCGCTCAGGAAACAGACCCTCGGGGCAGTGGTAGGGATTTGAAGACACCGACCCCTGACCCGGGGGGAAGTATCCTGGACGTGGATAGATGATATTCTGTGATTCATAATTGATAGAAGTTATTGAAGAGTTAATGGAGAGTGCAATATTTGTATACAATATATTCTGACTTCAATGAAAGTTATAATTAGTTAACAGGAGTAGCTGCAGGATTCAATGAGAGAAATATATAGCAATGTGGAATGTACAGGCTTCAGAGTAAACAGATAGAAGTTTGACACTTAGATGCAAACTAAGGTTTGTTGCAGGTTCACAGTATATAATATTATATAAGGTTGTATGTCAGAGTTAAGCACAGCAGCACAAGTGATAAACAAGTTGCAAGTCTTAGGCATTAATTACTGTTTTGTGCATATATGTGCAAACCAAGGTTTGTTGCAGGTTCACAGTTCATAATATTATGTAGAGCTGTATATCAGTATAATCAGAGTAGCACAAGTGATAGACAAGTTACAAGTCTCAGGCATTAATTGCTGTTTGAGCATATATATGCAATCTAGGTTTGTTGCAGGTTATTTCAGCAATGACAACTAGAAGCAGAGAAATAGTTATAAAGTTCTGAGTAAGATGATGTTATTGTAATTAGAGAGTGATGATAAGCAAAAGCATACTTGATTTATCATAAAGTTCAGAGTTTGTTAAGTAGCTGTGTCCAGGAAACAGAATGGGATTATTTCTGATACTTGCGGTTTGATGAGATTTAGCACAGGTATTAGAAAAAGCTGTATCTTGGAATAGTTGGTAAATTCATGCAGGAAACAGTCACAGATCTCAGTTGTTCAGGATCACAACTTCAAAGTTAATGCAAAGCACATTAGACCTGAGAAGGCTTAAAAAGAGGCTGAGGTAATCAGGTGCATGGATGATTAATCAGGCAGGCAAGCAAGCTGAATGTAAATACTGCCCAAATGCAGCAGTCAGAGAAGGAAGTCTTAAAGGGATAGTGACATTAGACTGATATATGTTACAACCACCTTCCTTTCCTTATCCCCTTTTGTCTCCACCACCTTCCTATCTTTATCCCCCTTTGGTGTCTATCACTTTCCTATCTTTAGCCCCTTTAGTTTTCATCCCATTTCTATCTCTATCTTTATCCAATTTTGGTGTCCACCACCTTCCTCTCTTTATGCCCCTTTGGTGTCCTATTGTTATGCCCCTTTGACCTCCACCACCTTCCTATCTTTATCCTTATTTGGTCCCCACCATCTTCCAACTTTTATGCCTCTTTGGTGTCCACCACATTCCTATCTGTATCCTCATTTGGTCTCCACCACCTTCCTATCTTTATCCTTGTTTGGTCCCCACCATCTTCCTATATTTATCCCCCTTTGGTGTCCACTACCTTATTATGTTTATCCCTCTTTTGTGTCTTCAGCATTCCTATCCCCTTTGGTGTCTACCACATTCTTATCTTTATCCTGCTTTCGTCTCCATCACCTTCCTATTTGTATCCCCTTTTGGTGTCCACCATCTTCCTATCTTTATTCCCCTTTAGCCTCCATCATTTTCCTAACTTTACCCCCCCCCCTTGCTCTCTGTCACTTTCCTATCTTTATGCCCCTTTGATGACTTTACATCGTCAATGTTGGTGACGATGCTGGTTGGAATAAATCGCCAATGGCACTTTCGATCATCAGGGCCTCTGTCTCTCACTCAAATGTTGTGTATCTCTCACATACATGTTGTGTCTCTCTCTCTCTTCTCCTGAGTCTCCCTCACATACATGTTGTGTCTCTCTCTTCTCCTGAGTCTCCCTCACATACATGTTGTGTCTCTCTCTTCTCCTGAGTCTCCCTCACATACATGTTGTGCATCTCTCACATACATGTTGTGTATCTCTCTTCTCCTGAGTCTCCCTCACATACATGTTGTGTCTCTCTCTTCTCCTGAGTCTCTCACATACATGTTTTGTATCTCTCACATACATGTTGTGTCTTTCTCTTCTCCTGAGTCTCTCTCACATACATGTTGTGTCTCTTTCTTCTCCTGAGTCTCCCTCACATACATGTTGTGTATCTCTCTTCTCCTGAGTCTCTCACATACATGTTGTGTATCTCTCACATACATGTTGTGTCTCTCTCTTCTCCTGAGTCTCTCTCACATACATGTTGTGTCTCTCTCTTCTCCTGAGTCTCCCTCACATACATGTTGTGTCTCTCTCTTCTCCTGAGTCTCTCTCACATACATGTTGTGTATCTCTCTTCTCCTGAGTCTCTCTCACATACATGTTGTGTCTCTCTCTTCTCCTGAGTCTCTCTCACATACATGTTGTGTATCTCTCTTCTCCTGAGTCTCCCTCACATACATGTTGTGTATCTCTCACATACATGTTGTGTCTCTCTCTTCTCCTGAGTCTCTCTCACATACATGTTGTGTCTCTCTCTTCTCCTGAGTCAATCTCACATACATGTTGTGTATCTCTCTTCTCCTGAGTCTCCCTCATATACATGTTGTGTATCTCTCTCTTCTCCTGAGTCTCCCTCACATACATGTTGTGTATCTCTCTTCTCCTGAGTCTCTCTCACATACATGTTGTGTCTCTCTCTTCTCCTGAGTCTCACTCACATACATGTTGTGTCTCTCTCTTCTCCTGAGTCTCTCTCACATACATGTTGTGTCTCTCTGTTCTCCTGAGTCTCTCTCACATACATGTTGTGCTCTCTGTTCTCCTGAGTCTCTCTCACATACATGTTGTGTCTCTCTCTTTTCCTGAGTCTCTCTCACATACATGTTGTGTCTCTCTCTTCTCCTGAGTCTCCCTCACATACATGTTGTGTCTCTCTGTTCTCCTGAGTCTCTCTCACATACATGTTGTGTCTCTCTCTTCTCCTGAGTCTCTCTCACATACATGTTGTGTCTCTCTCTTCTCCTGAGTCTCTCTCACATACATGTTGTGTCTCTCTTCTCCTGAGTCTCCCTCACATACATGTTGTGTCTCTCTCTTCTCCTGAGTCTCTCTCACATACATGTTGTGTCTCTCTTCTCCTGAGTCTCTCTCACATACATGTTGTGTCTCTCTCTTCTCCTGAGTCTCTCTCACATACATGTTGTGTCTCTCTCTTCTCCTGAGTCTCTCTCACATACATGTTGTGCTCTCTCTTCTCCTGAGTCTCTCTCACATACATGTTGTGTCTCTCTTCTCCTGAGTCTCTCTCACATACATGTTGTGTATCTCTCTTCTCCTGAGTCTCTCTCACATACATGTTGTGTCTCTCTTCTCCTGAGTCTCTCTCGCATACATGTTGTGTATCTCTTCTCCTGAGTCTCTCTCGAATACATGTTGTGTCTCTCTTCTCCTGAGTCTCTCTCGCATACATGTTGTGTCTCTCTTCTCCTGAGTCTCTCTCACATACATGTTGTGTCTCTCTGTTCTCCTGAGTCTCTCTCACATACATGTTGTGTCTCTCTTCTCCTGAGTCTCTCTCACATACATGTTGTGTCTCTCTCTTCTCCTGAGTCTCCCTCACATACATGTTGTGTCTCTCTTCTCCTGAGTCTCTCTCACATACATGTTGTGTCTCTCTCTTCTCCTGAGTCTCTCTCACATACATGTTGTGTCTCTCTTCTCCTGAGTCTTTCTCACATACATGTTGTGTCTCTCTTCTCCTGAGTCTCTCTCACATACATGTTGTGTCTCTCTCTTCTCCTGAGTCTCTCTCACATACATGTTGTGTCTCTCTCTTCTCCTGAGTCTCTCTCACATACATGTTGTGTCTCTCTCTTCTCCTGAGTCTCCCTCACATACATGTTGTGTCTCTCTTCTCCTGAGTCTCTCTCACATACATGTTGTGTATCTCTCTTCTCCTGAGTCTCTCTCACATACATGTTGTGTCTCTCTCTTCTCCTGAGTCTCTCTCACATACATGTTGTGTCTCTCTGTTCTCCTGAGTCTCTCTCACATACATGTTGTGTCTCTCTTCTCCTGAGTCTCTCTCACATACATGTTGTGTCTCTCTCTCCTAGTCTCTCACATACATGTTGTGTCTCTCTTCTCCTGAGTCTCTCTCACATACATGTTGTGTCTCTCTCTTCTCCTGAGTCTCTCTCACATACATGTTGTGTCTCTCTCTTCTCCTGAGTCTCTCACATACATGTTGTGTCTCTCTCTTCTCCTGAGTCTCTCTCACATACATGTTGTGTCTCTCTTCTCCTGAGTCTCTCTCACATACATGTTGTGTCTCTCTCTTCTCCTGAGTCTCTCTCACATACATGTTGTGTCTCTCTCTTCTCCTGAGTCTCTCTCACATACATGTTGTGTATCTCTCTTCTCCTGAGTCTCTCTCACATACATGTTGTGTCTCTCTTCTCCTGAGTCTCTCTCACATACATGTTGTGTATCTCTCTTCTCCTGAGTCTCTCTCACATACATGTTGTGTATCTCTTCTCCTGAGTCTCTCTCACATACATGTTGTGTCTCTCTCTTCTCCTGAGTCTCTCTCACATACATGTTGTGTCTCTCTCTTCTCCTGAGTCTCCCTCACATACATGTTGTGTCTCTCTCTTCTCCTGAGTCTCTCTCACATACATGTTGTGTATCTCTGTTCTCCTGAGTCTCCCTCACATACATGTTGTTGTGTCTCTCTCTTCTCCTGAGTCTCCCTCACATACATGTTGTGTCTCTCTCTTCTCCTGAGTCTCTCTCACATACATGTTGTGTCTCTCTCTTCTCCTGAGTCTCTCTCACATACATGTTGTGTCTCTCTTCTCCTGAGTCTCTCTCACATACATGTTGTGTCTCTCTTCTCCTGAGTCTCTCTCACATACATGTTGTGTCTCTCTCTTCTCCTGAGTCTCTCTCACATACATGTTGTGTCTCTCTTCTCCTGAGTCTCTCTCACATACATGTTGTGTCTCTCTCTTCTCCTGAGTCTCTCTCACATACATGTTGTGTCTCTCTCTCTCCTGAGTCTCTCTCACATACATGTTGTGTCTCTCTCTTCTCCTGAGTCTCTCTCACATACATGTTGTGTCTCTCTCTTCTCCTGAGTCTCTCTCACATACATGTTGTGTCTCTCTCTTCTCCTGAGTCTCTCTCACATACATGTTGTGTCTCTCTCTTCTCCTGAGTCTCTCTCACATACATGTTGTGTCTCTCTCTTCTCCTGAGTCTCTCTCACATACATGTTGTGTCTCTCTCTTCTCCTGAGTCTCTCTCACATACATGTTGTGTCTCTCTCTTCTCCTGAGTCTCTCTCACATACATGTTGTGTCTCTCTTATCCGAGTCTCTCTCACATACATGTTGTGTCTCTCTCTCTCCTGAGTCTCTCTCACATACATGTTGTGTCTCTCTCTTCTCCTTGAGTCTCTCTCACATACATGTTGTGTCTCTCTCTTCTCCTGAGTCTCTCTCACATACATGTTGTGTCTCTCTCTTCTCCTGAGTCTCTCTCACATACATGTTGTGTCTCTCTTCTCCTGAGTCTCTCTCACATACATGTTGTGTCTCTCTCTTCTCCTGAGTCTCTCTCACATACATGTTGTGTCTCTCTTCTCCTGAGTCTCTCTCACATACATGTTGTGTCTCTCTTCTCCTGAGTCTCTCTCACATACATGTTGTGTCTCTCTTCTCCTGAGTCTCTCTCACATACATGTTGTGTCTCTCTTCTCCTGAGTCTCCTCCATACATGTTGTGTCTCTTCTCCTGAGTCTCTCTCACATACATGTTGTGGTCTCTCTCTTCTCCTGAGTCTCTCTCACATACATGTTGTGTCTCTCTCTTCTCCTGAGTCTCTCTCACATACATGTTGTGTCTCTCTTCTCCTGAGTCTCTCTCACATACATGTTGTGTCTCTCTCTTCTCCTGAGTCTCTCTCACATACATGTTGTGTCTCTCTCTTCTCCTGAGTCTCTCTCACATACATGTTGTGTCTCTCTCTTCTCCTGAGTCTCTCTCACATACATGTTGTGTCTCTCTCTTCTCCTGAGTCTCTCTCACATACATGTTGTGTCTCTCTCTTCTCCTGAGTCTCTCTCACATACATGTTGTGTCTCTCTCTTCTCCTGAGTCTCTCTCACATACATGTTGTGTCTCTCTCTTCTCCTGAGTCTCTCTCACATACATGTTGTGTCTCTCTCTTCTCCTGAGTCTCTCTCACATACATGTTGTGTCTCTCTTCTCCTGAGTCTCTCTCACATACATGTTGTGTCTCTCTTCTCCTGAGTCTCTCTCACATACATGTTGTGTCTCTCTCTTCTCCTGAGTCTCTCTCACATACATGTTGTGTCTCTCTCTTCTCCTGAGTCTCTTCTCACATACATGTTGTGTTCTCTCCTCTTCTCCTGATCTCTCTCACATACCATGTTGTGTCTCTCTGTTCTCCTGAGTCTCTCTCACATACTGTTGTGTCTCTCTGTTCTCCTGAGTCCTCTCCTCACATACATGTTTGTCTCTCTGTTCTCCTGAGTCTCTCTCACATACATGTTGTGTCTCTCTCTTCTCCTGAGTCTCTCTCACATACATGTTGTGTCTCCTCTTCTCCTGAGTCTCTCTCACATACATGTTGTGTCTCTCTTCTCTCCTGAGTCTCTCTCACATACATGTTGTGTCTCTCTGTTCTCCTGAGTCTCTCTCACATACATTTGTGTTCTCTCTGTGCTCCTGAGGCTCTCACATACATGTTGTGTCTCTCTTCTCCTGAGTCCTCTCTCACATACATGTTGTGTCTCTCTGTTCTCCTGAGTCTCTCTCACATACATGTTGTGTCTCTCTTACTCCTGAGTCTCTCACATACATGTTGTGTCTCACTGTTCTCCTGAGTCTCTCTCACATACATGTTGTGTCTCTCTCTTCTCCTGAGTCTCTCTCACATACATGTTGTGTCTCTCTCTTCTCCTGAGTCTCTCTCACATACATGTTGTGTCTCTCTCTTCTCCTGAGTCTCTCTCACATACATGTTGGGTCTCCTCTCTCCTGAGTCTCTCCTCACATACATGTTGTGTCTCTCTCTTCTCCTGAGTCTCTCTCACATACATGTGTGTCTCTCTCTTCTCCTGAGTCTCTCTCACATACATGGTTGTGTCCTCTCTTCTCCTGATCGCTCTCACATACATGTTGGAGTCTCTCTCTTCTCCTGAGTCTCTCTCACATACATTTTGTGTCTCTCTCTTCTCCTGAGTCTCTCATCACATACATGTTGTGTCTCTCTCTTCTCCTGAGTCTCTCTCACATACATGTTTGTGTCTCTCTGCTCTCCTGAGTCTCCCTCACATACATGTTGTGTCTCTCTGCTTCTCCTGAGCTCTCTCTCATACATGTTGTGTCTCTCCTGCTCCTGAGTCACTCTCACATACATGTTGTGTCTATCTTCATCTCCTGAGTCCTCTCTCAACATACATGTGTGTCTCTCTCTTCTCCTGAGTCTCTCTCACACTACAATAGTGTGTCTCTCTCTTCTCCTGAGTCTCTCTCACATACATGTTGTGTCTCTCCTTCTCCTGAGTCTCTCTCACATACATGTTGTGTCTCTCTCTTCTCCTGAGTCCTCTCTCACATACATGTTGTGTCTCTCTCTTCTCCTGAGTCTCTCTCACATACATGTTGTGTCTCTCTCTTCTCCTGAGTCTCTCTCACATACATGTTGTGTCTCTCTTCTCCTGAGTCTCTCTCACATACATGTTGTGTCCTCTCTTCTCCTGAGTCTCCCTCACATACATGTTGTGTCTCTCTCTTCTCCTGAGTCTCTCTCACATACATGTTGTGTCTCTCTCTTCTCCTGAGTCTCTCTCACATACATGTTGTGTCTCTCTCTTCTCCTGAGTCTCTCTCACATACATGTTGTGTCTCTCTCTTCTCCTGAGTCTCTCTCACATACATGTTGTGTCTCTCTCTTCTCCTGAGTCTCTCTCACATACATGTTGTGTCTCTCTCTTCTCCTGAGTCTCTCTCACATACATGTTGTGTCTCTCTCTTCTCCTGAGTCTCCCTCACATACATGTTGTGTCTCTCTGTTCTCCTGAGTCTCTCTCACATACATGTTGTGTCTCTCTCTTCTCCTGAGTCTCTCTCACATACATGTTGTGTCTCTCTCTTCTCCTGAGTCTCTCTCACATACATGTTGTGTCTCTCTCTTCTCCTGAGTCTCCCTCACATACATGTTGTGTCTCTGTCTTCTCCTGAGTCTCTCTCACATACATGTTGTGTCTCTCTTCTCCTGAGTCTCTCTCACATACATGTTGTGTCTCTTCTTCTCTGAGTCTCTCACATACATGTTGTGTATCTCTTCTCCTGAGTCTCTCTCACATACATGTTGTGTCTCTCTCTTCTCCTGAGTCTCTCTCACATACATGTTGTGTCTCTCTTCTCCTGAGTCTCCCTCACATACATGTTGTGTCTCTCTCTTCTCCTGAGTCTCCCTCACATACATGTTGTGTCTCTCTCTTTTCCTGAGTCTCTCTCACATACATGTTGTGTCTCTCTTCTCCTGAGTCTCTCTCACATACATGTTGTGTCTCTCTCTTCTCCTGAGTCTCTCTCACATACATGTTGTGTCTCTCTTCTCCTGAGTCTCTCTCACATACATGTTGTGTCTCTCTCTTCTCCTGAGTCTCTCTCACATACATGTTGTGTCTCTCTCTTCTCCTGAGTCTCTCTCACATACATGTTGTGTCTCTCTCTTCTCCTGAGTCTCTCTCACATACATGTTGTGTCTCTCTCTTCTCCTGAGTCTCTCTCACATACATGTTGTGTCTCTCTCTTCTCCTGAGTCTCTCTCACATACATGTTGTGTCTCTCTTCTCCTGAGTCTCTCTCACATACATGTTGTGTCTCTCTCTTCTCCTGAGTCTCTCTCACATACATGTTGTGTCTCTCTCTTCTCCTGAGTCTCTCTCACATACATGTTGTGTCTCTCTTCTCCTGAGTCTCTCTCACATACATGTTGTGTCTCTCTCTTCTCCTGAGTCTCTCTCACATACATGTTGTGCTCTCTCTTCTCCTGAGTCTCTCTCACATACATGTTGTGTCTCTCTCTTCTCCTGAGTCTCTCTCACATAAATGTTGTGTCCTCTCTCTTCCTGAGTCTCTCTCACATACATGTTGTGTCTCTCTCTTCTCCTGAGTCTCTCTCACATACATGTTGTGTCTCTCTCTTCTCCTGAGTCTCTCTCACATACATGTTGTGTCTCTCTCTTCTCCTGAGTCTCTCTCACATACATGTTGTGTCTCTCTGTTCTCCTGAGTCTCTCTCACATACATGTTGTGTCTCTCTTCTCCTGAGTCTCTCTCACATACATGTTGTGTCTCTCTCTTCTCCTGAGTCTCTCTCACATACTTGTTGTGTCTCTCTCTTCTCTGAGTCTCTCTCACATACATGTTGTTCTCTCTCTTCTCCTGAGTCTCTCTCACATACATGTTGTGTCTCTCTCTTCTCCTGAGTCTCTCTCACATACATGTTGTGTCTCTCTCTTCTCCTGAGTCTCTCTCACATACATGTTGTGTATCTCTTTCTCCTGAGTCTCTCTCACATACATGTTGTGTCTCTCTCTTCTCCTGAGTCTCTCTCACATACATGTTGTGCTCTCTCTTCTCCTGAGTCTCTCTCACATACATGTTGTGTCTCTCTCTTCTCCTGAGTCTCTCTCACATACATGTTGTGTCTCTCTCTTCTCCTGAGTCTCTCTCACATACATGTTGTGTCTCTCTGTTCTCCTGAGTCTCTCTCACATACATGTTGTGTCTCTCTCTTCTCCTGAGTCTCTCTCACATACATGTTGTGTCTCTCTCTTCTCCTGAGTCTCTCTCACATACATGTTGTGTCTCTCTCTTCTCCTGAGTCTCTCTCACATACATGTTGTGTCTCTCTCTTCTCCTGAGTCTCTCTCACATACATGTTGTGTCTCTCTCTTCTCCTGAGTCTCTCTCACATACATGTTGTGTCTCTCTCTTCTCCTGAGTCTCTCTCACATACATGTTGTGTCTCTCTCTTCTCCTGAGTCTCCCTCACATACATGTTGTGTCTCTCTTCTCCTGAGTCTCTCTCACATACATGTTGTGTCTCTCTCTTCTCCTGAGTCTCTCACATACATGTTGTGTATCTCTTCTCCTGAGTCTCTCTCACATACATGTTGTGTCTCTCTCTTCTCCTGATTCTCTCTCACATACATGTTGTGTCTCTCTCTTCTCCTGAGTCTCTCTCACATACATGTTGTGTCTCTCTCTTCTCCTGAGTCTCCCTCACATACATGTTGTGTCTCTCTCTTCTCCTGAGTCTCTCTCACATACATGTTGTGTCTCTCTCTTCTCCTGAGTCTCTCTCACATACATGTTGTGTCTCTCTGTTCTCCTGAGTCTCTCTCACATACATGTTGTGTCTCTCTCTTCTCCTGAGTCTCTCTCACATACATGTTGTGTCTCTCTCTTCTCCTGAGTCTCTCTCACATACATGTTGTGTCTCTCTCTTCTCCTGAGTCTCTCTCACATACATGTTGTGTCTCTCTGTTCTCCTGAGTCTCTCTCACATACATGTTGTGTCTCTCTCTTCTCCTGAGTCTCTCTCACATACATGTTGTGTCTCTCTGTTCTCCTGAGTCTCTCTCACATACATGTTGTGTCTCTCTCTTCTCCTGAGTCTCTCTCACATACATGTTGTGTCTCTCTCTTCTCCTGAGTCTCTCTCACATACATGTTGTGTCTCTCTTCTCCTGAGTCTCTCTCACATACATGTTGTGTCTCTCTCTTCTCCTGAGTCTCTCTCACATACATGTTGTGTATCTCTCTTCTCCTGAGTCTCTCACATACATGTTGTGTATCTCTCTTCTCCTGAGTCTCTCTCACATACATGTTGTGTCTCTCTCTTCTCCTGAGTCTCAATCACATACATGTTGTGTATCTCTCTTCTCCTGAGTCTCTCTCACATACATGTTGTGTCTCTCTGTTCTCCTGAGTCTCTCTCACATACATGTTGTGTCTCTCTTCTCCTGAGTCTCTCTCACATACATGTTGTGTCTCTCTCTTCTCCTGAGTCTCTCTCACATACATGTTGTGTCTCTCTCTTCTCCTGAGTCTCTCTCACATACATGTTGTGTATCTCTCTTCTCCTGAGTCTCTCTCACATACATGTTGTGTCTCTCTCTTCTCCTGAGTCTCCCTCACATACATGTTGTGTATCTCTCACATATATGTTGTGTCTCTCTCTTCTCCTGAGTCTCTCTCACATACATGTTGTGTCTCTCTGTTCTCCTGAGTCTCTCTCACATACATGTTGTGTCTCTCTCTTCTCCTGAGTCTCTCTCACATACATGTTGTGTCTCTCTCTTCTCCTGAGTCTCTCTCACATACATGTTGTGTATCTCTTCTCCTGAGTCTCTCTCACATACATGTTGTGTCTCTCTCTTCTCCTGAGTCTCTCTCACATACATGTTGTGTATCTCTGTTCTCCTGAGTCTCTCTCACATACATGTTGTGTCTCTCTCTTCTCCTGAGTCTCTCTCACATACATGTTGTGTCTCTCTGTTCTCCTGAGTCTCCCTCACATACATGTTGTGTCTCTCTGTTCTCCTGAGTCTCTCTCACATACATGTTGTGTCTCTCTGTTCTCCTGAGTCTCTCTCACATACATGTTGTGTCTCTCTCTTCTCCTGAGTCTCTCTCACATACATGTTGTGTCTCTCTCTTCTCCTGAGTCTCTCTCACATACATGTTGTGTCTCTCTCTTCTCCTGAGTCTCTCTCACATACATGTTGTGTCTCTCTCTCTGAGTCTCTCTCACATACATGTTGTGTCTCTCTCTTCTCTTGAGTCTCTCTCACATACATGTTGTGTCTCTCTCTTCTCCTGAGTCTCTCTCACATACATGTTGTGTCTCTCTCTTCTCCTGAGTCTCTCTCACATACATGTTGTGTCTCTCTGTTCTCCTGAGTCTCTCTCACATACATGTTGTGTCTCTCTGTTCTCCTGAGTCTCTCTCACATACATGTTGTGTCTCTCTGTTCTCCTGAGTCTCTCTCACATACATGTTGTGTCTCTCTCTTCTCCTGAGTCTCTCTCACATACATGTTGTGTCTCTCTCTTCTCCTGAGTCTCTCTCACATACATGTTGTGTCTCTCTCTTCTCCTGAGTCTCTCTCACATACATGTTGTGTATCTCTGTTCTCCTGAGTCTCTCTCACATACATGTTGTGTCTCTCTGTTCTCCTGAGTCTCTCTCACATACATGTTGTGTCTCTCTCTTCTCCTGAGTCTCTCTCACATACATGTTGTGTCTCTCTGTTCTCCTGAGTCTCTCTCACATACATGTTGTGTCTCTCTCTTCTCCTGAGTCTCTCTCACATACATGTTGTGTCTCTCTGTTCTCCTGAGTCTCTCTCACATACATGTTGTGTATCTCTGTTCTCCTGAGTCTCTCTCACATACATGTTGTGTCTCTCTGTTCTCCTGAGTCTCTCTCACATACATGTTGTGTCTCTCTTCTCCTGAGTCTCTCTCACATACATGTTGTGTCTCTCTCTTCTCCTGAGTCTCTCTCACATACATGGTGTGTCTCTCTCTTCTCCTGAATCTCTCTCACATACATGTTGTGTCTCTCTCTTCTCCTGAGTCTCTCTCACATACATGTTGTGTCTCTCTCTTCTCCTGAGTCTCTCTCACATACATGTTGTGTCTCTCTCTTCTCCTGAGTCTCTCTCACATACATGTTGTGCTCTCTCTTCTCCTGAGTCTCTCTCACATACATGTTGTGTCTCTCTCTTCTCCTGAGTCTCTCTCACATATATGTTGTGCTCTCTCTCTTCTCCTGAGTGTCCCTCACATACATGTTGTGTCTCTCTCTTCTCCTGAGTCTCTCTCACATACATGTTGTGTCTCTCTCTTCTCCTGAGTCTCTCTCACATACATGTTGTGTCTCTCTCTTCTCCTGAGTCTCTCTCACATACATGTTGTGCTCTCTCTTCTCCTGAGTCTCTCTCACATACATATTGTGTCTCTCTCTTCTCCTGAGTCTCTCTCACATACATGTTGTGTCTCTCTCTTCTCCTAAGTCTCTCTCACATACATGTTGTGTCTCTCTTCTCCTGAGTCTCTCTCACATACATGTTGTGTCTCTCTCTTCTCCTGAGTCTCTCTCACATACATTTTGTGTCTCTCTCTTCTCCTGAGTCTCTCTCACATACATGTTGTGTCTCTCTTTTCTCCTGAGTCTCCCTCACATACATGTTGTGTCTCTCTGTTCTCCTGAGTCTCTCTCACATACATGTTGTGTCTCTCTGTTCTCCTGAGTCTCTTCTCCTGAGTCTCTCTCACATACATGTTGTGTCTCTCTCTTCTCCTGAGTCTCCCTCACATACATGTTGTGTCTCTCTCTTCTCCTGAGTCTCTCTCACATACATGTTGTGTCTCTCTTCTCCTGAGTCTCTCTCACATACATGTTGTGTCTCTCTTCTCCTGAGTCTCTCTCACATACATGTCGTGTCTCTCTCTTCTCCTGAGTCTCTCTCACATACATGTTGTGTATCTCTGTTCTCCTGAGTCTCTCTCACATACATGTTGTGTCTCTCTGTTCTCCTGAGTCTCTCTCACATACATGTTGTGTCTCTCTTCTCCTGAGTCTCTCTCACATACATGTTGTGTCTCTCTCTTCTCCTGAGTCTCTCTCACATACATGGTGTGTCTCTCTCTTCTCCTGAATCTCTCTCACATACATGTTGTGTCTCTCTCTTCTCCTGAGTCTCTCTCACATACATGTTGTGTCTCTCTCTTCTCCTGAGTCTCTCTCACATACATGTCGTGTCTCTCTCTTCTCCTGAGTCTCTCTCACATACATGTTGTGTCTCTCTGTTCTCCTGAGTCTCTCTCACATACATGTTGTGTCTCTCTTCTCCTGAGTCTCTCTCACATACATGTTGTGTCTCTCTCTTCTCCTGAGTCTCTCTCACATACATGGTGTGTCTCTCTCTTCTCCTGAATCTCTCTCACATACATGTTGTGTCTCTCTCTTCTCCTGAGTCTCTCTCACATACATGTTGTGTCTCTCTCTTCTCCTGAGTGTCCCTCACATACATGTTGTGTCTCTCTCTTCTCCTGAGTCTCTCTCACATACATGTTGTGTATCTCTGTTCTCCTGAGTCTCTCTCACATACATGTTGTGTCTCTCTTCTCCTGAGTCTCTCTCACATACATGTTGTGTCTCTCTCTTCTCCTGAGTCTCTCTCACATACATGGTGTGTCTCTCTCTTCTCCTGAATCTCTCTCACATACATGTTGTGTCTCTCTCTTCTCCTGAGTCTCTCTCACATACATGTTGTGTCTCTCTCTTCTCCTGAGTCTCTCTCACATACATGTTGTGTCTCTCTCTTCTCCTGAGTCTCTCTCACATACATGTTGTGCTCTCTCTTCTCCTGAGTCTCTCTCACATACATGTTGTGTCTCTCTCTTCTCCTGAGTCTCTCTCACATACATGTTGTGTCTCTCTCTTCTCCTGAGTCTCACTCACATACATGTTGTGTCTCTCTCTTCTCCTGAGTCTCTCTCACATACATGTTGTGTCTCTCTCTTCTCCTGAGTCCTCTCTCACATACATGTTGTGTCTCTCTCTTCTCCTGAGTCTCTCTCACATACATGTTGTGTCTCTCTCTTCTCCTGAGTCTCTCTCACATACATGTTGTGTCTCTCTCTTCTCCTGAGTCTCTCTCACATACATGTTGTGTCTCTCTCTTCTCCTGAGTCTCTCTCACAAAATGTTGTGTCTCTCTTCTCCTGAGTCTCTCACATACATGTTGTGTCTCTCTTCTCCTGAGTCTCTCTCACATACATGTTGTGTCTCTCTCTTCTCCTGAGTCTCTCTCACATACATGTTGTGTCTTCTCTCTTCTCCTGAGTCTCTCCTCACATACATGTTGTGTCTCTCTTTCTCCTGAGTCTCCTCAATACCTGTTGTGATCTCTCTCCTGAGTCTCCCTCACATACATGTTGGTCTCTCTCCTACCTGAGTCTCTCTCACATACATGTTGTGTCTCTCTCTTCTCCTGAGTCTCTCTCACATACATGTTGTGTCTCTCTCTTCTCCTGAGTCTCTCTCACATACATGTTGTGTCTCTCTCTTCTCCTGAGTCTCTCTCACATACATGTTGTGTCTCTCTGTTCTCCTGAGTCTCCCTCACATACATGTTGTGTCTCTCTGTTCTCCTGAGTCTCTCTATCATACATGTTGTGTCTCTCTGTTCTCCTGAGTCTCTTCTCCTGAGTCTCTCTCACATACATGTTGTGTCTCTCTCTTCTCCTGAGTCTCTCTCACATACATGTTGTGTCTCTCTGTTCTCCTGAGTCTCTCTCACATACATGTTGTGTCTCTCTGTTCTCCTGAGTCTCTCTCACATACATGTTGTGTATCTCTGTTCTCCTGAGTCTCTCTCACATACATGTTGTGTCTCTCTCTTCTCCTGAGTCTCTCTCACATACATGTTGTGTCTCTCTGTTCTCCTGAGTCTCTCTCACATACATGTTGTGTCTCTCTCTTCTCCTGAGTCTCTCTCACATACATGTTGTGTCTCTCTCTTCTCCTGAGTCTCCCTCACATACATGTTGTGTCTCTCTCTTCTCCTGAGTCTCTCTCACATACATGTTGTGTCTCTCTCTTCTCCTGAGTCTCTCTCACATACATGTTGTGTCTCTCTGTTCTCCTGAGTCTCTCTCACATACATGTTGTGTCTCTCTGTTCTCCTGAGTCTCTCTCACATACATGTTGTGTCTCTCTGTTCTCCTGAGTCTCTCTCACATACATGTTGTGTCTCTCTCTTCTCCTGAGTCTCTCTCACATACATGTTGTGTCTCTCTCTTCTCCTGAGTCTCTCTCACATACATGTTGTGTCTCTCTCTTCTCCTGAGTCTCTCTCACATACATGTTGTGTATCTCTGTTCTCCTGAGTCTCTCTCACATACATGTTGTGTCTCTCTGTTCTCCTGAGTCTCTCTCACATACATGTTGTGTCTCTCTCTTCTCCTGAGTCTCTCTCACATACATGTTGTGTCTCTCTGTTCTCCTGAGTCTCTCTCACATACATGTTGTGTCTCTCTCTTCTCCTGAGTCTCTCTCACATACATGTTGTGTCTCTCTTCTCACTGAGTCTCTTCTCACATACATGTTGTGTCTCTCTGTTCTCCTGAGTCTCTCTCACATACATGTTGTGTCTCTCTGTTCTCCTGAGTCTCTCTCACATACATGTTGTGTCTCTCTCTTCTCCTGAGTCTCTCTCACATACATGTTGTGTCTCTCTCTTCTCCTGAGTCTCCCTCACATACATGTTGTGTCTCTCTCTTCTCCTGAGCTCTCTCTCACATACATGTTGTGTCTCTCTCTTCTCCTGAGTCTCTCCTCACATACATGTTGTGTCTCTCTCTTCTCCTGAGTCTCTCTCACATACATGTTGTGTCTCTCTACTTCTCCTGAGGTCTCTGCTCACAATACGATGTTGTGTCCTCTCTCTTCTCCTGCGTCTCTCTCACATACCATGTTGTGTCTCTCTCTTCTCCTGAGTCTCTCTCACATATATGTTGTGCTCTCTCATTCTCCTGAGTGTCTCCCTCACATACATGTTGTGTCTCTCTCTTCTCCTGAGCTCTCTCACATACTTGTTGAGTCTCTGCTCTTCTCCTGAGTCTCTCTCACCATACATGTTGTGTCCTCTCTCTCTCTCCTGAGTCTCTCCTCACATACATGTTGTGCTCTCTCTTCTCCTGAGTCTCTCTCACATACATATTGTGCTCTCTCTTCTCCTGAGCTCTCTCTCACATACATGTTGTGTCTCTCTCTTCTCCTAAGTCTCTCTCACATACATGTTGTGTCTCTCTTCTCTGAGTCTCTCTCACATACATGTTGTGTCTCTCTCTTCTCCTGAGTCTCTCTCACAATACATTTTGGTGTCTCTCTCTTCTCCTGAGTCCTCTCTAACATACTTGTTGTGTCTCTCTTTTCTCCTGAGTCTCCCTCACATCCAAGTTGTGTCTCTCTGTTCTCCTGAGTCTCTCTCACATACATGTTGTGTCTCTCTGTTCTCCTGAGTCTCTTCTCCTGAGTCTCTTCACATACATGTTGTGTCTCTCTCTTCTCCTGAGTCTCCCTCACATACATGTTGTGTCTCTCTCTTCTCCTGAGTCTCTCTCACATACATGTTGTGTCTCTCTTCTCCTGAGTCTCTCTCACATACATGTTGTGTCTCTCTTCTCCTGAGTCTCTCTCACATACATGTCGTGTCTCTCTCTTCTCCTGAGTCTCTCTCACATACATGTTGTGTATCTCTGTTCTCCTGAGTCTCTCTCACATACATGTTGTGTCTCTCTGTTCTCCTGAGTCTCTCTCACATACATGTTGTGTCTCTCTTCTCCTGAGTCTCTCTCACATACATGGTGTGTCTCTCTCTTCTCCTGAATCTCTCTCACATACATGTTGTGTCTCTCTCTTCTCCTGAGTCTCTCTCACATACATGTTGTGTCTCTCTCTTCTCCTGAGTCTCTCTCACATACATGTCGTGTCTCTCTCTTCTCCTGAGTCTCTCTCACATACATGTTGTGTATCTCTGTTCTCCTGAGTCTCTCTCACATACATGTTGTGTCTCTCTGTTCTCCTGAGTCTCTCTCACATACATGTTGTGTCTCTCTTCTCCTGAGTCTCTCTCACATACATGTTGTGTCTCTCTCTTCTCCTGAGTCTCTCTCACATACATGGTGTGTCTCTCTCTTCTCCTGAATCTCTCTCACATACATGTTGTGTCTCTCTCTTCTCCTGAGTCTCTCTCACATACATGTTGTGTCTCTCTCTTCTCCTGAGTGTCCCTCACATACATGTTGTGTCTCTCTCTTCTCCTGAGTCTCTCTCACATACATGTTGTGTATCTCTGTTCTCCTGAGTCTCTCTCACATACATGTTGTGTCTCTCTTCTCCTGAGTCTCTCTCACATACATGTTGTGTCTCTCTCTTCTCCTGAGTCTCTCTCACATACATGGTGTGTCTCTCTCTTCTCCTGAGTCTCTCTCACATACATGTTGTGTCTCTCTCTTCTCCTGAGTCTCTCTCACATACATGTTGTGTCTCTCTCTTCTCCTGAGTCTCTCTCACATACATGTTGTGTCTCTCTCTTCTCCTGAGTCTCTCTCACATACATGTTGTGCTCTCTCTTCTCCTGAGTCTCTCTCACATACATGTTGTGTCTCTCTCTTCTCCTGAGTCTCTCTCACATATATGTTGTGCTCTCTCCTTCTCTCCTGAGTTCCCTCACATACATGTTGTGTCTCTCTCTTCTCCTGAGTCTCTCTCACATACATGTTGTGTCTCTCTCTTCTCCTGAGTCTCTCTCACATACATGTTGTGTCTCTCTCTTCTCCTGAGTCTCTCTCACATACATGTTGTGCTCTCTCTTCTCCTGAGTCTCTCTCACATACATATTGTGTCTCTCTCTTCTCCTGAGTCTCTCTCCACATACATGTTGTGTCTCTCTCTTCTCCTAAGTCTCTCTCACATACATGTTGTGTCTCTCTTCTCCTGAGTCTCTCTCACATACATGTTGTGTCTCTCTCTTCTCCTGAGTCTCTCTCACATACATTTTGTGTCTCTCTCTTCTCCTGAGTCTCTCTCACATACATGTTGTGTCTCTCTGTTCTCCTGAGTCTCCCTCACATACATGTTGTGTCTCTCTGTTCTCCTGAGTCTCTCTCACATACATGTTGTGTCTCTCTGTTCTCCTGAGTCTCTTCTCCTGAGTCTCTCTCACATACATGTTGTGTCTCTCTCTTCTCCTGAGTCTCTCTCACATACATGTTGTGTCTCTCTCTTCTCCTGAGTCTCTCTCACATACATGTTGTGTCTCTCTCTTCTCCTGAGTCTCTCTCACATACATGTTGTGTCTCTCTCTTCTCCTGAGTCTCCCTCACATACATGTTGTGTCTCTCTCTTCTCCTGAGTCTCTCTCACATACATGTTGTGTCTCTCTCTTCTCCTGAGTCTCTCTCACATACATGTTGTGTCTCTCTCTTCTCCTGAGTCTCTCTCACATACATGTTGTGTATCTCTCTTCTCCTGAGTCTCTCTCACATACATGTTGTGTCTCTCTCTTCTCCTGAGTCTCTCTCACATACATGTTGTGTCTTCTCTTCTCCTGAGTCTCTCTCACATACATGTTGTGTCTCTCTCTTCTCCTGAGTCTCTCTCACATACATGGTGTGTCTCTCTCTTCTCCTGAGTCTCTCTCACATACGATGTTGTGTCTCTCTCTTCTCCTGAGTCTCTCACATACATGTTGTGTCTCTCTCTTCTCCTGAGTCTCTCTCACATACATGTTGTGTCTCTCTGTTCTCCTGAGTCTCTCTCACATAACATGTTTGTGTCTCTCTCTTCTCTGAGTCTCTCTCACATACATGTTGTGTCTCTCTCTTTTCCCTGAGTCTCTCTCACATACATGTTGTGTCTCTCTCTTCTCCTGAGTCTCTCAACATACATGTTGTGTCTCTCTCTTCTCCTGAGTCTCTCTCACATACATGTTGTGTCTCTCTCTTCTCCTGAGTCTCTCTCACATACATGTTGTGTCTCTCTCTTCTCCTGAGTCTCACATACATGTTGTGTCTCTCTCTTCTCCTGAGTCTCTCTCACATACATGTTGTGTCTCTCTGTTCTCCTGAGTCTCTCTCACATACATGTTGTGTCTCTCTCTTCTCCTGAGTCTCTCTCACATACATGTTGTGTCTCTCTCTTCTCCTGAGTCTCTCTCACATACATGTTGTGTATCTCTCTTCTCCTGAGTCTCCCTCACATACATGTTGTGTCTCTCTCTTCTCCTGAGTCTCTCTCACATACATGTTGTGTCTCTCTCTTCTCCTGAGTCTCTCTCACATACATGTTGTGTCTCTCTCTTCTCCTGAGTCTCTCTCACATACATGTTGTGTCTCTCTCTTCTCCTGAGTCTCTCACATACATGTTGTGTCTCTCTCTTCTCCTGAGTCTCTCTCACATACATGTTGTGTCTCTCTCTTCTCCTGAGTCTCTCTCACATACATGTTGTGTCTCTCTCTGTTCTCCTGAGTCTCTCTCACATACATGTTGTGTCTCTCTTCTCCTGAGTCTCTCTCACATACATGTTGTGTCTCTCTCTTCTCTTGAGTCTCTCTCACATACATGTTGTGTCTCTCTCTTCTCCTGAGTCTCTCTCACATACATGTTGTGTCTCTCTCTTCTCCTGAGTCTCTCTCACATACATGTTGTGTCTCTCTCTTCTCCTGAGTCTGTCTCACATACATGTTGTGTCTCTCTCACATACATGTTGTGTCTCTCTCTTCTCCTGAGTCTCTCTCACATACATGTTGTGTCTCTCTCTTCTCCTGAGTCTCTCTCACATACATGTTGTGTCTCTCTCTTCTCCTGAGTCTCTCTCACATACATGTTGTGTCTCTCTCTTCTCCTGAGTCTCCCTCACATACATGTTGTGTCTCTCTCTACTCCTGAGTCTCTCTCACATACATGTTGTGTCTCTCTTCTCCTGAGTCTCCCTCACATACATGTTGTGTCTCTCTCTTCTCCTGAGTCTCTCTCACATACATGTTGTGTATCTCTGTTCTCCTGAGTCTCTCTCACATACATGTTGTGTCTCTCTCTTCTCCTGAGTCTCCCTCACATACATGTTGTGTCTCTCTCTTCTCCTGAGTCTCTCTCACATACATGTTGTGTCTCTCTCTTCTCCTGAGTCTCCCTCACATACATGTTGTGTCTCTCTCTTCTCCTGAGTATCTCTCACATACATGTTGTGTCTCTCTTCTCCTGAGTCTCTCTCACATACATGTTGTGTCTCTCTCTTCTCCTGAGTCTCTCTCACATACATGTTGTGTCTCTCTCTTCTCCTGAGTCTCTCTCACATACATGTTGTGTCTCTCTCTTCTCCTGAGTCTCTCTCACATACATGTTGTGCTCTCTCTTCTCCTGAGTCTCTCTCACATACATGTTGTGTCTCTCTCTTCTCCTGAGTCTCCCTCACATACATGTTGTGTCTCTCTGTTCTCCTGAGTCTCTCTCACATACATGTTGTGTCTCTCTCTTCTCCTGAGTCTCTCTCACATACATGTTGTGCTCTCTCTTCTCCTGAGTCTCTCTCACATACATGTTGTGTCTCTCTGTTCTCCTGAGTCTCTATCACATACTTGTTGTGTCTCTCTGTTCTCCCGAGTCTCTCTCACATACATGTTGTGTCTCTCTGTTCTCCTGAGTCTGTCTCACATACATGTTGTGTCTCTCTTCACCTGAGTCTCTCTCACATACATGTTGTGTCTCTCTCTTCTCCTGAGTCTCCCTCACATACATGTTGTGTCTCTCTGTTCTCCTGAGTCTCTCTCACATACATGTTGTGTCTCTCTGTTCTCCTGAGTCTCTCTCACATACATGTTGTGTCTCTCTGTTCTCCTGAGTCTCTCTCACATACATGTTGTGTCTCTGTTCTCCTGAGTCTCTCTCACATACATGTTGTGTCTCTCTTCTCCTGAGTCTCTCTCACATACATGTTGTGTCTCTCTCTTCTCCTGAGTCTCTCTCACATACATGTTGTGTATCTCTGTTCTCCTGAGTCTCTCTCACATACATGTTGTGTCTCTCTCTTCTCCTGAGTCTCTCTCACATACATGTTGTGTATCTCTCTTCTCCTGAGTCTCTCTCACATACATGTTGTGTATCTCTCTTCTCCTGAGTCTCTCTCACATACATGTTGTGTCTCTCTCTTCTCCTGAGTCTCTCTCACATACATGTTGTGTCTCTCTCTTCTCCTGAGTCTCTCTCACATACATGTTGTGTCTCTCTCTTCTCCTGAGTCTCTCTCACATACATGTTGTGCTCTCTCTTCTCCTGAGTCTCTCTCACATACATGTTGTGTCTCTCTCTTCTCCTGAGTCTCTCTCACATACATGTTGTGTCTCTCTCTTCTCCTAAGTCTCTCTCACATACATGTTGTGTCTCTCTCTTCTCCTGAGTCTCTCTCACATACGTGTTGTGTCTCTCTCTTCTCCTGAGTCTCTCTCACATACATGTTGTGTCTCTCTCTTCTCCTGAGTCTCTCTCACATACATGTTGTGTCTCTCTCTTCTCCTGAGTCTCTCTCACATACATGTTGTGTCTATCTCTTCTCCTGAGTCTCTCTCACATACATGTTGTGTCTCTCTCTTCTCCTGAGTCTCTCTCACATACATGTTGTGTCTCTCTCTTCTCCTGAGTCTCTCTCACATACATGTTGTGTCTCTCTGTTCTCCTGAGTCTCCCTCACATACATGTTGTGTCTCTCTCTTCTCCTGAGTCTCTCTCACATACATGTTGTGTCTCTCTCTTCTCCTGAGTCTCTCTCACATACATGTTGTGTGTCTCTCTTCTCCTGAGTCTCTCTCACATACATGTTGTGTCTCTCTCTTCTCCTGAGTCTCTCTCACATACATGTTGTGTCTCTCTCTTCTCCTGAGTCTCTCTCACATACATGTTGTGTCTCTCTCTTCTCCTGAGTCTCTCTCACATACATGTTGTGTCTCTCTCTTCTCCTGAGTCTCTCTCACATACATGTTGTGTCTCTCTCTTCTCCTGAGTCTCCCTCACATACATGTTGTGTCTCTCTCTTCTCCTGAGTCTCTCTCACATACATGTTGTGTCTCTCTCTTCTCCTGAGTCTCTCTCACATACATGTTGTGTCTCTCTCTTCTCCTGAGTCTCTCTCACATACATGTTGTGTCTCTCTCTTCTCCTGAGTCTCTCTCACATACATGTTGTGTCTCTCTCTTCTCCTGAGTCTCTCTCACATACATGTTGTGTCTCTCTCTTCTCCAGAGTCTCTCTCACATACATGTTGTGTCTCTCTCTTCTCCTGAGTCTCTCTCACATACATGTTGTGTCTCTCTCTTCTCCTGAGTCTCTCTCACATACATGTTGTGTCTCTCTTCTCCTGAGTCTCTCTCACATACATGTTGTGTCTCTCTCTTCTCCTGAGTCTCCCTCACATACATGTTGTGTATCTCTCTTCTCCTGAGTCTCTCTCACATACATGTTGTGTATCTCTCTGTTCTCCTGAGTCTCTCTCACATACATGTTGTGCTCTCTCTTCTCCTGAGTCTCTCTCACATACATGTTGTTCTCTGTTTTCTTCTTAAATGGGAAGAGTCCACAGCTGCATTCATTTCTTTTGGGAAATAAGAACCTTTCCACCAGGAGGAGGCAAAGATACCCCAACCAAAGGCTTAAATACTCCTCCCACTCCCCTCATCCCCCAGTCATTCTTTGCCTTTCGTCCCAGGAGGTTGGCAGAGAAGTGCCAGAAGTTTTTTTTTCTTTTTATTATTTTTTGTTCTATATTAATGTTTCTTATGGAGGGTGCTACTCTTAGACAAGTAAAAAGGTTTTAAGTAGTCGTTTCAGTCTTTGGTGTGAAGGCTTGGGCGAAAGTGAGAGTCCGGAGATGCAGTGGGAGCTTCCCCTGCGACACCATCCCGACTCGTATTCACAGCTCCCTTTTAGCAGTTGGCGTTGTCGAACTTCGCTTCCCTACCTGCTGTCCTCTCTCAAGTCCATGGCATACACGATGCTACTATTCGTCACACTTGATGGGCCGTGTTCCTGTTCCACGACGTGGATTCTGATAAGATCGTTTCATTTACCTTCTCTGATTGCACTGTAACGCATTTGTTAGGTAAAATTTGGGGTCTCAATGGGACTCCTTTAGTATCTTGGAATCAACGGTTAATATCTCCTGAGGGGGATTATTGAACAGGGTTTTTTTTAATCATGTTTTTATGTGATTTAACCTGCTTATGTGTAGTGTTTTTCTTGCTCTTGGCTTGGAACATATAGGCATTCAAAGTGACGCGACCCTACGGTTGGGTGCACTTTTGTTTTTTGGACTGTACGGTTCACCTGGTGACCGGGCGTTTTACGTCCGTGTCTCCCATTTTTACATTCCTGTCTGTGTGGCGTCTGAGTAATAGTGTGCTGCGGTCTGGTTATCAGGAGGTGGTGAGTGCCCCAGTCATTTTTAGGTGTCTGGTGCTGTTTTTATTTTGGTTTTATAGTCCACTTTAAATATCCAACTATGGACGATACTGATATTGAATTGGGTCAACTTTCTGGGTCAGACTCCTCGTCCTGTGATGAGTGTGAATCAGACCCTTGGACACAGGTTCATCAGTTATGTTCCTCAGGCCGTTCTAGAGCTCCTTGTTCCTCGAGCTCAGGGATTCAAGAGACGGCTGAGCCTTCCGCCTCGGGGGGCCCTGTCCTCCAGGAGGCGAGTTCCCTACTGCTCCCTTCTAATACTACACATGCAGGTAACCCAAGTTATGTCTTTCCCTCCTCGGATATGAGTCAGTTCCTCCCAGAGGTGGTGGCGCATTTTCGTTTCAACATCATTTTGGTGCTGGCTCGACTGCAGAGTCTGGATGTTTGTTCGCGATTGTGCTCGTGCCCGTTTATCCTGGGTCTCTCTGCCCTGGGAGGACATATGCAGCACCTGAGGGAGTAACCTTTCCAGAGTGCTGTGTTTTTCGTTACAGGCGGGCTCGCCTTAGTGTCTTCCTCAGACATGTTTTCGGGTTACTGGGGGACCCTACCCTTATGGGTTATGGGACTCTGTAGCTTTTTATTTGAATAACACAGCCTTGTTAGACATGGGGGGGTGGTATAATCTCCTCTACGTCTTTTTATCGAGATCCTTCCCAGTTTTTGTAGAACAGGTTTTCCGTTAGGCGGGTCCTGCGGGCCTTCTGGTCATTTTTTGGGGGGGTGTTAACCTTCGGGTTGCCGGTTGTTTTAATTTTGTCCTGTTGGATGAGTTTTGATTTTCCTTCTAATAGTTCCTGTGGGAACTTTTTTTTCTGGGATCGATGCTTGTGGTTTTGCTTCTATTGAAGTTATGTAGCAGTTTAACATGGAACTAACGTGTTCCTATTTTCTGCCTCTCTCTGAGAGTAGAATAGTCGGCTTGGCAGTGGTAACCCGGTTGCGGGCTGGCCCTGCTTGGATTCAGTTCTGCTGTCACGCGACTTTTTCAGACACGTGGTGACTATCGGCCTAGCTGGTCTGGTAGGGGCGCCGATTTCTCACAATAATGTTTGTGTTATTTTGCTTCTAGTTAAGCATTTACCAGGACTCTCGGGTCCGAGTGGTTCTTGGGAGTGTTTTTTTTTTTTATAACTATCTCTTGGGGGACCGGTCAGCGGAAATGCTGCGTCTCTCTCTGTTGTTCCTGCTTTTTGGGGAGCTGGAGTATTCCTTCCACGTGGTGCGAAGGATAGAGGGCCTAGCGCCTTTTTGTCTGCCCGTCAGGATGCGTTTTAGCCTTTTGGAGGCTTGGGAATTTGTCCTTTTAGGACTTGCTCCATTGGGGGTCTCTGGTTTGGCGACCTTCTGGACTATCTCTGTTTCTCCTTGGGGATGGGTCACCTTCTGGGATCTGGTTCCCTTCGGGAGTTATTTTGTTCCTCTTACGGACATCTGACAGTGTAGTCTGGCGATCTATAGGTCCTAATGACCTTTCTCATGTGGTTTAGGGATTGCTGCTTAAATGGCACCCACAACCACGTATTTTCTTCTATGGTTTATCCTGAGGGGTATAGAGTCCTGCAGTGTTCTGTGGGTAGCTTGTCCTCACTGTCCCCTTGTTTCTAGGGTTCGTGACTAGCTGGAAGGCTAGATCAGAATGCTATACTCTGAAGGTGCTCGGCATTGTGGTAACCTGATGGGTTACAGTTTCAATCCCCGGGAGGTATGTTTAGCCTTCTCTCCTTCGGGTAGTTTTGCGAGGTGGCGCTTGATCCCTGGTAGGGGATTAGCCACTCTGGTCAAGCACATTCGTGTTCATGTCGCTTGGTTGACTAATTTATCAAGCGTCTTTGTACGTCCTTGAGAATCCTTGCTAGTTTTAGAGCATTGGTCTTTTGTGAGGGGGGTCTCTTCCCTTTGAATTGGGACTTGCAGAGCTCTTGCTCTTGTTATTCGGCTTTGTCCGGATGTTCCCTGGGAGGTCTATCAGTCTCTCGGACCAGGGATTTCTGTTACTGCATGATGGTTTAATTTAACCCTTTTAGGACACGGGGGACTTATCCTGATCTTCCGGTTGTCGAGGAGTTATCCTTGGCTCCTTTTTTTGGCTCCCGCCGCGAGATGTTACCGGATGTAAGATCCTAGGTCGGACCTGGGAGTTCAGCATTCCGGGTTCCTCGGCCTTCGTCCTTGTTCTGGCTTTTTCCTTGGGCCAGCTCTTCTAGGAGCCGGGTAGCTGTGGTTCCCTGGGGTCAGCCGCCTGTTGTCCCTTGTCAGTGGCCGTTCCGGCTTCACAGGGGGACGATTGCACGGGCAAGGTTTTTATTTCCGCGCCTGATAGGCGTGCTGACTCGATGGGGTTTTCACTGAGGGACTCTTATGTTATACAGTGGAGTGACCTTGTTTTCTCCCGGTTTCTTCCTTGACACTTCTGTTCCTTGGGCAGGTGTCTCTCGATGCTCTAGTTTCTGGGGGTTCACTATATCTTTCTCTCCTCTCTTCGAAGGTGCACTTCCTTTGTGGGAGCTCTCCGGTGGGTGGGAGGTTGAAGCAGGTTTTTTCTTCGGTTCGGACAATGTTTTTTTCCTAACTGTGCTCTTGGCCGACGTTGAGACTTTAGTTGGTTGGCTCACAAGTTCTCTTTGAATCTCATGCCTTCTCAAGTGTCTCTAGATGGAGTAGCTGTGTCTACTCTTTCGCTTTCGTGGGTCGGTCCTCGGTTACTTTGTTTCCCTGCTCAGATCTGCCATTGCTTGGGCTGGTCCGGCTGGGGGTACGATCTGAGGTCGGTTGTTTGTTCGTAGGTCTTTGAACCAGAATCCTGCGCCTTAGTTGCCTGGTGGGTGCCCTCTGTCTGGGAGGGTGGGCAATTTGGTATTTGCCTTGTTGGCAGTTTTCCTTGCGGATGTCTCGAAATTGTACCAAGAACGATGAGTTTCTGGACAGTTTTTTACTGGGTTCCTACCGTATCTTCATTGCTCAGTTTTTTCTGAGTTCCGATGTCGAGGACTTGGTTTTCAGCTGTCATTTTTTATGCTTCTGTATGATCCTTGGGCTCTTATTGTCTACAGGAGATGGTTCTTTTAGAGAATCTTTATACCTTTTGGGTATACTGTTGGCTTCCCCTACCCTTTTCTTTTTGGGGGATTTGGGTATTTGTACTAGTACAGGGAGTGTGGGACTGCCTATGGGCAACGGTCTTTTTGGTAGAGTGTTGGTTCAGTGAGTCTGCATCTCTGGTTGGACTTCGGCCTGTCTTGGAGTCTGTGTACTTGTGGGCCTTTTTCACTCTTAATTTTCTGACCGGCTCTGAAGAAGCAGGGTTTGGGATGGTTTGTGTTTTTCTGGCTTGGTGCCCTCAGAATGGGCTGCCTATTGTACCCTCCCGTTTTGGCACTCTGTGTCCTCTTTAGCTTGAGTATTGTTTTCCCAAAAGTAATGAATGCAGCTGTGGACTCTTTCCATTTAAGAAGAAAAACATAAATTATGCTTACCTGATAATTTCCTTTTCTTCTGATGGAAAGAGTCCACAGCTCCCAACCCGTAATTTTATGTGGGGCGTCTTTCTATTCTTCTGGCAACTTTTTCACCTTGATTTTTCTTCTACTGTTCCTTGTTCCTCGGCAGAATAACTGGGGGATGAGGGAAGTGGGAGGAGTATTTAAGTCTTTGCCTCCTCCTGGTGGCCAGGTTCTTATTTCCCAAAAGTAATGAATGCAGCTGTGGACTCTTTCCAACGGAAGAAAAGGAAATTATCAAGTAAGCATAATTCATGTTTTTACTGTCTCTCTCTCACATACAGGTTGTGTCTCTCTCACATACAGGTTGTGTGTCTCTCTCACATACAGGTTGTGTCTCTCTCACATACAGGTTGTGTGTCTCACATACAGGTTGTGTGTCTCACATACAGGTTGTGTGTCTCACATACAGGTTGTGTCTCTCTCACATACAGGTTGTGTGTCTCTCTCACATACAGGTTGTGTGTCTCTCTCACATACAGGTTGTGTGTCTCTCTCACATACAGGTTGTGTGTCTCTCTCACATACAGGTTGTGCGTCTCTCTCACATACAGGTTGTGTGTCTCTCACATACAGGTTGTGTCTCTCTCTCACATACAGGTTGTGTCTCTCTCTCACATACAGGTTGTGTCTCTCTCTCACATACAGGTTGTGTCTCTCTCTCACATACAGGTTGTGTCTCTCTCTCACATACAGGTTGTGTGTCTCTCTCACATACAGGTTGTGTGTCTCTCTCACATACAGGTTGTGTGTCTCTCTCTCACATACAGGTTGTGTGTCTCTCTCTCACATACAGGTTGTGTGTCTCTCTCTCACATACAGGTTGTGTGTCTCTCTCTCACATACAGGTTGTGTGTCTCTCTCTCACATACAGGTTGTGTGTCTCTCTCACACATACAGGTTGTGTGTCTCTCTCACATACAGGTTGTGTGTCTCTCTCACATACAGGTTGTGTGTGTCTCTCTCACATACAGGTTGTGTGTCTCTCTCTCACATACAGGTTGTGTGTCTCTCTCTCACATACAGGTTGTGTGTCTCTCTCTCACATACAGGTTGTGTGTCTCTCTCTCACATACAGGTTGTGTGTCTCTCTCTCACATACAGGTTGTGTGTCTCTCTCACATACAGGTTGTGTGTCTCTCTCTCACATACAGGTTGTGTGTCTCTCTCTCACATACAGGTTGTGTGTCTCTCTCTCACATACAGGTTGTGTGTCTCTCTCTCACATACAGGTTGTGTGTCTCTCTCTCACATACAGGTTGTGTGTCTCTCTCTCACATACAGGTTGTGTGTCTCTCTCTCACATACAGGTTGTGTGTCTCTCTCTCACATACAGGTTGTGTGTCTCTCTCTCACATACAGGTTGTGTCTCTCTCTCACATACAGGTTGTGTCTCTCTCTCTCACATACAGGTTGTGTCTCTCTCTCACATACAGGTTGTGTGTCTCTCTCTCACATACAGGTTGTGTGTCTCTCTCTCACATACAGGTTGTGTGTCTCTCTCTCACATACAGGTTGTGTGTCTCTCTCTCACATACAGGTTGTGTGTCTCTGTTACGGTTACCCTTAGTCTCGCTGAGAGATGGACCGCTTAGTAGCCTGGATCCCTATTGCTAAAGAGGGGAGAAGCTGCTTTCCATAGTATTCTATATGAGTCTCGCAAATATAGAATAATCTCCCTTAGCTGCAGTACCGCTAGGATACCCTTCTGCCCACAAAAACGAGTCAACGCTGCGATTGAGGGTCAAACAAGAACTCAGGACTGGGATGCCCAGCCTGCTTTTTATTAAGGTTACATGCACACAGGGCACTCCCAGGGGGAGAGGGGGGGAAGCACAAAATCCCCCATCACACATTTAGATAGAGAGCACTGTCCTTTGACAGGCCACAATAGGATTACAGTACTTAAGATAACAAGTTTACAAGTTCATCTTATCAATTACCAGTCTGGCTCCAGAGGTGATTAGACAATAGTTTCTAAAAGCTGAAAAAAAAGAGTTAACTCTTTATGAAATGATACTTGTTACGGTTTTCTTGGAGCCCTTCTTAGGCGCTGGCTTGCTGGTTCAGGCATTGCTGCTGGGAAATAAGCTCTTCACAACAAAATAACTAATGCTTCTGTAACAGTGCTCCCTTTCTGTGGAACACTCTGGCAGACACGGTCTGACCCCTTTTCGGGGCAGACTAAGGCTGTCCAGACCGCTGATTATGCGGGGCTGAGGTCGGTTTGTCTGGACAACCCGTCGGCGTTGCCATTCTGTTTCCCAGGTCTGTAAGTAATGGTGAAATTGAAGGGTTGCAACGATAAGCTCCAACGTAATAGCCTGCCGTTATCTCCAGAGACCCGGTTCAGCCACACCAACGGGTTATGGTCGGTGACCAGAGTGAACTCCTGACCATATAAATAGGGAGTCAATTTCTTTAATGCCCACACCAAAGCCAAACACTCCTTTTCGACCGCTGCATAGCTGACTTCGCGGGGCAGGAGCTTCCGGCTGATGTAGGCAACTGGATGCTCCCCTCCATCTTCGCCTACTTGGCTGAGGACGGCTCCCAGCCCGAACATGGAAGCATCTGTATGGACGATAAAACGTTTGTTAAGGGCTGGGGCCGCCAAGACAGGAGCGTTAATTAGAGCATTTTTGAGAGCCTGGAAAGCCGTTTCACAGTGGGGAGACCACAGGACCTGTCGAGGTAAGTTCTTCTTGGTCAAGTCAGTCAGGGGTTTGGCAAGTGTGCTGTAGTCTGGTACGAACCGTCTATAGTACCCTGCCGTGCCCAGGAAGGCTAGGACCTGAGTCTTAGTGATGGGGGTGGGCCAATTGGCGACAGCTTCTATTTTGGCCGGCTCTGGTCGCTGCTTTCCACACCCCACCCGGTGACCCAGGTACTGTACCTCGGCCATCCCAAAGTGGCATTTTTCTGGCTTCAGAGTCAGGCCAGCAGCCCGGATCTGATCCAGAACCATTCCCACATGAGCTAAGTGGTCCTCCCAGGACTCACTGTGGATCGCTATGTCGTCCAGGTAGGCGCAAGCAAAACTCTGGAAGCCATCCAGGAGCCTATCCACCAAGCGCTGGAATGTAGCTGGGGCATTCTTCATCCCAAACGGCATTACCCTAAACTGATATAAGCCGAATGGGGTGACGAATGCCGACTTGGGGATAGCCTCCGGGGCCAGGGGAATCTGCCAGTAACCTTTGCAGAGGTCAATAGTGGTCAGGTAATTTCCCCTGGCTATACGATCGAGTAGCTCGTCTACCCTGGGCATAGGGTAAGCGTCCGTCACGGTATTTTCATTGAGCCTCCGATAGTCTACGCAGAACCGGGTGGTCCCATCTTTCTTGGGCACCAAGACAACTGGGGAGGCCCAGGGACTATCGGAGGGCTCAATTACCCTGAGCTGGAGCATCTCATCGATCTCCTTCTTCATTCCTGTCCTAACTGCTTCGGGGATTCGGTACGGAGCCTGGCGCAAGGGAGCTTGTCCCGGAGTATCTACCTGGTGGGTGGTTAAAGTAGTGTACCCTGGCTTCGGGGAGAAGGTGAGGTGTTTAGACTGGAGGAGTTGGTTGAGCTGCTCCCTTTCAGTGGGGCTAAGTCGGTCCCCTATCTGAACCTGCGCCACTATACCTGTGGGGATGCTCTTTTCTAATAGGTCTGGAATGGGTAAACTGTCGGGGTCTTCCTGAGGGGAACAACATACGGCCGTCACGTTCTCTGGCCGCTCAAAATATTCCTTGAGCATGTTTACATGGAATGTCTTTCTAAGATTGTTGTCGTGGCAGCTAGCTATCACATAAGTGGTGTCTCCCCTTTTCTCTACGATCTGGTAGGGACCCTGCCAGGACGCCTGCAATTTGTCTGTCTTCACCGGCTTAAGTACTAACACCTTTTGTCCTATGGTGAAGATTCTCTTTCGGGCCCCCCGATCGTACCATACTTTCTGTCTTCTCTGGGCCAACTGGAGATTAGCCCGCACGGATTTGGCTAATTGCTCCATTCGGTCCCTGAGTTCCAGCACGTATGGCACAATGGGGACACCGTCAGCCTCCATCTCTCCCTCCCAGTGCTCCCGGATCAGGTTTAGGGGTCCCCGTACCTTTCTTCCATAGAGCAACTCGAAGGGAGAGAACCCTGTCGTTTCCTGGGGCACCTCCCGATAAGCAAATAGGAGGTGCGGCAGGAAGCGTTCCCAGTCTCGGTATTCCTGAGTGAACGTCTTGAGCATTTGCTTGAGGGTCCCATTGAACCTCTCACACAGCCCGTTCGTCTGGGGGTGGTATGGGGAGCTCAGGAGGGACTTAATTTTGCAAACCTGCCAGAGTTGTTGGGTCAATTCAGCCGTAAATTGGGTGCCTCGGTCGGATAGGATTTCTTTTGGAAATCCTACCCGGGAGAACACCTGTACTAGTGCATTCGCTACCGTATCCGCTTGTATGTTGGATAGGGCGACAGCCTCTGGGTACCTGGTAGTGTAGTCCACTACGGTAAGAATGTATCGCTTACCGGAGGGACTAGGGGTAGCCAGTGGTCCCACTAGGTCAATAGCAACCCGGCTGAAGGGTTCCTCTACAATGGGCATATTTACTAGCTGGGCTTTAGGGTGATCGCCTCGCCTTCCTACTCGTTGACACACATCGCAGGTGTTACAGTAAGTTCTAACGTCAGCGTGCACCCCTGGCCAAAAGAACGTGTGAGTAATGCGGTGTAGGGTACGGGTAACGGCTAGGTGGCCTGCTAAGGGGATGTCGTGGCCTATTTTGAGGATTTCTTGACGGTATTTGTGGGGCACTACCAGCTGTCGCCTACGCTGTCCCCTTTTCTCTGTCCAGCGGTATAGTTTCCCTTTTTCCCATAAGAATGTTTCGTTATCTGCCCCGCCCCCTCCGGTCTCTGCTCGTTCCCGGTACTTTTGTAAGGTCGGGTCAGTCTTAGACTCTGCCTCGAAAGCATCTGGGGTGTCCCAGGGTATGGGGCCTAACCTGTCAGGCAAGGTCGGGGTAGGTCTTACCTGTGTCTCCCGCACTGGTGAGAGCTCTCGCTCCGTCCGGGCTTGGGCCCGTGTAGTCACTGGGTCCGCCTCGTTGTTGCATACTGGAGCATAGGCAGAAGTCATGGGGCCCAAATCGTTGCCCAGTAGTACTTCGGCAGGTAAATTATCCATTAGGCCCACGTTCACAGCCCCCTTTCCCGCTCCCCAATCAAGATGCACTTTAGCTGTTGGAATTTTGTACACATCCCCCCCCGCCACTCTAACGGCCACAGTCTGTCCGGATCGCTTGTGCTCTGGCACCAAATGACTCTGTACCAGCGTGATAGTAGCCCCTGTGTCTCGCAATCCCTCGGTAGATCGCCCCTCGAGCCATACCCTCTGCCGATGGTGCTGGCGGTTATCTGAGGCAGCATATACAGGGTCTGCCTCGTGAAGCGGCCCCACATATCCCTCCATAGGGGCCTCTTGGTTAACACAGAGGGCCCGGGCCGGACGATAGGACCCAGAGGGGTAATTGTAATTCCTGGGTGTCTGGTGCGTATTAAGGGGGCAGCTAGCCATGAAATGCCCTGGTTGCTTGCATCGGTGGCAAGTCGGTCTGGGACGCTCAGAGCTGTTATTGGGTGGTCCTGAGTGTCGGACGGGCCTTGTGGGCACCGGGGCTCGGAATTCAGTACGAGGGGGTGCACGGTAAACCTCTCTGGGTTCGACCCGTGCTGGAGCTCGGTAGTTCATGGGTTCGTGAAGACGGGAGTCATAATGTTCATCGGCCAATTTGGCTGCTTCTTCTAAGGTAGAAGGCCGCCTGTCTCGCAGCCATTCCTTCCCTTGCTGTTCCATGCCATTATAAAAATGTTCTAAGAGAAACAATTGTAAAATTTCCTCCCCAGTCACCGCTTTACTTCCGCTCAGCCAGTGATTTGCCGCTCTCCGCATTCGGTGCGCCCATTCCATATGGGTATCGTTAGGCTTCTTTTCCGTGCCCCGAAACTGTCGGCGATACGTGTCCGGAGTTACAGCGTACCGTCGCAACAGTGTCTCCTTAACTAGCTCATACTGTGTCACTTCCTCAGCACCCAGAGTACGAAAGGCTTCCAGGGCTCGCCCGGATAGTTTCCCAGACAATATCGTGGGCCACTCTCTGTTGGGAATCTGGTGCAGGGCACATTGCCTTTCGAAGTCCGCCAAATATTCATCAATCCCTGTCTCGCTCTCTAGGAAGGGTCGAAATGCCGCATAGGGTATCTTGGGCCTCCCAGCATTTTCGACAGGGATGATTACCTGCGGGGCTTCAGCATTGCGGTGTGCATTCGCTAGGTTGAGTTCGTGGGCTCGAGTCTCTCGTATATCCTCGTCCGCCTCTGCCATCAACTGCTGTACCAATTCCATGGAGGGGTTCGGCCCGTATAATGAGAGCCTTTCCCGAACAATCCTGGTTTTTTCGTCACTAATCGTGGTCGGTGTTTCCGCCATTGTGAAGCTCTGATCCAGTTCGGTCAATTCTGCGATCAGCTCTCTCCTCGGCCGGTTGCTGGCGTACCCCCCTCTGCTTTCAAGTAAATCCTTTTGGGTTGTACGCTTCAATTTTTCGTAAGCGCTCTCCATCCGTTCTGTACCTCTCCTAGGAAATCCAGGAAAATACCGCCGCTGCCGCCAAATGTTACGGTTACCCTTAGTCTCGCTGAGAGATGGACCGCTTAGTAGCCTGGATCCCTATTGCTAAAGAGGGGAGAAGCTGCTTTCCATAGTATTCTATATGAGTCTCGCAAATATAGAATAATCTCCCTTAGCTGCAGTACCGCTAGGATACCCTTCTGCCCACAAAAACGAGTCAACGCTGCGATTGAGGGTCAAACAAGAACTCAGGACTGGGATGCCCAGCCTGCTTTTTATTAAGGTTACATGCACACAGGGCACTCCCAGGGGGAGAGGGGGGGAAGCACAAAATCCCCCATCACACATTTAGATAGAGAGCACTGTCCTTTGACAGGCCACAATAGGATTACAGTACTTAAGATAACAAGTTTACAAGTTCATCTTATCAATTACCAGTCTGGCTCCAGAGGTGATTAGACAATAGTTTCTAAAAGCTGAAAAAAAAGAGTTAACTCTTTATGAAATGAAACTTGTTACGGTTTTCTTGGAGCCCTTCTTAGGCGCTGGCTTGCTGGTTCAGGCATTGCTGCTGGGAAATAAGCTCTTCACAACAAAATAACTAATGCTTCTGTAACAGTCTCTCTCTCACATACAGGTTGTGTGTCTCTCTCACATACAGGTTGTGTGTCTCTCTCACATACAGGTTGTGTGTCTCTCTCTCACATACAGGTTGTGTGTCTCTCTCTCACATACAGGTTGTGTGTCTCTCTCTCACATACAGGTTGTGTGTCTCTCTCTCACATACAGGTTGTGTGTCTCTCTCTCACATACAGGTTGTGTGTCTCTCTCTCACATACAGGTTGTGTGTCTCTCTCTCACATACAGGTTGTGTGTCTCTCTCTCACATACAGGTTGTGTGTCTCTCTCTCACATACAGGTTGTGTGTCTCTCTCTCACATACAGGTTGTGTGTCTCTCTCACATACAGGTTGTGTGTCTCTCTCACATACAGGTTGTGTGTCTCTCTCACATACAGGTTGTGTGTCTCTCACATACAGGTTGTGTGTCTCTCTCTCACATACAGGTTGTGTGTCTCTCTCTCTCACATACAGGTTGTGTGTCTCTCTCACATACAGGTTGTGTGTCTCTCTCACATACAGGTTGTGTGTCTCTCTCACATACAGGTTGTGTGTCTCTCTCTCACATACAGGTTGTGTGTCTCTCTCTCACATACAGGTTGTGTGTCTCTCTCTCACATACAGGTTGTGTGTCTCTCTCTCACATACAGGTTGTGTGTCTCTCTCTCACATACAGGTTGTGTGTCTCTCTCTCACATACAGGTTGTGTGTCTCTCTCACATACAGGTTGTGTGTGTCTCTCTCACATACAGGTTGTGTGTGTCTCTCTCACATACAGGTTGTGTGTCTCTCTCTCACATACAGGTTGTGTGTCTCTCTCTCACATACAGGTTGTGTGTCTTTCTCTCACATATAGGTTGTGTGTCTCTCTCACATACATGTTTGCATTCCCTCTTTGTGACAATCCTACATCTCCCTGGTCCTGTTTTGAGACTTTGTGTCTCTGATTTCCTGCTCTTCTTTGTCACATTTCTAATGTGCATCGTCTCCTGATCTGATTTATTGTCTTCCAGCCATTCCATGAGGCTGCTTACCTTGCTGATGACCGCCAGGATCTCTTGAATGCTATTAACGAATTTCTGGATTGTAGCGTTGTCCTGCCGCCGTCCGAGGTGATGGGAGAGGAGCTTTTACGGTCGGTTGCCTTATTCCAGAGGGAAATGCTAAAGAGACGCCAAGGACAGGAGAAGAAACTACACGAGCATCTTGCCATGCCTCAGGACAAAGGTGGGAGCATGATCTTTATTTCTTTTTTAAGACACGATGAGTCCACGGATCATCTTAATTACTAATTGGGTATTCACCTCCTGGTCAGCAGGAGGAGGCAAAGAGCACCACAGCAGAGCTGTTAAATAGCTCCTCCCTTCCCTCCCACTCTAGTCATTCTCTTTGCCTACGTTAGTGATAGGAAGAGGTAAAGTGAGGTGTTAGTATAGATTCTTCAAGCAAGAGTTTATTATTTCTCTTGTAAGGTGTATCCAGTCCACAGATTCATCCTTTACTTGTGGGATATTCTCCTTCCCTACAGGAAGTGGCAAAGAGAGCACACAGCAGAGCTGTCCATATAGCTCCCCCTCTAGCTCCACCCCCCAGTCATTCTCTTTGCCGGCTCTAAGCAATAGGGTCCCTCTCGGAAGGGTAAAGTAAATGTGGTGTTAGATTTTTAGTTTTTGTTCTACAAGCAAAAGTTTGTTATTTTAAATGGTACCGGTTTGTACTATTTACTCTCTAGCAGAAAAGAGATGAAGATTTCTGCAGGGAGGAAGATGATTTTAGCATGTTGTAACTAAAATCCACTGCTGTTCCCACAAAGGACTGAGGAGTACAAGAAAACTTCAGTTGGGGGAACGGTTTGCAGGTTAGGCTGCAATAAGGTATGTTCAGTCATTTATTTCTAGACAAGACTGTGATAATGCTAGAAAAGGACTGATGATATCCCCATGAGGGAAGGGTAAGCTGTATTCAGAGACTAAGTATGGAATTACAAGCTTACATAACAGGGCTAGTTTGTGCTGGTTGACACTATTTTATGGCAAACGGTTTTTACTAAGAAATATCGTTTTTTTGAGACACTTTGAGGTTCCTTTGGGTTTCTTCAGGGGTTGTTACCCACATGGCTATTATTTTAACACTTAGGAGTGTTTCTTTAGGCCTCACAACACCGGAGTAAGGTGGGAGGGGCCTAATTTTGCGCCTCAGATGCGCAGTTAGACTGACTAGATCTTCAGGCTGTTTCACATGGAGGGTCCTGCTGCAGTTTGAGGGCCTATAAGAAGCCTTTTCCCCACAAATCTGGTTCCTAAGGGCAGGTAGGGCCACAGCAGAGCAAGGTGCTGAAGTTGTTTTAACCGGTTTGTTAGCTTACTATTGATCCGGTTTGGGCATTAAGGGGTTAATCGTTTTTCTTGCTAGTTGTGCAATCTTACCAATGCTTTAGGTACATGCTGTGAAAATTTCGTAAAATTTGCTGCATTTTTCACTGTTTTGGAAAATTGTGTGCTTTTTTTATCTCTTAAAGGCACAGTAACGTTTTTTTGCAAAGTGTGTTTTTACTTGATTAAAGTGTTTTCTAAGCCTGTTTGTGTATACTACTAGTCTGTTAAACATGTCTGACACTAAGGAAAATCCTTGTTCAATGTGTTTAGAAGCCATGGTGGAACCCCCTCTCAGAATGTGTCCCGCTTGTACTGATATGTCTATACATTTTAAAGAACAGATTGTTGCTCTTAAAAATGTGGCCCAAGATGATTCTCAGACAGAAGTTAATGAGGTTAGCCCGTTATCCTCTCCCCACGTGTCACAACCAGTTACGCCCGCTCAAGTGACGCCTAGCACCTCTGGTGCGTCTAACTCTTTTACCTTGCAGGACTTGGCGGCAGTTATGGATAATACCCTCTCAGAGTTTTTATCTAAACTGCCTGTGTTACCTGCAAAGCGTGATAGCTCTGTTTTAAGAACAGATTCTGAGCATTCTGACGCTTTAGTAGCCGTATCCGATATACACTCACAACGCTCTGAAATGGGGGCGAGGGATGTGCCGTCTGAGGGAGAAATTTCCGATTCGGGAAAGGTTGCTCCTCAGACAGACTCAGATACTTTGGCATTTAAATTTAAACTAGAACACCTCCGCTTATTGCTCAGGGAGGTACTAGTTACTCTGGATGACTGCGACCCTTTGGTGGTTCCAGAGAAATTGTGTAAAATGGACAAGTACCTAGAAGTGCCTGTTTACACTGATGTGTTCCTGGTTCCTAAGAGGATTGCTGATATAGTAACTAGGGAGTGGGATAGACCAGGGATTCCGTTTGTTCCCCCTCCTGTTTTTAAGAAAATGTTCCCCATATCTGACACGACGCAGGACCTGTGGCAGACGGTCCCTAAGGTGGAGGGGGCTGTTTCATCACTTGCTAAACGCACAACCATACCAATTGAGGACAGTTGTGCTTTTAAAGACCCAATGGATACAAAATTTAAGGGTTTACTTAAGAAAATTTTTGTTCAACAAGGTTTTCTTCTCCAACCTATAGCATGCATTGTTCCTGTAACTACTGCAGCTGCTTTCTGGTTCGAATCGCTGGAAGATGCGCTCCAGACGGAGACCTCATATGAGGATATTATGGACAGAATTAAGGCTCTTAAGCTGGCTAATTCTTTTATCACAGATGCCGCTTTCCAACTAGCTAAGTTAGCGGCAAAGAATTCAGGTTTCGCCATTCTGGCGCGCAGGGCGCTATGGCTGAAGTCCTGGTCGGCCGATGTGTCGTCAAAATCCAAACTACTGAACATCCCTTTCAAAGGAAAGACCCTCTTTGGGCCTGAATTGAAAGAGATTATCTCAGAAATCAATGGGGGAAAAGGCCATGCTCTCCCTCAGGATAAGTCCTTTAAGACAAAGAACAAACAAAATAATTTTCGTTCCTTTCGAAATTTCAGAAGCGGTCTCGCTTCATCCTCCCCTGCTGCAAAGCAAGAGGGTAACACTTCACAACCCAGGGCAGCCTGGAAACCTTACCAGGGCTGGAACAAGGGTAAACAGGCCAAGAAGCCTGCAGCTGCCCCCAAGATAGCATGAAGGGGTAGCCCCCGATCCGGGACTGGATCTAGTGGGGGGCAGACTCTCTCTCTTCGCTCAGGCCTGGGCAAAAGACGTACACGATCCCTGGGCCTTAGAGATTGTATCCTAGGGATATCTTCTAGAATTCAAGGACTTCCCTCCAAGGGGAAGGTTCCACATTTCTCGTTTGTCTACAGACCAGACAAAGAAAGAGGCGTTCTTACGCTGTGTAGAAGACCTACATACAATGGGAGTGATCCACCCAGTTCCAATTGTGGAACAAGGGCTGGGTTTTTACTCAAACCTGTTTGTGGTTCCCAAAAAAGAAGGAACTTTCAGACCAATCCTGGATCTCAAAATTCTAAACAAATTACTCAGAGTCCCGTCATTCAAGATGGAGACCATTCGGACAATCTTACCAATGATCCAGGAGGGTCAATATATGACTACCGTGGATCTACAGGATGCGTATGTGCACATTCCTATCCACAAAGATTGTTACAGAAGCATTAGTTATTTTGTTGTGAAGAGCTTATTTCCCAGCAGCAATGCCTGAACCAGCAAGCCAGCGCCTAAGAAGGGCTCCAAGAAAACCGTAACAAGTATCATTTCATAAAGAGTTAACTCTTTTTTTTTCAGCTTTTAGAAACTATTGCCTAAATACACATTTGCTGGCCTCAGCTCTAAGTTTAGGGATAACCAATCCCATTGTCTAATCACCTCTGGAGCCAGACTGCTAATTGATAAGATGAACTTGTAAACTTGTTATCTTAAGTACTGTAATCCTATTGTGGCCTGTCAAAGGACAGTGCTCTCTATCTAAATGTGTGATGGGGGATTTTGTGCTTCCCCCCCCCCCCTGGGAGTGCCCTGTGTGCATGTAACCTTAATAAAAAGCAGGCTGGGCATCCCAGTCCTGAGTTCTTGTTTGACCTTCAATCGCAGCGTTGACTCGTTTTTGTGGGCAGAAGGGTATCCTAGCTGTGCTGCAGCTAAGGGAGATTATTCTATATTTGCGAGACTCATATAGAATACTATGGAAAGCAGCTTCTCCCCTCTTTAGCAATAGGGATCCAGGCTACTAAGCGGTCCATCTCTCAGCGAGACTAAGGGTAACCGTAACAAAGATCATCACCAGTTTCTCAGGTTCGCCTTTCTGGACAAGCATTATCAGTTTGTGGCTCTTCCTTTCGGGTTGGCCACTGCTCCCAGAATTTTCACAAAGGTGCTAGGGTCCCTCCTGGTGGTTCTAAGACCGCGGGGCATAGCAGTGGTGCCTTACCTAGACGACATCTTAATTCAGGCGTCAACTTTCCAAAGAGCCAAGTCTCACACGGAAATTGTATTGGCCTTTCTGAGGTCTCGCGGGTGGAAGGTGAACATCAAAAAGAGTTCTCTCTCCCCCCTCACAAGAGTTCCTTTCCTTGGAACCCTAATAGACTCGGTAGAAATGAAGATATTTCTGACGGAGGTCAGAAAGTTAACACTCTTAACTACTTGCCGAGCTCTTCATTCCATTCCTTGGCCGTCTGTAGCTCAGTGCATGGAGACAATCGGACTAATGGTAGCGGCAATGGACATAGTCCCTTTTGCACGGATACACCTCAGACCACTGCAACTATGCATGCTCAAACAGATAAACATTCTGGAACTGAGGGCGATATTCATGCTCTTCAGGCATGGCCTCAGCTAGCTGCGGCCAAATTCATCAGATTTCAGTCGGACAACATCACGACTGTAGCTTACATCAACCATCAAGGGGGAACAAGGAGTCCCCTAGCAATGATGGAAGTAACCAAAATAATCAGGTGGGCGGAGTATCACTCTTGCCACCTCTCAGCAATTCACATCCCAGGAGTAGACAACTGGGAGGCGGATTTTCTAAGTCGTCAGACTTTTCATCCGGGGGAGTGGGAACTCCACCCGGAGGTATTTGCCCAGCTGACTCAGCTATGGGACACTCCGGAATGGATCTGATGGCGTCCCATCAGAATGCCAAACTTCCTCTTTATGGGGCCAGGTCCCGGGATCCCCAGGCGGTGTTGATAGATGCTCTAGCAGCGCCTTGGTCCTTCAATCTGGCCTATGTGTTTCCACCGTTTCCTCTCCTCCCTCGCCTGGTTGCCAGAATCAAGCAGGAGAGGGCGTCAGTGATTCTAATAGCGCCTGCGTGGCCACGCAGGACCTGGTATGCAGACCTAGTGGACATGTCATCCGTTCCACTATGGACTCTGCCAATGAGGCAGGACCTTCTACTTCAAGGTCCTTTCAAACATCCAAATCTAATTTCTCTGCGTCTGACTGCTTGGAGATTGAACGCCTAATTCTATCTAAGCGTGGTTTCTCTGAGTCGGTTATCGATACCCTGATTAAGGCTATAGAAAACCTGTCACCAGGAAAATCTACCATAAGATTTGGCGAAAATATATTTGTTGGTGCGAATCCAAGGGTTACTCATGGAGTAAGATTAGGATTCCCAGGATATTGTCTTTTCTCCAAGATGGATTGGAGAAAGGATTGTCAGCTAGTTCCTTAAAGGGACAGATATCTGCTTTGTCTATTCTTTTACACAAACGTCTGGCGGAGGTACCAGACGTTCAAGCGTTTACTCAGGCTTTAGTCAGAATCAAGCCTGTTTATAGACCTGTGGCTCTGCCATGGAGTCTGAATTTAGTTCTTTCAGTTCTGCAAGGGGTTCCGTTTGAACCTTTACATTCCATAGATATTAAGCTTTTATCTTGGAAAGTTTTGTTTTTGGTAGCTATCTCTTCTGCTCGAAGAGTTTCAGAGTTATCTGCTTTACAGTGTGACTAACCTTACTTGGTGTTCCATGCAGATAAGGTAGTTTTGCGTACCAAACCCGGTTTTCTTCCTAAGGTTGTGTCTAATAAGAATATTAACCAGGAAATTGTTGTTCCTTCTCTGTGTCCTAATCCTTCTTCGAAGAAGGAACGTTTGTTACACAATCTTGATGTGGTTCGTACTTTAAAGTTCTATTTACAAGCAACTAAGGATTTCAGACAAACATCTTCTTTGTTTGTTATCTATTCTGGTAAGAGGAGAGGTCAGAAAGCGACTGCTACCTCTCTTTCCTTTTGGCTGAAAAGCATCATCCGTCTGGCCTATGAGACTGCTGGCCAGCAGCCTCCTGAAACAATTACTGCTCATTCTACCAGAGCAGTGGCTTCCACATGGGCTTTTAAAAATGAGGCTTCTGTTGAACAGATTTGTAAGGCAGCGACTTGGTCTTCGCTGCATACTTTTTCCAAATTTTACAAATTCAATACTTTTGTTTCTTCTGAGGCTATTTTTGGGAGAAAGGTTTTACAAGCAGTGGTGCCTTCCGTTTAAGGTACCTGTCTTGTTCCCTCCCTTCATCCGTGTCCTAAAGCTTTGGTATTGGTATCACACAAGTAAAGGATGAACCCGTGGACTGGATACACCTTACAAGAGTAAACAGAATTAATGCTTACCTGATAAATTACTTTCTCTTGTGGTGTATCCAGTCCACGGCCCGCCCTGGCTATTGGTCAGGTAGATTTTTAGTTTAAACTACAGTCACCACTACACCCTATGGCTTCTCCTTTTTCTTCCTAACCTCGAATGACTGGGGGGTGGAGCTAGAGGGGGAGCTATATGGACAGCTCTGCTGTGTGCTCTCTTTGCCACTTCTTGTTAGGAAGGAGAATATCCCACAAGTAAAGGATAAACCCGTGGACTGGATACGCCACAAGAGAAAGTAATTTATCAGGTAAGCATAAATTCTGTTTTTTAAAGTAGTGCAAGATTGTGCTGCTTTGTCCTAGGATTTAGCCGTAGTCCATATCAGTCTCTTGGTAGAGCCTTGGTGGCTTTATAGCAATGGGAACTTGTGGGACATAATTCTCACTGCGCCTCACATAATTTTGCTGCCCTATATCCTTAACTCTGAGGTAATCATTGACTCAGCATTTTATTCTCCTCAGGTCGATGTGAGGGAGAGGACCTCTCAAGCCTGAGATCTGCCTTGCTGCCAGGCAGAAGTCAAGGTAAGTGCTGCCTTACGTTTCTGGGGAATAAGGAACTCAGAATTTCAGTACAGAAATAATTTGCAAAAGCTGAACATAAGGGAATCTGTGGGAATATAGCCCTTTATGTTGGGATGTTAAGGTTTTTTCTTGGGAAAGAGTATTGGGGCAGTGTTATGTGTCATCCACAGTTTAAAGGCACTGGGGCTGGAGTTAAGTTTGCACATGTAATGGCTCTGGTGGTTTTACTGTTTTTTGGCCGTCATTGAATAGAGCGGCATAGGGTTACGCCCACGATGGGCGGTCCTTCCGGTTTTTGCGCGCCACTGTAGCGCTTGAGTTATTTCATAGTGCGACATTGGAAGGAGTTAGCCGGTCTGGTCTGGAGTCGCATGTTGATAGAAAAAGTATGCGTTACTAGGGCAGACTCAGTGTTTCTTTTCTTGCTCACTATCGTTGTGGTGTTCAAAACGACTCATTCCCAAAACGGATCGTTAGAAGATGATTTCTAGCGATCTTCTGTCAGGTAGGAGCACTTCAGCAGTGGCTGAGGTGCAGAGGTATTTTTTAGCAGTAAAGAAAGGGAACTTTTGCTAATCTGACAATCTGCAGTAAAGAAACAAAACCGTTTTAAATTTAAAGAGACAGTAACGGTTTTTATAACTAATTTTTTTGCAATTATTTTTCATAATTTCTGTTTATCATTTGACAAATTGTGAACAAGTATGGATCAAGGGGACTTGCAAAGTGTCACCTGCTCCTTATGTTTTGACGCCATTGTTGAACCACTAATCCCTTTCTAGTCTACTAAGCTGGACAGATATTTTGAAGTTCCTTCTTACACAGATGTTTTTCCAGTACCTAAAAGAGAGTGGGAGAGACCGGGCATTCCTTTTTCTCCCTCTCCTATTTTTAAGAAGATGTTTCCAATAGCCGATGCTGTTAAAGAAGTTTGGCAAACTTATCCCTAAGATAGAAGGGGCCGTTTCCACCTTAGCGAAGAGAACTGCTATTCCCATAGAGGATAGTTGTGCTTTCAAAGACCCGATGGATAAAAAGTCAGAAGGGTTACTCAAGCAGATTTATGTACACCAAGGTATGCAGTGGCAACCGGCTGTGTGCATTGCCACCGTCACTAGTGCGGCGGCATATTGGTTTGATGCTTTGGCTGAGGCCCTCAGGACTGAAACTTCTTTGGAGGAGATTCAAGATAGGATAAAGGCTCTTAAGCTTGCTAATGCCTTTATTTCAGACGCTTCCCTTCAAGTGGTCAAGCTGGGAGCTAAGATCTCGAGTTTCTCTATTCTAGCCCGCAGAGCCTTATGGTTAAAACCTTGATCTGCGGATGTGTCATCTAAGTCTAAACTTCTAGCTATTCCTTACAAGGGGAAGATCTTGTTTGGACCTGAGCTGAAGGAGATTATTTCTGATATCACGGGGGGTAAAGGATATCTTCTCCCTCAAGATAAGAGAAATAAACAGAAAGGACGACAGAGTAATTTTCGTTCCTTTCAAAATTTTAAAGGAAACTCTTCCTCCTCTTGCTCTAAGCAGGAACAGTCTAAGTCTACATGGAGACCCAACCAGTCTTGGAACAAAGGAAAACAGTCCAAGAAGCTGGTTAGTGATTCCAAGTCAGCATGAAGGTCAGGCCCCCGATCCGGGATCAGATCTGGTAGGGGGCAGACTTTCCTTAATCGTTCAAGCCTGGGTTTTGGGATGTCCAGGATCCCTGGGCAATAGAAATAGTGTCTCAGGGATACAAACAGGAATTCAAAGTTTTTCCTCCCAGAGGCAGATTTCTTCTTTCATAGTTGTCTGCAGACCAGACAAAGAGAGAGGCGTTCTTACGCTGTGTAGGAGACCTCTCCGCTCTGGGAGTGATTGTTCTTGTTCCAAGTCAGGAACAGGGTCTGGAGTTTTATTCAAATCTGTTTGTGGTACCAAAAAAGGAGGGAACCTTCAGGCCAATTTTAGACCTCAAGAGTCTAAACAAGTTTCTCAGGGTACCGTCCTTCAAGATAGAGACAATTCGTTCCATTCTTCCATTGATCCAGGAGGGTTAATTTATGACAGTGGATTTAAAGGACGTGTATTTGCATGTTCCCATTCACAGGGATCATCACAAGTTCTTAAGGTTTTCCTTTCTGGACAAACACTTCCAGTTTGTGGCTCTTCCTTTCGGTCTTGCCACTGCCCCCAGAATCTTCACAAAGGTTCTGGGATCTCTGTTGGCGGTGCTTCGATCAAAGGGCATTGCAGTGGCACCTTATCTAGACGACATTCTAGTTCAGGCGCCATACTTTCAGCTAGCAAGATCCCACACGGACTTGGTGTTGTCCTTCCTAAGATCCCACAGATGGAAGGTAAATTTAGAAAAGAGTTCCTTAGTTCCAAACATAAGGGTAACCTTCTTAGGAACCATAATAGACTCACTGTCTATGAAGATTTTTCTGACAGAAGTAAGGAAATTAAAGATAATCGATACTTGTTTAGCCCTTCAGTCCACTCCTCGACCATTAGTGGCTCAGTGCATGGAGTTAATCGGGCTGATGGTGGCGACAATGGACATCATCCCGTTTGCTTGATTCCATCTCAGAGCTCTACAGTTGAACATGCTGAGGCAATGGAATGGAGATCATGCGGACTTGTCTCCTCGATTATTTCTGGAGCAGGAGACAAGGGATTCTCTTCAATGGTGGTTGTCTCTGGATCATCTCTCCTAGGGAACCTGCTTTCGCAGACCATCTTGGGTAATTGTGATAACAGATGCCAGCCTTCTAGGGTGGGGAGCAGTCTGGGGCTCTCTAAAGGCTCAGGGAACATGGACTCGGTCGGAGTCTGTTCTACCCATAAACATTCTGGAACTGAGAGCGATCTACAATGCTCTTCTGGCCTGGCCCCAGCTAGCCTCGGTACAGTTTATCAGGTTCCAGTCAGACAACATAACGTCAGTGGCTTACATCAATCATCAGGGAGAAACGAGGAGTTCCTTGGCGATGACAAAGGTATCCAAAATAATTCAGTGGGCGGAGGCCCATTCTTGCTGCCTGTCGGCGATCCACATCCCAGGGGTGGACAACTGGGAGGCGGATTTCCTGAGCAGGCAGACATTTCATCCGGGGGAGTGGGAACTCCATCCGGAAGTGTTCTCCAGCTGATTCTCAAGTGGGGTCAGCCGGAATTGGATCTCATGGCATCGCGACAGAATGCCAAGCTCCCAAAATATGGGTGGAGATCCAGGGACCCCCAGGCGGAACTGATAGATGTTCTGGCAGCCCCTTGGACCTTCAATCTAGCATACCTGTTTCCTCCGTTTGCTCTTCTTCCTCGAGTAATTGCTCGAATCAAACAGGAAAGGGCCTCGGTGATCCTCATAGCACCGGCCTGGCCTCGCAGGATTTGGTATGCAGATCTGGTGGAGATGACATCTCTACCACCTTAGAGACTTCCCTTGAGGAAGGACCTTCTGATTCAGGGGCCCTTCCTTCACCCAAATCTAGTTTCTCTGAAGCTGACTGCTTGGAGATTGAACGCTTAATTTTATCCAAGCAGGGATTTTCTCACTCTGTCATAGAGACCATGATTCAGGCTCGTAAGCCTGTTACTAATAGGATTTACCATAAGAGTTGGCGTAAATATCTCTATTGGTATGAATCCAAGGGCTACTCATGGAGTAGAGTTAGGATTCCTAGAATTTTGTCTTTTTCTCCAAGAGGGTTTGGAGTAGGGCTGCAACTAACGATTATTTTCATAATCGATTAATCGGCCGATTATTTTTTCGATTAATCGACTAATCGGATAAAAAGAGAATCAATAATAGTTTTCTATGTTTTAAATTAAAATCCACATAATGAGTGTTACAAATATAAACTTCAGACTAAAACTTTACATTAACACAACTGTTTCTTCAATTTTTAAGAAGCAGAGCACAGTTTTATAATTAAACAAAACAAAACCACAAACTGTTTGAAAAGTGGTAGAACTAGAAAGAGTTAGACTATCACTTTTAATAACATTCTGTTATTCACTCTTTCAGAAACTTTGCATTGAAATGCAAAAATCTCAACATGTCCACATGCTTCTGGCTAAGGCTGGTTCTCTGTTTGCAGCTATATTTCCTGCAGCAGAGAAAAGGCTGTTGAGGTGTATAAGTAGGGTTTTGCCAATTTCACCAAAGTGGGATATTTATCTTTGTTAGCTCTTCACCAATGCTAAGTGTTTTCTACCTTGGCAAAGGACCTCTCAATAAAGTAACCCTTGACTTCATTCTAACATAAAAATATCTTGAATATCTATATGCAATGGTAAATAACCAGCTATAAGGTAGGGGGAAATATCTAGTCCGCTCTAAAAATAACGAATATATACTTATAAAGGTTGAATCTGGTACCTATCACAATTTATTAAAAATATAAAAAAAACAATAAACTAAATCAAAAGCGCTAAGAACTGTATATCAATAACAGGACAAAGCCTTACACATTTATTTATACAGTACATATAATCAGCAATAGCAAGCAATACGCTAATAATTGTGCAAACAGATAATAGTGCACATCAATTTAAATAACTTCCATCAATCTAGGGGCTAGGTGTAAACAACAAGCTCAGCACTATATCATGAAAAGCATAGTCCCATATCACCTGATATAAACAATCCAAATGATGACTATTATATCTGGGTTGCACATAAGCCAGGGGTAGTTGTAAACGTATACTGTCTTCAAAAAGTGAAAAGTAGACGTCCTTTAGGCTAAGGACATAACCATAAAACACAATACCATATGCAGGAGTTCATTGGAGTGAAGCAGCTGGTGTTGTGCACAGACCAACTAATTGCAAACCAACTAATCGATTATGAGATTCGTTGACAACTATTTTCATAATCGATTATTATCGATTATGACGATTAGTTGTTGCAGCTCTAGTTTGGAGAAAGGTTTATCGACGAGTTCACTAAAGGGACAAATCTCGGCCTTATCTATTTTGTTACACAAACGTCTGGTGGATGTTCCAGATGTACAATCATTCTGTTAGGCCTTGGTCAGGATCAGGCTTGTGTTCAAACCAGTTACTCCTCCATGGAGTCTTAATTTAGTTCTCAAAGTTCTTCAAGGAGCTCCATTTGAGCCGATGCATTCCTTAGATATTAAGTTATCTTGGAAATTGTTATTTCTTGTTACTATTTCTTCTGCTCAGAGAGTGTCAGAGCTCTCAGCATTACAGTATGAGTCTCCTTATCTTATTTTCCATTCAGATAAGGTAGTTTTACGTACTAAATTAGGATTTCTTCCTAAGGTTGTTTCTGATCGGAACATTAATCAGGAGATTGTTGTTCCTTCTTTGTGTCCTAATCCTTCTTCTCAGAAGGAAAGACGTCTGCATAATTTGGACGTGGTCCGTGCTTTAAAGTTTTACCTGCAGGTGACTAAAGACTTTCGTCAGTCTTCTTCTTTGTTTGTGGTTTTCTCGGGAAAACGCAAGGGGCAGAAAGCTTCGGCTACTTCTCTTTCTTTTTGGATGAAGAGTATCATACGTTTTGCATATGAGACTGCTGGACAGCAGCCTCCCGAGAAGGTTTACGGCTCATTCCATGAGGGCTGTTGCTTCCTCGTGGGCGTTCAAAAATGAAGCTTCTGTGGAACAGATTTGCAAGGCTTCAACTTAGTCCTCTCTTCACACTTTTTCAAAGTTCTACAAATTTGACACGTTTGCCTCGTCTGAGGCCGCTTTTGGGAGAAAGTTTCTTCAAGCAGTGGTGCCTTCAGTTTAGGTTCCCTGTCTTGTCCCTCCCGTATCATCGGTGTACTCTAGCTTGGGTATTGAATCCCATTAGTAATTAAGATGATCCGTGGACTCATCGTGTCTTAAAAAAGAAAAGAAAATGAATGCTTACCTGATAAATCTATTTATTTTTTGACACGATGAGTCCACGGCCCGCCCTGTTCTTATAGACAGGTTGTGGGTTATTGTAAACTTCAGACACCTCTGCACCTTGGCTTTTCCTTTCTCTTCCTAACTTTGGTCAAATGACTGGAGTGGGAGGGAAGGGAGGAGCTATATATACAGCTCTGCTGTGGTGCTCTTTGCCTCCTCCTGCTGACCAGGAGGTGAATATCCCATTAGTAATTAAGATGATCCATGGACTCATCGTGTCTTAAAAAAGAAATACATTTATCAGGTAAGCATACATTTTCTTTTCCTGGCTTAACCCCTTTGTTTCTCATTGTCTCTCTTTCTCTCTCAAGCAGTTGGTAAGAAGCAGATAGCAGCTGGTGGTGATGATGATCCCTTGCGCAGAACGGGTAAACCATTTGGGGGTCTCATCCGAGATATCCAGCGGCGTTATCCCAAATATATTAGTGATTTTCGAGACGCTCTGGATGCTCAGTGCATGGCAGCTGTCATCTTCATTTACTTTGCTGCTCTTTCCCCGGCAATCACATTTGGTGGGCTTCTGGGTAAGTTAATATCCTCTTAGTACCTTTTTGTGATTATCTTATGCACTGATCTCCATGACTTGACTCACTATTCAACAACTACAGATATTGTTCCTCTATGTAGGACCTTCTTGTCCCTTTTCATGATCTGAAAAGCACCTCCAGCCCTGTTTCCCTATGTCTCTGTTTTACTGGATGTTTCTTTCCTATCTCGTCTCCCTGGAGCTCATCAGAATAGATCTCCCCCCTTGTGAGGTCAGCAAATAGATTTAAATACTGAGGATCAGGTAGTGCTCGGGACTTTACAGGTTGGCAGATATGTAGCCTTCTTGTGCCAGATATGTAGCCTTCTTGTGCCAGATATGTAGCCTTCTTGTGCCAGATATGTAGCCTTCTTGTGCCAGATATGTAGCCTTCTTGTGCTAGATATGTAGCCCTCTTGTGCCAGATATGTAGCCTTCTTGTGCCAGATATGTAGCCTTCTTGTGCTAGATATGTAGCCCTCTTGTGCTAGATATGTAGCCTTCTTGTGCCAGATATGTAGCCTTCTTGTGCCAGATATGTAGCCTTCTTGTGCCAGATATGTAGCCTTCTTGTGCCAGATATGTAGCCTTCTTGTGCCAGATATGTAGCCTTCTTGTGCCAGATATGTAGCCTTCTTGTGCCAGATATGTAGCCTTCTTGTGCCAGATATGTAGCCTTCTTGTGCCAGATATGAAGCCTTCTTGTGCTAGATATGTAGCCTTCTTGTGCCAGATATGTAGCCTTCTTGTGCCAGATATGTAGCCTTCTTGTGCCAGATATGTAGCCTTCTTGTGCCAGATATGTAGCCTTCTTGTGCTAGATATGTAGCCTTCTTGTGCCAGATATGTAGCCTTCTTGTGCCAGATATGTAGCCTTCTTGTGCCAGATATGTAGCCTTCTTGTGCTAGATATGTAGCCTTCTTGTGCCAGATATGTAGCCTTCTTGTGCCAGATATGTATCCTTCTTGTGCCAGATATGTAGCCTTCTTGTGCCAGATATGTAGCCTTCTTGTGCCAGATATGTAGCCTTCTTGTGCCAGATATGTAGCCTTCTTGTGCTAGATATGTAGCCTTCTTGTGCCAGATATGTAGCCTTCTTATGCTATTTATGTAGCCTTCTTGTGCCAGATATGTAGCCTTCTTGTGCTATTTATGTAGCCTTCTTGTGCCAGATATGTAGCCTTCTTGTGCTAGATATGTAGCCTTCTTGTGCTAGATATGTAGCCTTCTTGTGCCGGATATGTAGCCTTCTTGTGCCAGATATGTAGCCTTCTTGTGCCAGATATGTAGCCTTCTTGTGCCAGATATGTAGCCTTCTTGTGCTAGATATGTAGCCTTCTTGTGCCAGATATGTAGCCTTCTTGTGCCAGATATGTAGCCTTCTTGTGCCAGATATGTAGCCTTCTTGTGCCAGATATGTAGCCTTCTTGTGCCAGATATGTAGCCTTCTTGTGCTATTTATGTAGCCTTCTTGTGCCAGATATGTAGCCTTCTTGTGCCAGATATGTAGCCTTCTTGTGCCAGATATGTAGCCTTCTTGTGCCAGATATGTAGCCTTCTTGTGCCAGATATGTAGCCTTCTTGTGCCAGATATGTAGCCTTCTTGTGCTAGATATGTAGCCTTCTTGTGCCAGATATGTAGCCTTCTTGTGCCAGATATGTAGCCTTCTTGTGCCAGATATGTAGCCTTCTTGTGCCAGATATGTAGCCTTCTTGTGCCAGATATGTAGCCTTCTTGTGCCAGATATGTAGCCTTCTTGTGCCTGATTATGTAGCCTTCTTGTGCTATTTATGTAGCCTTCTTGTGCCAGATATGTAGCCTTCTTGTGCCAGATATGTAGCCTTCTTGTGCCAGATATGTAGCCTTCTTGTGCCATATATGTAGCCTTCTTGTGCTATTTATGTAGCCTTCTTGTGCCAGATATGTAGCCTTCTTGTGCTAGATATGTAGCCTTCTTGTGCCAGATATGTAGCCTTCTTGTGCTAGATATGTAGCCTTCTTGTGCCAGATATGTAGCCTTCTTGTGCCAGATATGTAGCCTTCTTGTGCTAGATATGTATCCTTCTTGTGCCAGATATGTAGCCTTCTTGTGCCAGATATGTAGCCTTCTTGTGCCAGATATGTAGCCTTCTTGTGCCAGATATGTAGCCTTCTTGTGCTAGATATGTAGCCTTCTTGTGCCAGATATGTAGCCTTCTTATGCTATTTATGTAGCCTTCTTCTGCCAGATATGTAGCCTTCTTGTGCTATTTATGTAGCCTTCTTGTGCCAGATATGTAGCCTTCTTGTGCTAGATATGTAGCCTTCTTGTGCTAGATATGTAGCCTTCTTGTGCCAGATATGTAGCCTTCTTGTGCCAGATATGTAGCCTTCTTGTGCCAGATATGTAGCCTTCTTGTGCCAGATATGTAGCCTTCTTGTGCTAGATATGTAGCCTTCTTGTGCTAGATATGTAGCCTTCTTGTGCCAGATATGTAGCCTTCTTGTGCCAGATATGTAGCCTTCTTGTGCTATTTATGTAGCCTTCTTGTGCCAGATATGTAGCCTTCTTGTGCCAGATATGTAGCGTTCTTGTGCCAGATATGTAGCCTTCTTGTGCCAGATATGTAGCCTTCTTGTGCCAGATATGTAGCCTTCTTGTGCTAGATATGTAGCCTTCTTGTGCCAGATATGTAGCCTTCTTGTGCCAGATATGTAGCCTTCTTGTGCCAGATATGTAGCCTTCTTGTGCCAGATATGTAGCCTCTTGTGCCAGATATGTAGCCTTCTTGTGCCAGATATGTAGCCTTCTTGTGCCAGATATGTAGCCTTCTTGTGCCAGATATGTAGCCTTCTTGTGCAGTTTATGTAGCCTTCTTGTGCCAGATATGTAGCCTTCTTGTGCCAGATATGTAGCCTTCTTGTGCCAGATATGTAGCCTTCTTGTGCTATTTATGTAGCCTTCTTGTGCCAGATATGTAGCCTTCTTGTGCCAGATATGTAGCCTTCTTGTGCCAGATATGTAGCCTTCTTGTGCCAGATATGTAGCCTTCTTGTGCCAGATATGTAGCCTTCTTGTGCCAGATATGTAGCCTTCTTGTGCCAGATATGTAGCCTTCTTGTGCCAGATATGTAGCCTTCTTGTGCCAGATATGGTAGCCTTCTTGTGCTAGATATGTAGCCTCTTGTGCTAGATATGTAGCCTTCTTGTGCTAGATATGTAGCCTTCTTGTGCCAGATATGTAGCCTTCTTGTGCCAGATATGTAGCCTTCTTGTGCCAGATATGTAGCCTTCTTGTGCCAGATATGTAGCCTTCTTGTGCTAGATATGTAGCCTTCTTGTGCCAGATATGTAGCCTTCTTGTGCCAGATATGTAGCCTTCTTGTGCCAGATATGTAGCCTTCTTGTGCCAGATATGTAGCCTTCTTGTGCCAGATATGTAGCCTTCTTGTGCCAGATATGTAGCCTTCTTGTGCCAGATATGTAGCCTTCTTGTGCCAGATATGTAGCCTTCTTGTGCCAGATATGTAGCCTTCTTGTGCGAGATATGTAGCCTTCTTGTGCCAGATATGTAGCCTTCTTGTGCCAGATATGTAGCCTTCTTGTGCCAGATATGTAGCCTTCTTGTGCTATTTATGTAGCCTTCTTGTGCCAGATATGTAGCCTTCTTGTGCCAGATATGTAGCCTTCTTGTGCCAGATATGTAGCCTTCTTCTGCCATTTATGTAGCCTTCTTGTGCCATTTATGTAGCCTTCTTGTGCCAGATATGTAGCCTTCTTGTGCCAGATATGTAGCCTTCTTGTGCTAGATATGTACCCTTCTTGTGCCAGATATGTAGCCTTCTTGTGCCAGATATGAAGCCTTCTTGTGCCAGATATGTAGCCTTCTTGTGCTAGATATGTAGCCTTCTTGTGCCAGATATGTAGCCTTCTTGTGCCAGATATGTAGCCTTCTTGTGCCAGATATGTAGCCTTCTTGTGCTAGATATGTAGCCTTCTTGTGCTAGATATGTAGCCTTCTTGTGCCAGATATGTAGCCTTCTTGTGCCAGATATGTAGCCTTCTTGTGCCAGATATGTAGCCTTCTTGTGCCAGATATGTAGCCTTCTTGTGCCAGTTATGTAGCCTTCTTGTGCCAGTTATGTAGCCTTCTTGTGCCAGATATGTAGCCTTCTTGTGCCAGATATATAGCCTTCTTGTGCCAGATATGTAGCCTTCTTGTGCCAGATATGTAGCCTTCTTGTGCCAGATATGTAGCCTTCTTGTGCCAGATATGTAGCCTTCTTGTGCCAGATATGTAGCCTTCTTGTGCCAGATATGTAGCCTTCTTGTGCCAGATATGTAGCCTTCTTGTGCCAGATATGTAGCCTTCTTGTGCCAGATATGTAGCCTTCTTGTGCCAGATATGTAGCCTTCTTGTGCCAGATATGTAGCCTTCTTGTGCCAGATATGTAGCCTTCTTGTGCCAGATATGTAGCCTTCTTGTGCCAGATATGTAGCCTTCTTGTGCCAGATATGTAGCCTTCTTGTGCCAGATATGTAGCCGCCTTGTGCCAGATATGTAGCCGCCTTGTGCCAGATATGTAGCCGCCTTGTGCCAGATATGTAGCCGCCTTGTGCCAGATATGTAGCCTTCTTGTGCCAGATATGTAGCCTTCTTGTGCCAGATATGTAGCCTTCTTGTGCTATTTAGGTAGCCTTCTTGTGCCAGATATGTAGCCTTCTTGTGCCAGATATGTAGCCTTCTTGTGCCAGATATGTAGCCTTCTTGTGCCAGATATGTAGCCTTCTTGTGCCAGATATGTAGCCTTCTTGTGCCAGATATGTAGCCTTCTTGTGCCAGATATGTAGCCTTCTTGTGCCAGATATGTAGCCTTCTTGTGCCAGATATGTAGCCGTCTTGTGCTAGATATGTAGCCTTCTTGTGCCAGATATGTAGCCTTCTTGTGCTAGATATGTAGCCTTCTTGTGCCAGATATGTAGCCTTCTTGTGCTATTTATGTAGCCTTCTTGTGCCAGATATGTAGCCTTCTTGTGCCAGATATGTAGCCTTCTTGTGCCAGATATGTAGCCTTCTTGTGCCAGATATGTAGCCTTCTTGTGCCAGATATGTAGCCTTCTTGTGCCAGATATGTAGCCTTCTTGTGCCTGAAATGTAGCCTTCTTGTGCTAGATATGTAGCCTTCTTGTGCCAGATATGTAGCCTTCTTGTGCCAGATATGTAGCTGTCTTGTGCCAGATATGTAGCCTTCTTGTGCCAGATATGTAGCCTTCTTGTGCCAGATATGTAGCCTTCTTGTGCCAGATATGTAGCCTTCTTGTGCCAGATATGTAGCCTTCTTGTGCCAGATATGTAGCCTTCTTGTGCCAGATATGTAGCCTTCTTGTGCCAGATATGTAGCCGTCTTGTGCCAGATATGTAGCCGTCTTGTGCCAGATATGTAGCCGTCTTGTGCCAGATATGTAGCCGTCTTGTGCCAGATATGTAGCCTTCTTGTGCCAGATATGTAGCCTTCTTGTGCTAGATATGTAGCCTTCTTGTGCCAGATATGTAGCCTTCTTGTGCCAGATATGTAGCCTTCTTGTGCCTGAAATGTAGCCTTCTTGTGCCTGATATGTAGCCTTCTTGTGCTAGATATGTAGCCTTCTTGTGCCAGATATGTAGCCTTCTTGTGCCAGATATGTAGCCTTCTTGTGCCAGATATGTAGCCTTCTTGTGCCAGATATGTAGCCTTCTTGTGCCAGATATGTAGCCTTCTTGTGCCAGATATGTAGCCTTCTTGTGCCAGATATGTAGCCTTCTTGTGCCTGATATGTAGCCTTCTTGTGCCAGATATGTAGCCTTCTTGTGCCAGATATGTAGCCTTCTTGTGCCAGATATGTAGCCTTCTTGTGCCAGATATGTAGCCTTCTTGTGCCAGATATGTAGCCTTCTTGTGCCAGATATGTAGCCTTCTTGTACCAGATATGTAGCCTTCTTGTGCCAGATATGTAGCCTTCTTGTGCCAGATATGTAGCCTTCTTGTGCCATTTATGTAGCCTTCTTGTGCCAGATATGTAGCCTTCTTGTGCCAGATATGAAGCCTTCTTGTGCCAGATATGTAGCCTTCTTGTGCCAGATATGTAGCCTTCTTGTGCCAGATATGTAGCCTTCTTGTGCCAGATATGTAGCCTTCTTGTGCCAGATATGTAGCCTTCTTGTGCCAGATATGAAGCCTTCTTGTGCCAGATATGTAGCCTTCTTGTGCCAGATATGTAGCCTTCTTGTGCCAGATATGTAGCCTTCTTGTGCTAGATATGTAGCCTTCTTGTGCCAGATATGTAGCCTTCTTGTGCTAGATATGTAGCCTTCTTGTGCCAGATATGTAGCCTTCTTGTGCCAGATATGTAGCCTTCTTGTGCCAGATATGTAGCCTTCTTGTGCCAGATATGTAGCCTTCTTGTGCTAGATATGTAGCCTTCTTGTGCCAGATATGTAGCCTTCTTGTGCCAGATATGTAGCCTTCTTGTGCCAGATATGTAGCCTTCTTGTGCTAGATATGTAGCCTTCTTGTGCCAGATATGTAGCCTTCTTGTGCTATTTATGTAGCCTTCTTGTGCCAGATATGTAGCCTTCTTGTGCCAGATATGTAGCCGTCTTGTGCCAGATATGTAGCCGTCTTGTGCCAGATATGTAGCCTTCTTGTGCTAGATATGTAGCCTTCTTGTGCCAGATATGTAGCCTTCTTGTGCTAGATATGTAGCCTTCTTGTGCCAGATATGTAGCCTTCTTGTGCTATTTATGTAGCCTTCTTGTGCCAGATATGTAGCCTTCTTGTGCCAGATATGTAGCTGTCTTGTGCCAGATATGTAGCCTTCTTGTGCCAGATATGTAGCCTTCTTGTGCCAGATATGTAGCCTTCTTGTGCCAGATATGTAGCCTTCTTGTGCCAGATATGTAGCCTTCTTGTGCCAGATATGTAGCCTTCTTGTGCCAGATATGTAGCCTTCTTGTGCCAGATATGTAGCCTTCTTGTGCCAGATATGTAGCCTTCTTGTGCCAGATATGTAGCCTTCTTGTGCCAGATATGTAGCCTTCTTGTGCTAGATATGTAGCCTTCTTGTGCCAGATATGTAGCCTTCTTGTGCCAGATATGTAGCCTTCTTGTGCCAGATATGTAGCCTTCTTGTGCCAGATATGTAGCCTTCTTGTGCCAGATATGTAGCCTTCTTGTGCCAGATATGTAGCCTTCTTGTGCCAGATATGTAGCCTTCTTGTGCCAGATATGTAGCCTTCTTGTGCCAGATATGTAGCCTTCTTGTGCTATTTATGTAGCCTTCTTGTGCCAGATATGTAGCCTTCTTGTGCCAGATATGTAGCCTTCTTGTGCTAGATATGTAGCCTTCTTGTGCCAGATATGTAGCCTTCTTGTGCTAGATATGTAGCCTTCTTGTGCCAGATATGTAGCCTTCTTGTGCTATTTATGTAGCCTTCTTGTGCCAGCTATGTAGCCTTCTTGTGCCAGATATGTAGCCTTCTTGTGCCAGATATGTAGCTGTCTTGTGCCAGATATGTAGCCTTCTTGTGCCAGATATGTAGCCTTCTTGTGCTAGATATGTAGCCTTCTTGTGCCAGATATGTAGCCTTCTTGTGCTAGATATGTAGCCTTCTTGTGCCAGATATGTAGCCTTCTTGTGCTAGATATGTAGCCTTCTTGTGCTAGATATGTAGCCTTCTTGTGCCAGATATGTAGCCGTTTTGTGCCAGATATGTAGCCGTCTTGTGCCAGATATGTAGCCGTCTTGTGCCAGATATGTAGCCTTCTTGTGCCAGATATGTAGCCTTCTTGTGCCAGATATGTAGCCTTCTTGTGCCAGATATGTAGCCTTCTTGTGCCAGATATGTAGCCTTCTTGTGCCAGATATGTAGCCTTCTTGTGCTAGATATGTAGCCTTCTTGTGCCAGATATGTAGCCTTCTTGTGCCAGATATGTAGCCTTCTTGTGCTAGATATGTAGCCTTCTTGTGCTAGATATGTAGCCTTCTTGTGCTAGATATGTAGCCTTCTTGTGCTATTTATGTAGCCTTCTTGTGCCAGATATGTAGCCTTCTTGTGCCAGATATGTAGCCTTCTTGTGCCAGATATGTAGCCTTCTTGTGCCAGATATGTAGCCTTCTTGTGCTAGATATGTAGCCTTCTTGTGCCAGATATGTAGCCTTCTTGTGCCAGATATGTAGCCTTCTTGTGCTAGATATGTAGCCTTCTTGTGCCAGATATGTAGCCTTCTTGTGCCAGATATGTAGCCTTCTTGTGCCAGATATGTAGCCTTCTTGTGCCAGATATGTAGCCTTCTTGTGCCAGATATGTAGCCTTCTTGTGCTATTTATGTAGCCTTCTTGTGCCAGATATGAAGCCTTCTTGTGCCAGATATGTAGCCTTCTTGTTCCAGATATGTAGCCTTCTTGTGCTATTTATGTAGCCTTCTTGTGCCAGATATGAAGCCTTCTTGTGCCAGATATGTAGCCTTCTTGTGCTAGATATGTAGCCTTCTTGTGCCAGATATGTAGCCTTCTTGTGCTATTTATGTAGCCTTCTTGTGCCAGATATGAAGCCTTCTTGTGCCAGATATGTAGCCTTCTTGTGCCAGATATGTAGCCTTCTTGTGCTATTTATGTAGCCTTCTTGTGCCAGATATGTAGCCTTCTTGTGCCAGATATGTAGCCTTCTTGTGCCAGATATGTAGCCTTCTTGTGCCAGATATGAAGCCTTCTTGTGCCAGATATGTAGCCTTCTTGTGCCAGATATGAAGCCTTCTTGTGCCAGATATGTAGCCTTCTTGTGCCAGATATGTAGCCTTCTTGTGCCAGATATGTAGCCTTCTTGTGCCAGATATGTAGCCTTCTTGTGCCAGATATGTAGCCTTCTTGTGCTAGATATGTAGCCTTCTTGTGCCAGATATGTAGCCTTCTTGTGCCAGATATGTAGCCTTCTTGTGCCAGATATGTAGCCTTCTTGTGCCAGATATGTAGCCTTCTTGTGCCAGATATGTAGCCTTCTTGTGCCAGATATGAAGCCTTCTTGTGCCAGATATGTAGCCTTCTTGTGCCAGATATGTAGCCTTCTTGTGCTAGATATGTAGCCTTCTTGTGCCAGATATGTAGCCTTCTTGTGCCAGATATGTAGCCTTCTTTTGCTAGATATGTAGCCTTCTTGTGCTAGATATGTAGCCTTCTTGTGCTAGATATGTAGCCTTCTTGTGCTAGATATGTATCCTTCTTGTGCTAGATATGTAGCCTTCTTGTGCCAGATATGTAGCCTTCTTGTGCCAGATATGTAGCCTTCTTGTGCTAGATATGTAGCCTTCTTGTGCCAGATATGTAGCCTTCTTGTGCTAGATATGTAGCCTTCTTGTGCCAGATATGTAGCCTTCTTGTGCCAGATATGTAGCCTTCTTGTGCCAGATATGTAGCCTTCTTGTGCCAGATATGTAGCCTTCTTGTGCTATTTATGTAGCCTTCTTGTGCCAGATATGTAGCCTTCTTGTGCTAGATATGTAGCCTTCTTGTGCTAGATATGTAGCCTTCTTGTGCCAGATATGTAGCCTTCTTGTGCCAGATATGTAGCCTTCTTGTGCTAGATATGTAGCCTTCTTGTGCTAGATATGTAGCCTTCTTGTGCCAGATATGTAGCCTTCTTGTGCCAGATATGTAGCCTTCTTGTGCCAGATATGTAGCCTTCTTGTGCCAGATATGTAGCCTTCTTGTGCCAGATATATAGCCTTCTTGTGCCAGATATGTAGCCTTCTTGTGCCAGATATGTAGCCTTCTGGTGCCAGATATGTAGCCTTCTGGTGCCAGATATGTAGCCTTCTGGTGCCAGATATGTAGCCTTCTTGTGCCAGATATGTAGCCTTCTTGTGCCAGATATGTAGCCTTCTTGTGCCAGATATGTAGCCTTCTTGTGCCAGATATGTAGCCTTCTTGTGCCAGATATGTAGCCTTCTTGTGCTAGATATGTAGCCTTCTTGTGCCAGATATGTAGCCTTCTTGTGCCAGATATGTAGCCTTCTTGTGCCAGATATGTAGCCTTCTTGTGCCAGATATATAGCCTTCTTGTGCCAGATATGTAGCCTTCTTGTGCCAGATATGTAGCCTTCTTTTGCCAGATATGTAGCCTTCTTGTGCCAGATATGTAGCCTTCTTGTGCCAGATATGTAGCCTTCTTGTGCTAGATATGTAGCCTTCTTGTGCTAGATATGTAGCCTTCTTGTGCTAGATATGTAGCCGTCTTGTGCCATTTATGTAGCCTTCTTGTGCCATTTATGTAGCCTTCTTGTGCCATTTATGTAGCCTTCTTGTGCCAGATATGTAGCCTTCTTGTGCCAGATATGTAGCCTTCTTGTGCCAGATATGTAGCCTTCTTGTGCCAGATATGTAGCCTTCTTGTGCCAGATATGTAGCCTTCTTGTGCTAGATATGTAGCCGTCTTGTGCTAGATATGTAGCCTTCTTGTGCCATTTATGTAAACTCTACCTTTACATGGGGAGGATGAAGATAAAGAAATGTAATCAACAGAATTGATTGGGGATAATTTCCTGGATGAAATGACAGAGAGAACAGAACTATTGCTTGTTACACGAGAACTGAATGACTTTGTGGCAGCACCTTGTGTTTTTTATTTGGGTCTGAGACTATGCAGATTTGTGAAAGCCAATCAAGCCCTGGCACACGTGTCCCTCCCCAGAAGCTCAGTGGTTATACAGAGATACAAAGTTCCACAGAAGCTCAGTGGTTATACAGAGGTACAAAGTGCCACAGAAGCTCAGTGGTTATACAGAGGTACAAAGTGCCACAGAAGCTCAGTGGTTATACAGAGGTACAAAGTGCCACAGAAGCTCAGTGGTTATACAGAGGTACAAAGTGCCACAGAAACTCAGTGGTTATACAGAGGTACAAAGTGCCACAGAAGCTCAGTGGTTATACAGAGGTACAAAGTGCCACAGAAGCTCAGTGGTTATATAGAGGTACAAAGTGCCACAGAAGCTCAGTGGTTATACAGAGGTACAAAGTGCCACAGAAGCTCAGTGGTTATACAGAGGTACAAAGTGCCACAGAAGCTCAGTGGTTATACAGAGGTACAAAGTGCCACAGAAGCTCAGTGGTTATACAGAGGTACAAAGTGCCACAGAAGCTCAGTGGTTATACAGAGGTGCAAAGTGCCACAGAAGCTCAGTGGTTATACAGAGGTACAAAGTGCCACAGAAGCTCAGTGGTTATACAGAGGTACAAAGTGCCACAGAAGCTCAGTGGTTATACAGAGGTACAAAGTGCCACAGAAGCTCAGTGGTTATACAGAGGTACAAAGTGCCACAGAAGCTCAGTGGTTATATAGAGGTACAAAGTGCCACAGAAGCTCAGTGGTTATATAGAGGTACAAAGTGCCACAGAAGCTCAGTGGTTATACAGAGGTACAAAGTGCCACAGAAGCTCAGTGGTTATACAGAGGTACAAAGTGCCACAGAAGCTCAGTGGTTAAACAGAGGTACAAAGTGCCACAGAAGCTCAGTGGTTATACAGAGGTACAAAGTGCCACAGAAGCTCAGTGGTTATACAGAGGTACAAAGTGCCACAGAAGCTCAGTGGTTATACAGATGTACAAAGTGCCACAGAAGCTCAGTGGTTATACAGAGGTACAAAGTGCCACAGAAGCTCAGTGGTTATACAGAGGTACAAAGTGCCACAGAAGCTCAGTGGTTATACAGAGGTACAAAGTGCCACAGAAGCTCAGTGGTTATACAGAGGTACAAAGTGCCACAGAAGCTCAGTGGTTATACAGAGGTACAAAGTGCCACAGAAACTCAGTGGTTCTACAGAGGTACAAAGTGCCACAGAAGCTCAGTGGTTATACAGAGGTACAAAGTGCCACAGAAGCTCAGTGGTTATACAGAGGTACAAAGTGCCACAGAAGCTCAGTGGTTATACAGAGGTACAAAGTGCCACAGAAGCTCAGTGGTTATACAGAGGTACAAAGTGCCACAGAAGCTCAGTGGTTATACAGAGGTACAAAGTGCCACAGAAGCTCAGTGGTTATACAGAGGTACAAAGTGCCACAGAAGCTCAGTGGTTATACAGAGGTACAAAGTGCCACAGAAGCTCAGTGGTTATACAGAGGTACAAAGTTCCTGAGTCTGGGAAATGTTTGGTCACTTCATCAAGGTCACTTGCAGAGCTCTTTCAGGTGGTAGCTTATATGGCTATTGCACATTTCTTTCATGTAATTGGCAAGAGTCCATGAGCTAGTGACGTATGGGATATACAATCCTACCAGGAGGGGCAAAGTTTCCCAAACCTTAAAATGCCTATAAAACCACACCCACAATTCAGTTTTACAAACTTTGCCTCCTATGGAGGTGAAGTAAGTTTGTGCTAAGATTTCTACGTTGATATGCGCTTCTCACTTTTTTGAAGCCCAATTCCTCTGAGTACAGCGAATGTCAGAGGGACGTGGAGAGTATCACCTATTGAATGCAATGGTTTTCCTCACGGGGGATCTATTTCATAGGTTCTCTGTTATCGGTCGTAGAGATCCATCTCCTACTTCCCTTTTTCAGATCGACGATATACTCTCATATTCCATTACCTCTACTGATAACTGTTTCAGTACTGGTTTGGCTATCTGCTATATGGTGTCTTTGGGTAAGTATGTTTTTTATTACTTAAGACACCCCATCTATGGTTTGGCACTTTATGCATTTATATAAAGTTCTAAATATATGTATTGTACTTATATTTGCCATGAGTCAGGTTCATGTATTTCCTTGTGCAGACTGTCAGTTTCATATTTGGGGAAAATTAACATATTATGAAATATTTTTTCTAACCTGGGGTTTTAGTCTTCTTTTCTGATTGACTAAATTTTTCAATTGCGGGCAGTACTAGGCCCGCGGGTGCGCCAAATACTAGACTTTATTGCGTCATTCTTGGCACAAGATTTTTTTTGGCATGAAAGTACGTCCGTTGACGAAAGTTTGTCATTTCCGGTGTCGTAGTTGACGCCGAAGCCTTACACACGGTTGCGTCGTTAGTGACACAAGTGTGTCATTTCCGGATGTTGTTGGCGCCAACAAAAATTTCAGTTACGTTGTGCGTCATACTTGGCGCCAATTTTTTTTTATTTATTACCCCATTGCTATTTGCCTCTTGCCTTTTTTCTCTATCAGAGGGCTATGCTGTTTGCATTTTTTTCCCCATTCCTGAAACTGTCATATAAGGAAATTGATAATTTTGCTTTATATGTTGTTTTTTCTTTTACATTTTGCAAGATGTCTCAATCTGATCCTGCCTCACAAGTATATGTTGGAAATTTGATGCCTGACATCGGTTCTACCAAAGCTAAGTGCATTTGTTGTAAGATTGTGGAAATGATATCTCCGAATGTCATTTGTAATAGTTGTTATGATAAACTTTTACATGCAGAGAATGTATCCATCAGTAATAGTACATTGCCGGTTGCAGTTCCTTCAACTTCTAATGTGCATGATATACCTATGAATTTTAAAGAATTTGTTACTGATTCTATTCAGAAGGCTTTGTCTGCATTTCCGCCTTCTAATAAACGTAAAAGGTCTTTTAAAACTTCTCATAAAGTTGATGAATTTTCAAATGCCTGACAACATAATGATTTATCCTCCTCTGATGAGGATCTATCTGATTCAGAAGATCCTTCCTCAGATATTGACACTGACAAATCTACTTATTTGTTTAAAATAGAGTAGATTCGTTCTTTGTTAAAAAAAAGTGTTAATTACTTTGGATAATGAGGAAGCTAGTCCTCTTGACATTAAGACTAGTAAACGTTTAAATGCTGTTTTTAAACCTCCTGTGGTTACTCCAGAGGTTTTTCCTATTCCTGATGCTATTTCTGATATTATTTCTAAGGAATGGAATAAGCCAGGTACTCCTTTTATTCCTTCTTCAAGGTTTAAAAAATTGTATCCTTTACCAGCAAAATCTATAGAGTTTTGGGAAAAGATCCCCAAAGTTGATGGGGCTATTTCTACTCTTGCTAAACGTAGCACTATTCCTATGGAAGATAGTACTTCTTTTAAAGATCCTTTAGATAGGAAACTTGAATCCTATCTAAGGAAAGCCTATTTATATTCAGGTCATCTTCTCAGGCCTGCAATTTCTTTGGCTGATGTTGCGGCTGCATCATTTTTTTGGTTGGAGAATTTAGCGCAATAAGAATTGGATTCTGACATATCTAGCATTGTTCGTTTACTGCAACATGCTAATCATTTTATTTGTGATGCCATTTTTGATATTATCAAAATTGATGTTAGATCCATGTCTTTAGCTATTTTAGCTAGAAGAGCTTTATGGCTTAAATCTTGGAATGCTGATATGACATCTAAGTCTAGATTATTATCTCTTTCTTTCCAAGGTAATAATTTATTTGGTTCCCAGTTGGATTCTATTATTTCAACTGTTACTGGAGGAAAGGGTTTTTTCTGCCTTAGGATAAAAAACCTAAGTGTAAATCTAAGACTTCTAACCGTTTTCGTTCCTTTCGTCAAAATAAGGAACAAAAATCTAATCCTTCCCCCAAGGAATCTGTTTCCAATTGGAAGCCTTGCTCAAATTGGAATAAATCCAAGCCTTTTAAAAAAACAAAGTCAGTCCCTAAGTCTGCATGATAGTGCGGCCCTCATTCCAGCTCAGCTGGTAGGGGGCAGATTAAGGTTTTTCAATGATATTTGGATAAATTCTGTCCAAAATCAATGGATTCAGAGCATTGTCTCTCAAGGGTATCGAATAGGATTCAGAGTAAGACCTCCTCTCACATATCCCAGCAAATCATATCAGACCTGGAGTCTTCAGGGGTAATCATGCCGGTTCCTTTTCAGGACCAAGGTCTGAGCTTTTATTCAAATCTATTCATTGTCCCAAAGAAGGAAAATTCATTCAGACCAGTTCTGGATCTGAAAATTTTGAATCATTATGTAAGAGTACCAACTTTCAAGATGGTGACTATAAGGACTATTCTGCCTTTTGTTCAGCAAGGACATTATATGTCTACAATAGACTTGCAGGATGCAAACCTTCATATTCCGATTCATCCAGAACATTATCAGTTCCTGAGATTCTCTTTTCTAGACAAGCATTACCAATTTGATGCTCTTCCATTTGGCCTAGCAACATCTCCAAGAATCTTTTTAAAGGTTCTAGGTGCCCTACTCTCTGTAATTAGAGAGCAGGGTATTGCGGTGTTTCCTTATTTGGACGATATCTTGGTACTAGCTCAGTTTTTACGTTCTGCAGCATCTCACACGAATCAACTAGTGTTGTTTCTTCAAAAACATGGTTGGAGGATCAATTTACCAAAAAGTTTCTTGATTCCTCACACAAGGGTGACCTTTTTAGGTTTCCAGATATATTCAGTGTCCATGACTCTGTCTCTAACAGACAAGAGACGTTTGAAATTGGTTGCAGCCTGTCGGCACCTTCAGTCTCAGTCATTCCCTTTAGTGGCTATGTACATGGAAGTTTTAGGCCTCATGACTGCAGCATCGGACGCGATTCCTTTTGCTCGTTTTCACATGAGACCTCTCCAGCTTTGTATGCTGAATCAATGGTGCAGGGATTATACAAAGATATCACAGTTAATATCCTTAAATCCCAATGTTTGACACTCTCTGATGTGGTGGTTAAATCACCAGCGTTTAGTTCAAGGGGCTTCCTTTGTCTGGCCAACCTGGACTGTGATCACTACAGACACAAGTCTTTCAGGTTGGGGAGCTGTTTGGGGATCTCTGACAGCACAAGGGGTTTGGAAATCTCAAGAGGCGAGATTACCAATCAATATTTTAGAACACCGTGCAATTCTCAGAGCTCTTCAGTTTTGGCCTCTGTTGAAGAGAGAACCATTAATTTGCTTTCAGACAGACAATATCACAACTGTGGCATATGTCAATCATCAGGGTGGGACTCGCAGTCCTCAAGCTATGAAAGAAGTATCTTGGATACTTGCTTGGGCGGAATCCAGCTCCTGTCTAATCTCTGCGGTGCATATCCCAGGTGTAGACAATTGGGAGGCGGATTATCTCAGCCGTCAGACTTTACATCCAGGGGAGTGGTCTCTCCATCCAGATGTGTTTTCTCAGATTGTTCAGATGTGGCGTCTTCCAGAAATAGGTCTGATGGCCTCTCATCTAAACAAGAAACTTCCCAGATACCTGTCCAGGTCCAGGGATGTTCAGGTGGAAGCAGTGGATGCGTTGACACTTCCATGGTCTTATCAACCTGCTTACATCTTTCCGCCTCTAGTTCTTCTTCCAAAAGTGATCTCCAAAATCATCATGGAACAATCATTTGTGTTGCTGGTGGCTCCAGCATGGCCACACAGGTTTTGGTATGCGGATCTTGTTCGGATGTCCAGTTGCCAACCTTGGCCACTTCCATTAAGGCCGGACCTACTGTCTCAAGGTCCATTTTTCCATCAGGATCTCAAATCATTAAATTTGAAGGTATGGAAATTGAACGCTTAGTGCTAAGTCATAGAGGTTTCCCTGACTCAGTGATTAATACTATGTTACAAGCTTGTAAATCTGTTTCTAGAAAGATTTATTATAGAGTTTGGAAGACTTACATTTCATGGTGTTCTTCTCATAAATTCTCTTGGTATTCTTTCAGAATTCCTAGAATTTTACAGTTTCTTCAGGATGGTTTGGATAAAGGTTTGTCAGCAAGTTCCTTGAAAGGACAAATCTCTGCTCTTTCTGTTTTATTTCACAGAAAGATTGCTAAACTTCCTGATATTCACTGTTTTGTACAGGCTTTAGTTCGTATTAAGCCTGTCATTAAATCAATTTCTCCTCCTTGGAGTCTTAATTTGGTTTTGAAGGCGTTACAGGCTCCTCCATTTGAGCCTATGCATTCTTTGGACATTAAACTACTTTTTTGGAAAGTGTTGTTCCTTTTGGCTATCTCTTCTGCTAGAAGAGTTTCTGAGCTTTCTGCTCTTTCTTGTTAATCTCCTTTTCTGAATTTTCATCAGGATAAGGCGGTTTTGCGGACTTCATTTCAATTTTTACCTAAGGTTGTGAATTCTAACAACATTAGTAGAGAAATTGTTGTCCCTTCCTTGTGTCCTAATCCTAAGAATTATTTGGAAAGATCCTTACATTCTTTGGATGTGGTAAGAGCTTTGAAATATTATGTTGAAGCTACTAAAGTTTTCAGGAAGACTTCTAGTCTCTTTGTTATATTTTCGGGTCCTAGGAAAGGTCAGAAGGCTTCTGCTATTTCCTTGGCTTCTTGGTTAAAGCTTTTGATTCATTCAGCTTATTTGGAGTCGGGTAAGACCCAGCCTCAGAGAATTACAGCTCATTCTACTAGATCAGTCTCCACTTCGTGGGCTTTTAAAAATGAAGCTTCGGTTGATCAGCTTTGCAAAGCAGCGACTTGGTCCTCTTTGCATACATTTACTAAATTCTACCGTTTTGATTTATTTGCTTCTTCAGAAGCAGTTTTTGGTAGAAAAGTTCTTCAGGCAGCTGTTTCAGTTTGATTCTTCTGCTGATGTTTTAAGTTTTTCTTGTCATTAAAGAATAAACTTATAATTTGGGTTGTGGATTATTTTTTCAGCGGAAAATGGCTGTTTTTTATTTTATCCCTCCCTCTCTAGTGACTCTTGCGTGGAGTTCCACATCTTGGGTATTGATATCCCAAACGTCACTAGCTCATGAACTCTTGCCAATTACATGAAAGAAAACATAATTTATGTAAGAACTTACCTGATATATTCATTTCTTTCATATTGGCAAGAGTCCATGAGGCCCACCCTTTTTATGGTGGTTATGATTTTTTGTATAAAGCACAATTGTTTCCAAATTCCTTTGTTGATGCTTTTTACTCCTTTCTTTATCACCCCAATACTTGGCTATTCGTTAAACTGAATTGTGGGTGTAGTGAGGGGTGTATTTATAGGCACTTTGAGGTTTGGGAAACTTTGCCCCTCCTGGTAGGATTGTATATCCCATACGTCACTAGCTCATGGACTCTTGCCAATATGAAAGAAATGAATTTATCAGCGAAGTTCTTACATAAAATATGTTTTTATGGAAGTGGCAGTAAATAGAACTGGTTCTCAACGTGAACCTTGTGGTGTCCGTAAACCTCTACATGTGATCAGTATTGTGTGGTAGTTGTATTTACTGCAGTGTTGTGTGGCACCGAGTGGTGCTCAGATACAATAACGGAGAGACAAACATGACTATGTACTGACTCACTGTCCTTTTCACCATGACACCAAAGACCTCATGTAACTGACGGGGCACCTAGTGGTGCTCAGATGCAATAACGGAGAGACAAACATGACTATGTACTGACTCACTGTCCTTTTCACCATGACACCAAAGACCTCATGTAACTGACGTGGCACCGAGTGGTGCTCAGATGCAATAACGGAGAGACAAACATGACTATGTACTGACTCACTGTCCTTTTCACCATGACACCAAAGACCTCATGTAACTGACGGGACAACGAGTGGTGCTCAGATGCAATAACGGAGAGACAAACATGACTATCTACTGACTCACTGTCCTTTTCACCATGACAGTAAGGACCTCATGTAACTGACGGGGCACCGAGTGGTGCTCAGATGGAATAACGGAGAGACAAACATGACTATGTACTGACTCACTGTCCTTTTCACCATGACAGTAAGGACCTCATGTAACTGACTGGGCACCAAGTGGTGCTCAGATGCAATAACAGAGAGACAAACATGACTATCTACTGAGTCACTGTCCTTTTCACCATGATACCAAGGACCTCATCTAACTGAGGGGGCACCGAGTGGTGCTCAGATGGAATAACGGAGAGACAAACATGACTATCTACTGACTCACTGTCCTTTTCACCATGACAGTAAGGACCTCATGTAACCGACGGGGCACCGAGTGGTTCTCAGGTGGAATAACGGAGAGACAAACATGACTATCTACTGACTCACTGTCCTTTTCACCATGACAATAAGGACCTCATGTAACTGACGGGGTACTGAGTGGTACTCAGATGGAATAATTGAGAGACAAACATGACTATCTATTGACTCACTGTCCTTTTCACCATGAAACCAAGGACCTCATGTAACTGATAGGGCAGGTACATGTTTGCAGAATAGTGCAACTAAAGTTTGTAATGAAATTCTGAAACCTATTGGTCACTGGCTTTGCAAAGTGTGGGCTTAAGCCCAAATGGAAATTACTGATCGTTATGAGCTTCATAGCCAGCACCAAGGGAGCCTGTTGCCTGCAGCTTTAGCAGCTACCTTTTCAGTGTCTGGTTTATCTGCAGGACCCCAGCCCCCCTGCATGTCACGAAGAGTCAGCACACTGTAGATAGCCAAGTAAGCTCACAAGTATCTGCTCTGTGCTCTAATGTGGGTTAAAGGGACAAAGTTAAACTCTCATGATTCAGATAGGGCATGCACTTTCCAATTTACTTTTATCATCAAATTTGCTATGTTCTCTTAGTATTCTTTGTTGAAAGCTAAACCTAGGTAGGCTCATGTGCTAATTTCTAAGCCCCTGAAGGCCACCTCTTATCTCAGTGCATTTAGACAGTTTTTTTTACAGCCAGGCAGTGCTAGTCAATGGGTGCCAAATAGATAACATGGAGTTACGTAGGAGTCAGCACTGATTTAGCTGAAATGCAAGTCTGTCAAAAGCACTGAGATAAGGGGCAGTCTGCAGAGGCTTAGATATAAATTAATCACAGAGGTAGAAAGTATATTAATATAACCGTGTTGGTTATGCAAAACTGGGGAATGAGTAATAAAGGGATTATCCATCTTTTTAAATCATAAAAATGTGTTAGTAGACTGTCCCTTTAAGCAGAAATAAGGAAATAGAAAGTACATGCTTCTGATATAGGGTCTTATTAGCCTTATCTGGCAAAACCATAAGGACGGAAACACCCAGCATTTCTCTAATTTGGTAAAAACGCTAATGATAAGCATAGGGTACACAACCAAAGCAAATTGGCTTGTGTGTGTGCCATGAAGTTCTCTCTGAGGTAGACTGGGCAATCGGGCATGGCATATAGTGTGGGTCTGATATAGCCTAGAGGTATGGCGACATTCTTGTTGCATTATTAGATCTTCTTCCCCCTCTTGTGTATTACATATAAAGGGAAGTAATAAGTGCTCTATGGCAAGAAGGGTCAATCATTACTCTGTCTGGCAAGAACTGGGTTAATAACTGCTCAGTTTTGAGAAATATTTAAGTTGTGACAGGAAAAGAGGGCAGGGGTGGGATTTGTAGGAGGAGTCAGTGAATTTACTGATGGGATTTGTAGGAGGACTCAGTGAATTTACTGGTGGGATTTGGAGGACGAGTCAGTGAATTTACTAATAGGATTTGTAGGAGGAGTCAGTGAATTTATGAATGGGATTTGTAGGAGGAGTCAGTTAATTTACTGATGGGATTTGTAGGAGTCAGTGAATTTACTGATGGGATTTGTAGGAGGAGTCAGTGAATTTATGGATGGGATTTGTAGGAGGAGTCAGTGAATTTACTGATGGGATTTGTAGGAGGAGTCAGTGAATTTACTGATGGGATTTGTGGGAGGAGTCAGTGGATTTACGGCTGGTGTTTGTAGGAGGAGTCGGTGAATTTATGGATGGGATTTGTAGGAGGAGTCAGGGAATTTACTGATGGGATTTTTAGGAGGAGTCAGTGAATTTACTGATGGGATTTGTAGGAGGAGTAAGTGAATTTATGGATGGGATTTGTAGGTGGAGTCAGTAAATTTACTGATGGGATTTTTATGAGGAGTCGTGAATTTACTGATGGGATTTGTAGGAGGAGTCGGTGAATTTACGTATGGGATTTGTAGGAGGAGTCGGTGAATTTACGGATGGGATTTGTAGGAGGAGTCGGTGAATTTACTGATGGGATTTGTAGGAGAAGTCGGTGAATTTACTGATGGGATTTGTAGAAGGAGTCAGTGAATTTACTGATGGCATTTGTAGAAGGTGTCAGTGAATTTACTGATGGGACTTGTAGGAGAAGTCAGTGAATTTACTTATGGGATTTGTGGGAGGAGTCGGTGAATTTACTGATGGGACTTGTAAGAGAAGTCAGTAAATTTACTGATGGGATTTTTGGGAGGAGTCGGTGAATTTACTGATGGGATTTTTAGGAGGAGTCAGTGAATTAACTGATGGGATTTGTAGAAGTCAGTGAAATTACTGATGGGATTTGGAGGAGGAATCAGTGAAATTACTGATGGGATTTGTAGGAGGAGTCGGTGAATTTACTGATGGGATTTGTAGGAGAAGTCGGTTAATTTACTGATGGGATTTGGAGGAGGAGTCAGTGAAATTACTGATGGTATTTGTAGAAGTCAGTGAAATTACTGATGGGATTTGGAGGAGGAATCAGTGAAATTACTTATGGGATTTGGAGGAGGAGTCAGTGAATTTACTGGTGGGTTTTGGAGGAGGAGTCAGTGAATTTACTGATGGGATTTGGAGGAGTAGTCAGTGAATTTACTAATGAGATTTGGAGGAGGAGTCAGTGAATTTACTGGGGGGATTTGGAGGAGGATTCAGTGAAATTACTGATGGTATTTGTAGAAGTCAGTGAAATTACTGATGGGATTTGGAGGAGGAATCAGTGAAATTACTGATGGGATTTGGAGGAGGAGTCAGTGAATTTACTGGTGGGATTTGGAGGAGGAGTCAGTGAAATTACTGATGGGATTTGGAGCAGGAATCAGTGAATTTACTGGTGAGATTTGGAGGAGAAGTCAGTGAATTTACTGGTGAGATTTGGAGGAGGAGTCAGTGAATTTACTGGTGGGATTTGGAGGAGTCAGTGAATTTACTGATGGAATTTTTAGGAGGAGTCAGTGAATTTACTGGTGGGATTTGGAGGAGGAGTCAGTGAATTTACTGATAGGATTTGGAGGAGGAGTCAGTGAATTTACTGATGAGATTTGGAGGAGTCAGTGAATTTTCTGGTGGGATTTGCAGGAGGAGTCAGTGCATTTACTGGTGGGATTTGGAGGAGGAGTCAGTGAATTTACTAATAGGATTTGAAGGAGGAGTCAGTGAATTTACTGATGGGATTTGTAGAAGGAGTCAGTGAATTTACTGATGGCATTTGTAGAAGGTGTCAGTGAATTTACTGATGGGACTTGTAGGAGAAGTCAGTGAATTTACTTATGGGATTTGTGGGAGGAGTCGGTGAATTTACTGATGGGACTTGTAAGAGAAGTCAGTGAATTTACTGATGGGATTTTTGGGAGGAGTCTGTGAATTTTCTGATCGGATTTTTAGGAGGAGTCAGTGAATTAACTGATGGGATTTGGAGGAGGAATCGGTGAAATTACTGATGGGATTTGGAGGAGGAGTCAGTGAATTTACTGATGGGATTTGTAGGAGAAGTCGGTTAATTTACTGATGGGATTTGGAGGAGGAGTCAGTGAAATTACTGATGGGATTTGGAGGAGGAATCAGTGAAATTACTGATGGGATTTGGAGGAGGAGTCAGTGAATTTACTGGTGGGATTTGGAGGAGGAGTCAGTGAATTTACTGGTGGGATTTGGAGGATTAGTCAGTGAATTTACTAATGAGATTTGGAGGAGGAGGAGTCAGTGAATTTACTGGGGGGATTTGGAGGAGGATTCAGTGAAATTACTGATGGGATTTGGAGGAGGAATCGGTGAAATTACTGATGGGATTTGGAGGAGAAGTCAGTGAATTTACTGGTGAGATTTGGAGGAGGAGTCAGTGAATTTACTGGTGGGATTTGGAGGAGTCAGTGAATTTACTGATGGAATTTTTAGGAGGAGTCAGTGAATTTACTGGTGGGATTTGGAGGAGGAGTCAGTGAATTTACTGATAGGATTTGGAGGAGGAGTCAGTGAATTTACTGATGAGATTTGGAGGAGTCAGTGAATTTTCTGGTGGGATTTGCAGGAGGAGTCAGTGCATTTACTGGTGGGATTTGGAGGAGGAGTCAGTGAATTTACTAATAGGATTTGAAGGAGGAGTCAGTGAATTTACTGATGGGATTTGGAGGAGGAGTCAGTGAATTTACTGGTGAGATTTGGAGGAGGAGTCAGTGAATTTACTGGTGAGATTTGGAGGAGTCAGTGAATTTACTGGTGGGATTTGGAGGAGTCAGTGAATTTACTGATGGAAATTTTAGGAGGAGTCAGCGAATTTACTGGTGGGACTGTGAGGAGGAGTCAGTGAATTTACTGATGGAATTTTTAGGAGGAGTCAGTGAATTTACTGGTGGGATTTGGAGGAGGAGTCAGTGAATTTACTGATGAGATTTGGAGGAGTCAGTGAATTTTCTGGTGGGATTTGGAGGAGGAGTCAGTGCATTTACTGGTGGGATTTGGAGGAGGAGTCAGTGAATTTACTAATAGGATTTGAAGGAGGAGTCAGTGAATTTACTGGTGGGATTTGGAGGAGGAGTCAGTGAATTTACTAATAGGATTTGAAGGAGGAGTCAGTGAATTTACTGATGGGATTTGGAGGAGGAGTCAGTGAATTTACTGATAGGATTTGGAGGAGGAGTCAGTGAATTTACTGATGGGATTTGGAGGAGTCAGTGAATTTTCTGGTGGGATTTGGAGGAGGAGTCAGGAAATTTACTGGTGGGATTTGGAGGAGGAGTCAGTGAATTTACTAATAGGATTTGAAGGAGGAGTCAGTGAATTTACTGATGGGATTTGGAGGAGGAGTCAGTGAATTTACTGGTGGGATTTGGAGGAGGAGTCAGTGAATTTACTGGTGGGATTTGGAGGAGGAGTCAGTGAATTTGATCACGGGAAAAAGCTTCTGGTTGTTTTGCAGCTAACCATAGTCCCTGCTGACCCTGAGTCTTTTTACATCTGCAAACTTATAGAGAGGGGAGAACAAAGGAGTAGAGGCGAGGGTGAGAGCTGTTGGGAAATACATCAGCAGGTACTGTACCACACGTATGAACAAGATTAAGACTGTAGATGGCGCTGTACAGTTTAGATTACTAATTGTTATATATGTGACCTTGTTCATTCACTAACTGGAAGGAAGTTGTGTTACTTTTCAGTGAAATTACTGATGGGATTTGGAGCAGGAATCAGTGAAATTACTGATGGGATTTGGAGGAGGAGTCAGTGAATTTACTGATGGGATTTGGAGGAGTAGTCAGTGAATTTACTAATGAGATTTGGAGGAGGAGTCAGTGAATTTACTGGGGGGATTTGGAGGAGGATTCAGTGAAATTACTGATGGGATTTGGAGGAGGAATCAGTGAAATTACTGATGGGATTTGGAGGAGGAGTCAGTGAATTTACTGGTGGGATTTGGAGGAGGAGTCAGTGAAATTACTGATGGGATTTGGAGCAGGAATCAGTGAAATTACTGATGGGATTTGGAGGAGGAGTCAGTGAATTTACTGGTGAGATTTGGGGGAGGAGTCAGTGAATTTACTGGTGGGATTTGGAGGAGTAGTCAGTGAATTTACTGATGGAGTTTTTAGGAGGAGTCAGTGAATTTACTGGTGGGATTTGGAGGAGGAGTGAGTGAATTTACTGATGGGATTTGTAGGAGAAGTCGGTGAATTTACTGATGGGATTTGTAGAAGGAGTCAGTGAATTTACTGATGGCATTTGTAGAAGGTGTCAGTGAATTTACTGATGGGACTTGTAGGAGAAGTCAGTGAATTTACTTATGGGATTTGTGGGAGGAGTCTGTGAATTTACTGATGGGATTTTTGGGAGGAGTCTGTGAATTTTCTGATCGGATTTTTAGGAGGAGTCAGTGAATTAACTGATGGGATTTGGAGGAGGAATCGGTGAAATTACTGATGGGATTTGGAGGAGGAGTCAGTGAATTTACTGATGGGATTTGTAGGAGAAGTCGGTTAATTTACTGATGGGATTTGGAGGAGGAGTCAGTGAAATTACTGATGGGATTTGGAGGAGGAATCAGTGAAATTACTGATGGGATTTGGAGGAGGAGTCAGTGAATTTACTGGTGGGATTTGGAGGAGGAGTCAGTGAATTTACTGGTGGGATTTGGAGGATTAGTCAGTGAATTTACTAATGAGATTTGGAGGAGGAGTCAGTGAATTTACTGGGGGGATTTGGAGGAGGATTCAGTGAAATTACTGATGGGATTTGGAGGAGGAATCGGTGAAATTACTGATGGGATTTGGAGGAGAAGTCAGTGAATTTACTGGTGAGATTTGGAGGAGGAGTCAGTGAATTTACTGGTGGGATTTGGAGGAGTCAGTGAATTTACTGATGGAATTTTTAGGAGGAGTCGGTGAATTTACTGGTGGGATTTGGAGGAGGAGTCAGTGAATTTACTGATAGGATTTGGAGGAGGAGTCAGTGAATTTACTGATGAGATTTGGAGGAGTCAGTGAATTTTCTGGTGGGATTTGCAGGAGGAGTCAGTGCATTTACTGGTGGGATTTGGAGGAGGAGTCAGTGAATTTACTAATAGGATTTGAAGGAGGAGTCAGTGAATTTACTGATGGGATTTGGAGGAGGAGTCAGTGAATTTACTGGTGAGATTTGGAGGAGGTGTCAGTGAATTTACTGGTGAGATTTGGAGGAGTCAGTGAATTTACTGGTGGGATTTGGAGGAGTCAGTGAATTTACTGATGGAAATTTTAGGAGTCAGTGAATTTACTGATGGAATTTTTAGGAGGAGTCAGTGAATTTACTGGTGGGATTGTGAGGAGGAGTCAGTGAATTTACTGATGGAATTTTTAGGAGGAGTCAGTGAATTTACTGGTGGGATTTGGAGGAGGAGTCAGTGAATTTACTGATGAGATTTGGAGGAGTCAGTGAATTTTCTGGTGGGATTTGGAGGAGGAGTCAGTGCATTTACTGGTGGGATTTGGAGGAGGAGTCAGTGAATTTACTAATAGGATTTGAAGGAGGAGTCAGTGAATTTACTGATGGGATTTGGAGGAGGAGTCAGTGAATTTACTGATAGGATTTGGAGGAGGAGTCAGTGAATTTACTGATGGGATTTGGAGGAGTCAGTGAATTTTCTGGTGGGATTTGGAGGAGGAGTCAGGGAATTTACTGGTGGGATTTGGAGGAGGAGTCAGTGAATTTACTGGTGGGATTTGGAGGAGGAGTCAGTGAATTTACTGGTGGGATTTGGAGGAGGAGTCAGTGAATCTGATCACGGGAAAAAGCTTCTGGTTGTTTTGCAGCTAACCATAGTCCCTGCTGACCCTGAGTCTTTTTACATCTGCAAACTTATAGAGAGGGGAGAACAAAGGAGTAGAGGCGAGGGTGAGAGCTGTTGGGAAATACATCAGCAGGTACTGTACCACACGTATGAACAAGATTAAGACTGTAGATGGCGCTGTACAGTTTAGATTACTAATTGTTATATATGTGACCTTGTTCATTCACTAACTTGAAGGAAGTTGTGTTACTTTTCTCTATTGTTTCTCCTCTCTGTGAGCTGACTTCTGTTTTACAAGTGATTGGTCTAAATGCTGCTATTTCATCTGTACAAGTAAAGCCTAATGCAATATTCCTAAAAGCTTCCAGTGTCTTTTTGATACAAAACCAACAGGTTATGGGCCCAGACACTAAAGGAAAACTACAAGTCAGTAAGTGTTGCATCTGTTAGGGTTAGGAACAAGAGCTGCGTTCAATTTACTGAGAGATGGCAAGTGGTTCAGAAGTGAAATATGCAATAGCAAAGCTAAACAATACCCACTACCAGCTGTGGAAGTTTAAGCTTGAAATGCTGTTATATACAGATGACTTATGGGACGTGCTGGGTACAAACAGACCCACTGACAACCCAGAAGAATGGGACAAGACAAACAGGCAAGCAAGAGCAGTTATAAGCCTGTTAGTGGAGGATGATCAACCCATTCATATAAGGAAACACAGCTAAAGGTATACGGACTGCACTACAACAACTGCATGAGCGTTCAAACTTAAAGTGAAGGTTAACTTTGATGAATGAAAGCCCGCTTTTTTTAAAATACTATTAAGAACCAGGGCACTTTCATTCATCAAAGTTTAGAAAGCAGCCGTCTCATCCGGCTTCCTCCAATCACGGCATGGCCTCAGGCAATGACTCCCTTGGGGGGAAAGCCATGATTGGAGGAAGCCGGATTAGTCATTGATGACATGTGAAGAGAGGATCTCCGGGCGAGGGAAGCTGCTCTGGCTGTGAAGAGGAGAGAGGTAAGTTTTTAATCAAAATGGCTGCTTTCTAAACTTTGATGAATGAAAGTGCCCCTGTTTTTAATAGTATTTTTAAAAACCGGGCTTTCATTCCTCAAAGTTTACCTTCACTTTAAACAGTAAACTATATTCGCTGCGCAGACTGTATAAGATGAGGCTGGAAAAAGGCCAGGTAATGCGTGAACGTGTGAATGCTATGCTAGAGATTGCAGAACAGCTATGTGCAATTGAAGAAATAAAAGACAATCATATAGTAGCATTGCTATTATGCAGCCTTCCAGAGTCATATGGTGCCCTTATCAATGCTCTAGAAACTAGACCTGAGCCAGAACTAACTCTAGAATATGCTAAGGGAAAATGATGAATACAACAGAAGAAAGGAAAACTTGCTTGTGAAGAAAAGGAGAGATCAGAGGTAGCTCTGAAGGTGCAAGAAGGCACAAAGCAAAACACAGAAACCAGGGTGTGTTTTTGCTGCAAAAAAGCCGGTCATCTGAAAAAGAACTGCTCAGTCTGAGCAGCAAAGGTTAGAGCCACTCACAAGAGCTAAGGCAGCCACAAAGGAAACTGCAGCTGCATCATGGAGCGGTAGCTTTAAAGTGACTCAGGATAGGACACCACACGGATGGTGCATTGACTCAGGGGCAACTAGTCACATGACAAGTGATGAGACGTTCTTCACAGAAATTGATTTCAATGCAAAAGACAAAGTCTTCCTAGCGAATGGGAAAAGTATTACAGCGGAAGGTAACGGTCAAGGGTTCCTGAATTGCACCACACCATCAGGAGATAAGCAAAGCATCCTAGTAATGAATGTTCTGTACGTCCCAAGTTTAGAAGGAAGCCTCCTATCAGTGAAAACTCTTGCTAACAATGGACTCACAGTCCAGTTCAAAGGCAATGAATGGACAAAACAGAAGACAAATCCTAGCAAATGGGATAAGTATTACAGCGGAAGGTGATGGTCAAGGGTTCCTGAATTGCATCACACCATCAGGAGGTAAGCAAAGCATCCTAGTAATGAATGTTCTGTACGTCCCAAGTTTAGAAGGAAGCCTCCTATCAGTGAAAACTCTTGCTAACAATGGACTCACAGTCCAGTTCAAAGGCAATGAATGCACAAAACAGAAGACAAATCCTAGCAAATGGGATAAGTATTACAGCGGAAGGTGATGGTCAAGGGTTCCTGAATTGCATCACACCATCAGGAGGTAAGCAAAGCATCCTAGTAATGAATGTTCTGTACGTCCCAAGTTTAGAAGGAAGCCTCCTATCAGTGAATACTCTTGCTAACAATGGACTCACAGTCCAGTTCCAAGGCAAGGAGTGCACAAAACAGGAGACAAATCCTAGCAAAAGGAAGGTTGAATGAACACCTGTACAAACTCATTACTGACAGGGAGCAAGCCAAAACAACCATTCGTAATCCACACAACAAATGTATCCACCTGTGGCACAGGCGATTAGGGCATCGAAACCCAGAAGCCATAAAGGAACTTGCAAAGGGAGTTTTATCAGAAGACATGATACTATTGCCTTGCCACATGCTCATAAAGTGCACATGTTGTATCAAAGCAAAGGCCACACGTAGCCCACTTCCACAAGCCAGTCAAAGAAAAACCACTCACCCATGGAACTCATACACAGTGACGTGTGTGGGCCAATGAAAAACCCCACACCTGGCGGGAACAAATATTTACTAACCTTCATTGACGATTAGTCTAGGTATACAACAATATATCTGATGAAGCACAAAAGCGAGACATCAGAGAAACTTATAAGAATTTATAGCAACATATAACAACAAATTTCAACGGAAACCAGGAATAATACGTACCGACAATGGCGGGGAATATATGAGTAAGGAAGTGGAGTCATACCTAAAGAAACAAGGTATTGTACACCAAACAACTGTACCATACACTCCTGAACAAAATGGTGTTGCAGAAAGGAAAAATCGCACCCTCATAGAAATGGCCAGATGCATGCTTTCAGATGCCAATTTACCTAGCCAGTACTGGGGTGAAGCAATAATGACTGCAATTATACTTACAGAATAGGCTACCATCAAAAACTATTGAAAGTACCCCATATGCAATGTGGAATGGATCAAAACCTTTTATGGGGCATATTAGAGTGTTTTGATGTAAACCATATGCCTATGTTCCAAGTGAGAAATGCTCCAAACTGGAGAACACAGCCATAGAAGGCATTATGGTGGGCTATAGTGAACAAAGTAAGGGATATAGAATCCTTCACCCAAAGACTAACAAGATCACAATAAGCCTCAGGGGCCTATCTATCAAGCTTCGAATGGAGCTTGATGTACCGTGTTTCTGGCGAGCCAGCAGTTATGAAGCAGCGGTTACAAAGACCGCTTCTCCATAACCTGTCCGCCTACTCTGAGCAGGCGGACAGACATCGCCGGAAATCAACTCGATCGAGTACGATCGGGTTGATTGACACCCCCTGCTGGCGGCCCATTGGTCGCGAGTCTGCAGGGGGCGGCATTGCACCAGCAGCTCTTGTGAGCTTGCTTGTGCAATGCTGAATACGGCGAGCGTATTGCTCGCCGTATTCAGCGAGGTCTGGCGGACCTGATCCGTACTGTCGGATCAGGTCCGCCAGACTATGATAAATAGAGGCCACAGTGTTTAGGATGAAAGCCAAACGTCAGAAAAAATGTCCCTCGAAAGCCATGAAGAAAAATTGTCCACTGAACCAGCAAGAGATGCTGACCAAAGTGAAGCTGTGCAGGAGTCAGAACAAGAAGTGGAGCTTACAATAGAAAAATTAGCTACTCACAAACCAGTAGAACCCACTTAACAACCAGAAATAAGAAAATCAACGTGACAAAAGGCATACCACCCAGTAAGCTGTCATACATCGCTAAGACACATGAAACACTCAAACCAACATCCTGGGAAGATATAGAAAAATTGCCAAAAAGGGAAGCCAATCAATAGAGAAATCACTTCAGGAAAATAAAACCTGGACACTCACTGAGCTCCCCCCCCCCCCCCCCCACCCCCCCCCCCCCCCCCCCCCCCCCCCCCCCCCCCAGTTGCAAAACTATAGGAAGCAAATTAACTTTTAAATCCACAGATACAAGGCAAGATTAGTTGCAAAGGGATACTCACAGAAATTTAGAGAAGATTATGATGAAACATTCGCTCCAGTTGTAAAGCACTCCACCCTCAGAGCGCTCCTTAGTATTGCTGGAAAGGGAATGCAAGTAACGGCACCTGGACGTGAAAACTGCTTTCCTATAAGGAGACATCAAGGAGGATCTCTACATGGAACAGCCACCTGGATTTGAGAAGGGACAGCACCTTGTATGTAAACTAAACTAAAGCAAGCTGGGAGAATATGGAATGAAAAAAAAGTGAATAAAGGATTCTCAAGAAGCAAAGCAGATCCATCTTTATATTCAAGACATCAAGAAAACAAATGGATATACATCCTAATTTATGTTGATGACATCATAACTTGTTTTGAACAAGAAGGGGATTAGTTCACATATTGAAACAGAACTTTGAGATTAAAGAACTAGGGAACATCACTCATTATCTAGGAATCCAAATAGAGAGGGAAGAGGATGGAAGCTATCTTCTTAACCAATGTCAGAAAATTACAGAAATATCAGAACAGTTTCACATGCAAGATGCAATAGAAGTGAAAATGCCTATGGAACCAGATTACCTGAAAAACAACGGAATAGAAAACTTGTTACCCAATAATGACAACGCAGAGCAATTGAAATATTGCTATACATTTCCACAGTGACAAGACCACACATTGCCGCAGCAGTGGGTATACTCTGTAGAAAAGTTGTGAGACCATGTCAACGTGACTGGAATGCAGTAAAGAGGGTGATACAGTACCTAAAAGCAACAATTCGGATGAAGCTGCGACTGCCAGCAACATCAAACTCAAACTAATTGGATATGTTGATGCTGATTGGGCCGGAGATACCACTGACAGCAAATATACAACTGGTTACATCTTCCAGTATGGAGAAGGAACAATAAGTTGGTCCAGTCGCAAACAAGTGAATGTTGCCCTCTCTTCAACTGAAGCGTAATATATGGCAGCAGCACATGCATGTCAAGAAGCAATTTGGATTCATCAACTTCTACTAGATATGGGACTGGATATGTCTAAACCCATACCCATCCTTGAAGACAACCACTGGTGTATAAAGTTGACACAATCAGAGTAAATCCTCGAACCAAGCACATTGATGTAAAATATAATTTGCTCAAGGACATGCAAGAACAAGGCATTATTGACATTCAATATTGCCCATCGGAAGAGATGACTGCAGACGCACTCACTAAACCATTGCCAAAGGAACGTCATTGTCTTCTTCAAAAGAAGCTTAATGTAGTATAATTATGTACATGCCGTTAAGGAAGACATGTTGGGAAATACAACAGCATGTACTGTACCACATCTATGAACAACATTAAGGCTGTAGATGACGCTGTTCCATTTCAGATTACTAATTGTTTATGTCTGTGAACTTGTTAAAGTGAAAGTCAATCCTAGCATTTTACAAACGCTAGGGTTGACTATTGAAACAAAAAAGGGGACTGTCATTCATGAAGTATAAGATACTTCAAGTAGAAAGCTCCTTTGTTTCAATTGGTCGGCTTGGCGCCCTTGGGAGCCGGATTTACCGCACGGCTATTGGCTAAGAGGTGAAAACGTCACCTCTTAGCAAAAAAATCTTTTAGCCATGGGCTGCTGTAGCAGCTAAAAACAGCGATTGGTTGAAACAAATAAAGGAGCTTTCTACATAAAGTATCTGTCAGGGTTTTCCCTGTTGTGTTTGCCATGTGCTGCTGGCAGCCATTTTACTCACCTCTCTTCCTGACTTGGTGCATTGTGGGGGATGCTGCTCACTTCCTGCACTTCCTTTTATGGCCAGACTGGTGTGCATCATCCATGTGAGACAGGATGCAGTCTCAGAATTGTGATGTCATCACTTATTATTTAAAGGGCCTCTTTTCAGTATGCTTTGCCTTTGCGTTGTCTCAGACCTGTTTGTGAGAGTTCCTGTGTATTACCTGGCTGCCTGACGTCCTTCCTGGTTCCTGATCCCTGACTTGTTCCTGACTCTGCTGTTTTCCTTGTTCCTGATTCCGGCTCGTCTGACTATTCGCTTTGGCTCCTGACTCGGCTCGTCTGACTACCAGCTCTGGTTTTGACTCCTGGCTTGTTATTTGACTTGTGGAATTTTTATTATTTTTTGCTATTAATAAAGGTGTGATTATTTTTGCACTTCTTGTCTCAGTCTGATTCCTGGCACCCTGACAGTATCTTATCTTATACTTCATGAATGAAAGTCCCCTTTATTTGTTTCAATAGTCAACCCTAGCGTTTGTACAATGCTAGGATTGGCTTTCACTTTAATTCACTAACAGGGAGGAAGTTGTGTTCTTTTTCTCTATTGTTTCTCCTCTCTGTGTCCTCACTTCTGTTTTACAAGTGATTGGTCTAAATGCTGCTGTTTCATCTGTACAAGTAAAGCCTAATGCAGTATTCCTACAAGCTTCCAGTGTATAACCAACAAGAGCAAAGAAGGCAAGGGAAAATAAGGGGGATGGGAGGGCAAAGAAGGAGAGGTTAGGGAGGTTGAGGTGAGGGGAGAGCAAAGGAGGAAAGACAGGGGGAGTGAGGAAGAGGGGAGAGTAGAGGAGGAGAGACAGGGGGAGTGAGGAAGAGGGGAGAGTAAAGGAGGAGAGGTGAGGGGGAGTAAGGAAGAGGAGAGAGTAAAGGAGGAGAGACAGGGGAGTGAGGAAGAGGGGAGAGTAAAGGAGGAGAGACAGGGGAGTGAGGAAGAGGGGAGAGTAAAGGAGGAGAGATGAGGGGGAGTGAGGAAGAGGAGAGAGTAAAGGAGGAGAGATGAGGGGGAGTGTGGAAGAGGGGAGAGTAAAGGAGGAGAGACGGAGGAGTGAGGAAGAGGGGAGAGTAAAGGAGGAGAGACGGGGATTGAGGAAGAGGGGAGAGTAAAGGAGGAGAGACGGGGGAGTGAGGAAGAGGGGAGAGTAAAGGAGGAGAGATGAGGGGGAGTGAGGAAGAGGGGAGAGTAAAGGAGGAGAGATGAGGGGGAGTGTGGAAGAGGGGAGAGTAAAGGAGGAGAGACGGAGGAGTGAGGAAGAGGGGAGAGTAAAGGAGGAGAGACAGGGGGATTGAGGAAGAGGGGAGAGTAAAGGAGGAGAGATGAGGGTGAGTGAGGAAGAGGGGAGAGTAAAGGAAGAGAGACGGAGGAGTGAGGAAGAGGGGAGAGTAAAAGAGGAGAGACAGGGGTAGTGAGGAAGAGGGGAGAGTAAAGGAGGAGAGACGGGAGTGAGGAAGAGGGGAGAGTAAAGGAGGAGAGACAGGAGGAGTGAGGAAGAGGGGAGAGACGGGAAGTGAGGAAGAGGGGAGAGTAAAGGAGGAGAGACAGGGGGAGTGAGGAAGAGGGGAGAGTAAAGGAGGAGAGATGAGGGGGAGCGAGGTAGGGGGGAGAGTAAAGGAGGAGAGACGGAGGAGTGAGGAAGAGGGGAGAGTAAAGGAGGAGAGATGAGGGGGAGTGAGGAAGAGGGGAGAGTAAAGGAGGAGAGACAGGGGAGTGAGGAAGAGGGGAGAGTAAAGGAGGAGAGATGAGGGGGAGTTAGGAAGAGGGGAGAGCAAAGGAGGAGAGACGGAGGAGTGAGGAAGAGGGGAGAGACGGGGAGTGAGGAAGAGGGGAGAGTAAAGGAGGAGAGACAGGGGGAGTGAGGAAGAGGGGAGAGTGAAGGAGGAGAGATGAGGGGGAGCGAGGTAGGGGGGAGAGTAAAGGAGGAGAGACGGAGGAGTGAGGAAGAGGGGAGAGTAAAGGAGGAGAGATGAGGGGGAGTGAGGAAGAGGGGAGAGTAAAGGAGGAGAGACAGGGGAGTGAGGAAGAGGGGAGAGTAAAGGAGGAGAGATGAGGGGGAGTTAGGAAGAGGGGAGAGCAAAGGAGGAGAGACGGAGGAGTGAGGAAGATTGGAGAGACGGGGAGTGAGGAAGAGGGGAGAGTAAAAGAGGAGAGATGGGGATTGAGGAAGAGGGGAGAGTAAAGGAGGAGAGACAGGGGGAGTCAGGAAGAGGGGAGAGTAAAGGAGGAGAGATGAGGGGGAGCGAGGTAGGGGGGAGAGTAAAGGAGGAGAGACGGAGGAGTGAGGAAGAGGGGAGAGGAGATGAGGGGGAGTGAGGAAGAGGGGAGAGTAAAGGAGGAGAGATGAGGGGGAGTGAGGAAGAGGAGAGAATAAAGGAGGAGAGACGGAGGAGTGAGGAAGAGGGGAGAGTAAAGGAGGAGAGACGGGGAGTGAGGAAGAGGGGAGAGTAAAGGAGGAGAGATGAGGGGGAGTGAGGAAGAGGGGAGAGGCGGAGGAGTGAGGAAGAGGGGAGAGTAAAGGAGGAGAGATGAGGGGGAGTGAGGAAGAGGGGAGAGTAAAGGAGAGATGAGGGGGAGTGAGGAAGAGGGGAGAGTAAAGGAGGAGAGACAGGGGGAGTGAGGAAGAGGGGAGAGTAAAGGAGGAGAGATGAGGGGGAGTGAGGTAGGGGGGAGAGTAAAGGAGGAGAGACGGAGGAGTGAGGAAGAGGGGAGAGTAAATGAGGAGAGATGAGGGGGAGTGAGGAAGAGGGGAGAGTAAAGGAGGAGTGAGGAAGAGGGGAGAGTGAGTGAGGAAGAGGGGAGAGAAAAGGAGAGATGAGGGGGAGTGAGGAAGAGGGTAGTGTGATGGAAGAGTGGGTGCCCAGGCTCACTGATGGGGGGTTGAGCCCACATAGTTCCCCTTATTCTGAGTTTTGGGGCCTGCCTCTCATGCATGTATGTCAATAACAGTGGTGTATTGCTATTTGTACAAATTATGTCACAAGCCAGTGTACAAAGAAAGATTTCCACAGTCTCTGCTTAGAAGACTGATTTACATATCTGAGCAGGCTGCTTCAAAGCAGAGAGTTATTCCAAGTTGCCTGAACTATCCAGGGGTCGATTAACCAAGAGCTCTCTAAGGGACTGTGCAAGAGGACTATTTGTATTTACGTGGATTCTGACTGTGGCTGATAGAACAGGGTCGTTTTCTTTCATGTAAGTGGCAAGAGTCCATGAGCTAGTGACGTATAGGATATACATTCCTACCAGGAGGGGGCAAAGTTTCCCAAACATCAAAATGCCTATAAATACACCTCCCACCACACTCATACCTTAGTTTTGCAAACTTTGCCTCCTATGGAGGTGGCGAAGCAAGATGTGCTTTATTTCTTCTATGATAAGAGCTTCTAAGCAATCTGAAGCCCAGTTCCTCTCAGAGTACAGTGTTTGTCAGGGGGCTGTGAAGAGAGTATCGCCTGTTTGTTTTATGGTTTCACCCATGGGAAATCTATTCAAAGGCTCTCTGTAATCGGTTGCAGGGATTCATCTCTAACCTCCCTTTTCATATCGACGTTATACTCCTATACCATTACCTCTGCTGATATTTTTCAGTACTGGTTTGGCTGTCTGCTATATGAGGATGGGTGTCTTTCTGTAAGTATGTATCTTTTTGTAAGACACTCTCAGCTATGTTTGGCGCTTTATGTTATGTATTTGCTTATATTTGCCATGAGTCAGGTCTATGTTTATTTCCTTTTTGCAGTCTAACAGTTTCAGTATGGAATTTATGTTTTAGGGAGTTTAAGTAAAAAAAAATTCTTATCTTAGTTTTTAAAATTTGACTTTGTTTTTCAAAAAGGACGACGCAAAATGCTGTTTTTTATTGCGTCATTCTTGTCGCAAAAATTTTTGGTGGGAAGTTGCATCTTTTGTGACGCGAGTCGCATCATTTCTTGTGTCTTTGTTGACACAATTTTTTTGTGTTCATTGTGTTAGCTTTGGCGCCAAAAGTTTTTTCACTGCATTTGCGTCATTTTTGGCGCCTAAATTTATTATATTAAACCTCTCCCTCTTTTATGAAATTTTCCTATTTTCTGAAACTGTTACATTGTGGAAATTGGATATTTTGTCTAAATATTATTTTTCTTTTTTGTTATATTTTGCGAGATGTCTCAAACTGATCCTGCCTCTGATGTTACTGTAGAAACCAAGATACCTGAACACAATTCTACCAAAAGCTAAGTGTGTTGTTATTGTCAAGCTGATTTTATTCCCTCAGCTTAATTATGGGCACTTATTTTATCATATTATTATATGCTGATTATGTTTATATGTGTACAATTACATTTACTCTTTTTACTTTCTCAGTTTAATGTACCTAAAAGTTCTGCAGATATAAAAATCTTACTGTTGCAGCCATAAGAAGGCTATGACTTCTATTGTGCCTTCAATTAATGTAAAGGTCTTTCCAAACTTGTTATAGATTTAATCAATTTTGTACTGACCGACAGCATACTTAAGTATCTTCTGCTGATGAGGGTTCCTTGCTCTCAGAGGATCCTGCATCAGAGATATTAATTGACTATTTTGTTCTCTTTTAAGGAAGTATTGTTAACCTTATGTATTGAGGAGTCTAGTTCTCCTAATATCTAAGTTGATAATCATTTAAATTCTGTTTAAAGATTTCTAAGGTTGCTCCTGAGGTTTTTTTCCTATTCTAGATGCTATCTGTAATATGTTTGCTAAACAATGGTCCTTTATGGGAACCTACTGCTATTCCTATGGAAGATAGTACTTATTTTTTCAGGATCCTTTAAGGAAGCTTGAATCTCACCTTAGAAGAGCATATTTACATACTGTTTATATTCTTAGGATGATGTTGCTTCTGCTTCAACTTTCTGGTTGGACAGTCAGTGTAGCAGTTATCAGATTCTGAAGTATATAACATTGTTCTTTGCTTCAATATGTCATTTTATTTATGATACTGTATTTGATGTCATTTAAGATTAATGTCAAATCTATATTTTTAGCTATTCTATTTAGAAGACCTTTATGATTTTGAATCTTAAAATTCTGCCATGGTGCCTAAATATAAATTATCTATCTTTTCAAAGTAATAATTTGTCTGGTTCTCAATTGGATTGTATTATCTCCATTATATCTGTGGATTAGGGAGTTTTTTGTCTGCCCTCTCATTTTCCTAAAGGCTTCTGGCTCTAATTAGACACTATGAGGCCTATTTATCAAATGTCTGTCGGACCTGATCCAACAGTGCGGATCAGGTCCGACAGACATTGCTGAATGCAGAGAGCAATACGCTTGCCGTATTCAGCATTGCACCAGCAGCTCACAAGAGCTGCTGGTAGAACGCCGCCCCCCGCAGACTCTCGGCCAATGGGCCGCCAGCAGGTAGGTGTCAATCTACCCGATCGTACTCGATCGGGTTGAATTGTGGCGATCTCTGTCCGCCTGCTCAGAGCAGGTGGACAGGGTTATGGAGCTGCTTCATAACTGCTGTTTCTGGCGAGTCTTCAGACTCACCAGAAACACGGGCCCACAAGCTGCATACGGAGCTTGATAAATGGGCCTCCATCTCCGAATTGGAATAATTCCAAGCCTTATAAGGAACCTAATTTAGCCTTTAAGTCTGCATATAGGTGCGGCCCTCAAACCAGTTCTTCTGGTGTGGAGGGGGGCAGATTAAGCGGCCCTCAAACCAGTTCTTCTGGTGTGGAGGGGGCAGATTAAGTTATTTCAAGACATTTGGACAGGTTCAGTCCAAAATCAATAGAATATCGTTTCTCAAGGGTTTCAAATAGATTTTAGAATGAGACCTCCCTTGGGAAGATTCTTTCTCATGTTGCAACAAACCCTGTAAAGGCTCAGGTTTTTCTGAAATGTGTTTCACAACTAGAGTTTTCAGGGGTGACTGTACTAGTTCCTCAGCAGGAACAGGGATTGGATTTCTATTTTCAATCTATTTATTGTCCCTAAGAGTAAAGATTTTTTTTCAGATCCAATCCTGGATCTGAAAACTTTGAATCGTTTTGTAAGAGTCCCAACTTTCAAGATGGTGACTATAAGGACTATTCTACCTTTTGTTTAGCAAGGTTATTTCATGTTAACTATAGACTTACAGGTCCCTTATTTTCACTTTTCGATTCATCCAGACCACTATTGTTTTCTGAGATTCTTTTTTCTAGACAAGCATTACCAAGTTGTTGCTTTTCCATTTGGCTTAGCAACAGCACCAAGATTTTTCTCGAAGGTTCTTGGTGTTCTTCTTTCTGTAATCAGAGGGTAAGGTATTGCAGTGTTTTTGAACGATGTCTTGGTACTAGTTCAGTTTTTTTCTTTTAGCTTATTCTCACACGAAACAACTAATATTGTTTCTTCAAGTACATGGTTGGAGTATCGATTTACCTAAGAGTTTCTTGATTCTTCAGACAAGGTCACCTTCTTAGGTTTCCAAGATAGATTCAGTGCCCATGACTCTTTCTCTAACAGACAAGAGACGGATGAAATTGGTCTTACTTTGTCTAAACCTTCAGTCTCTATAATTCTCTTCAGTGATTATGTGCATGAAAGTTTTAGGTCTTATGATTGCTGCATCGGACGCAATCTCCTTTGCTCATTTTCATATGAAACCTCTACAGCTTTTACATATTGCACCAGAGGTGCAGGGATTATACTCAGTTATCACAGTTGATATACTTTAATCCCAACACTCAGCTTTCTCTGTCTTGGTGGTTTAACCATCACCTTATTGTTTAAAGGGGCTTCCCTTGTTTGTCCTTCCTGGATTGTGATCTCAACAGATGTAAGTCTTTCAGGTTGGGGAGCTGTCTGGGGATCTCTGACAGCACAAGGGTTTTGGAATCCTCAAGAGGCGAGGTTTTCAATCAATATTTAGAACTCCGTGCTATTTTTAGAGCTCTTCAGGCTTGGCCTCTATTTGAAGAGAGAACTTTACTTTTGTTTTCAATCAGATAATGCCACAGACAGTGGCATATGTCAATTATCAAGGGGGACTTCCAGTCCTTTAGCGATGAAAGAAGTATCTTTGATATTTCCTTGGGCAGAATCCAACTCTTGTCAAGATTCTGTGATTCATATCTCAGGTGTAGACAATTGGGAAGCGGATTATTTCAGCGTCATTTTATTCATCCGGAGGAGTGGTTTCTCCATCCAGATGTATTTTTTTCAACTTGTACAGATTTGGGGTCTTCTAGAAATAGATCTGTTGGCCTCTCGCCTGAACAGGAATCTTCAGATACCTTTCCAGGTTTGGTGATTTTCAGGCGGAAATTATGAATGCTTTAGCAGTTCTATGTTTTCTCAACCTGCTTTTTTTCCGTCTCTGGTTCTTCTTCCAAAGGGTGATCTCCAAGGTCATAATGGAACAATCTTGGCTTTTCAGGTTTTTGTATGCGGACTTTGTCCGAATGTTCAGTTGCAGCTTTGGTCTCTTTTTATAAGACCAGACCTTTTTTGTCTCAAGGCCTCATTTTTCATAGGATCTCAAATTTCTAATTTTGAAGGCATAGAGTTTAAACACTTAACCTAGATTTCTCTTGTTAAGTGTATCCAGTCCACGGATCATCCATTACTTATGGAATATATTCTCCTTCCCAACAGGAAGCTGCAAGAGTCCACCCACAGAAAAGCTGCTATATAGCTCCTCCCCTAACTGCCATATTCAGTCATTCTCTTGCAAGCCTCAACATAGATAGGAGGTTGTGAGAGTCTGTGGTGCTTTCTACTTAGTTTATTCTTCAATCAAAAGTTTGTTATTTTTAAATGGCACCGGAGTGTGCTGTTTATCTCAGGCAGTATTTGGAAGAAGAATCTGCCTGCGTTTTTCTATGATCTTAGCAGACGTAACTAAGATCCATTTGCTGTTCTCACACATTCTGAGGAGTGAGGTACTTCAGAGGGGGAATGGCGTGCAGGTTTTCCTGCAGATAAGGTATGTGCAGTAAAATATTTTTCTAGGAATGGAATTGACTAAGAAAATACTGCTGATACCGAATTAATGTAAGTAAAGCCTTAAATGCAGCGATAGCGACTGGTATCAGGCTTATTAATAGAGATACATACTCTTGTAAAAATGTGTTTTAAAACATTTGCTGGCATGTTTAATCGTTTTTTAACATATGTTTGGTGATAAAACTTATTGGGGCCTAAGTTTTTTCCACATGGCTGGCTTAAATTTTGCATAGAATCAGTTTCCTGAGGCTTTCCACTGTTATAGTATAAAAGTTACAGTTGGTGCAGTTAAAATTACAAACAGTGACATTCAGCTTCCCTCAGCAGTCCCCTGCATGCTATAGGACATCTCTGAAGGGCTCAAAAGGGCTTCAAAAGTAGGAGCTGTTATGACTGTTTAAAACATATTTTTCGTTTTGTTAATCTGTTTTTTGTATTAAGGGGTTAATCATCCATTTGCAAGTGGGTGCAATGCTCTGCTAACTTGTTACATACACTGTAAAAATTTTGTTAGTTTAACTGCCTTTTTTCACTGTTATTTCAAATTTTGGCAAAATTTGTTTCTCTTAAAGGCACAGTAACGTTTTATATATTTGCTTGTTAACTTGATTTAAAGTGTTTTCCAAGCTTACTAGTCTCATTATTAATCTGTTCTAACATGTCTGACATAGAGGAAGCTCTGTGTTCATTATGTTTTAAAGCCATGGTGGAACCCCATCTTAGAATGTGTACCAGATGTACTGATTTCATGTTAAACAATAAAGATCATTTTTTGTCTTTAAAAACATTATCACCAGAGGATTCTGTCGTGGGGGTAGTTATGCCGACTAACTCTCCCCACGTGTCAGACCTTTTGACTCCCGCTTTAGGGACTCACGCTCAAATGGCGCCAAGTACATCAAGGGCACCCATAGCGTTTCTTTACCAGGGGATTCTGTCGAGGGGAAAGTTATGCCGACTAACTCTCCCCACGTGTCAGACCCTTCGACTCCCGCTTCAGGGACTCACGCTCAAATGGCTCCAAGTACATCAAGGGCGCCCATAGCGTTTATTTTACAAGACATGGCAAAGGTGGTGAATAATATTCTGGCAGCAGTATTAGTCAGACTACCTGAAATTAAAGGAAAGCAGTTAGCTCTGGGGGTAGATACAGAGCATACAGACGCTTTAAGAACCATGTATGATACTACCTCACAATATGCTTAGTCTGTGGCTGATTTTTTTTTTTTTTGACTCAGGGAAGATGATTTAACCTGATTCTGATATTTCTACATTTAAAATTTATGCTTGAGAACCTCCACTTGTTGCTCAGGGAGGCTTTGGCTGCTCTGAATGAATGTGTACAATCGCAGGGCCAGAGAAATTGTGTAGACTGGATAAATAATATGCAGTGCCGGTGTGTACTGATGTTTTTCCAATACCTAAAGAGGTTTACTAAAAAAAAAATTTTTTAATAAGGAATGGGATAGACCAGGTGTGCCGTTCTCTTCCCCTCCTATTTTTTAGAAGAATGTTTTCTAATAGTTACCACCACACGGGACTTCTGGCAGACAGTTCCTAAGGTGGAGAGAAGAGTTTCTACTCTAGCTAAGCGTACCACTACCTCTGACGAGGACAGTTGTGCTTTTTAGATACAATGGATAAAAAATGTTTATTCAACAGGGTTTTATCCTGCAGCCCCTTGCATACATTGCTTCTGTCACTGCTGCTGCAGCGTTCTGGGTTGAGTCTCTTGATGAGGCTTTACAGTTAAGCGACTCCATTGGATGAATATATTTGACAAGCTTATGCTAGCCAATTCCTTTGTTTTCTGATGCCTTGTTCATTTGACTAGACTAACGGCTAAGAATTCTGTTTTTTACTATACTGGCGCGCAGAGCGCTATGGCTTATATCATGGTCAGCTGTCGTGACTTTAATAAATAAGCTACTTAACTTCCCTTCAAGGGGGAGACCCTATTCGGGCCTGGTTTGAAGGAGATTATTGCTTATATCACTGGAGGAAAAGGTCATGCCCTTCCTCAGGATAGGTCTAAATCAAGGGCAAAAAAAAAAAAAAAAAAAAAAAAGGCTAATTTTCGTTACCTTTTAAAAACTTCAGGGCAGGTGTGGCATCCTCTTCCTCTAAGTCAAAACAAGAGGGAATTTTTGCTCAGTCCAAGGCGGTCTGGAGACAATCGGACCTGGAACAAAGATAAACAAGCCAAGGAGCCTGCTGCTGCCTCTAAGGCAGCATGAAGGAACGGACCCCTATCCGGTAACGGATCCTATAGGGGGCAGACTTTCATTCTTTGCCCAGGCGTGGGCAAGAGATGCCCAGGATCCCTAGGCATTGGAATTTATATCCCAGAGATATCTTCTGGATTTCAAAGATTCCCCCCCCAAAAAAGGGGAGATTTCGCCTTTCACAATTATCTGCAAACCAGATAAAGAAGGAGGCATTCTTACATTGTGTACGAGATCCATCCAGTTCCAAGAGAGGAACAGGGACAGAGTTTTTACTCAAATCTGTTTGTGGTTCCCAAGGAGAGGGAACCTTCAGATCTATTTTGGATCTAAAGATCTTAAACAAATTCCTCAGAATTCCGTCATTTAAGATGGAAACTATTCGTACCATCTTAACTATGATCCAGGAGAGTCAATAGAGGACTACAATGGATTTGAAGGATGCTTATCCTCACATTCTGATGCATAAAGATCACCATAGTTTTTCAGGTTTGCCTTTCTAGACAGGCATTACCAGTTTGTAGCTCTTTCCTTTGGGATATCTACAGCCCCAAGAATCTTTATGGAGGTTCTGGGGTCGCTTTGGCGGTCCTTAGACCGCGGGGCATAGAAGTGGCCCCTTATTTAGACGACATCCTGATACAGGCGTCAAACATCCAAATTGCCCAGTCTCATACGGACGTAGTACTGGCATTTCTGAGATCACATGGGTGGAAAGTGAACAAGGAAAGAGTTCTCTATCCCCAATCTCAAGGGTTTCCCTCCTAGGGACTCTGATAGATTCTGTAGAAATGAAAATTTACCTGACGGAGTCCAGGTTGTCAAAGTTTCTAAATTTCTGCCGTGTTTTTTTCATCCCATCCGCGCCCTTCGGTGGCTCAGTACATGAATGAAATCGGCTTAATGGTAGCGGCAAGGGACATAGTACCGTTTGCACGTCTACATTTCAGACCGCTGCAACTATGCATGCTCAGTCAGAGGAACGGGGATTACACAGATTTGTCCCCCTGTTAAACCTGGACCAAGAGACCAGAGATTCTCTTCTCTGGTGACTATGTCGGGTCCATCTGTCCAAGGGTATGACCTTCCGCAGGTCAGATGGGACAATTGTTACAATAGATGCCAGCCTTTTAGGTTGGGATGCAGTCTGGAACTCCCTGAAGGCTCAGGGATAGTGGACTTAGGAGGAGACCCTCCTTCTAATAAATATTCTGGAACTGGGAGTGATATTCCATGCTCTTCAGACTTGGCCTCAGTTAGCAACTCTGAGGTACATCATACTCAGTCGGACAATATACACGACTGTGGCTTACATCAGCCATCAAGGGGGAACAGAAGTTCCCTAGCGATGTTAGAAGTCTTACAATAATTTACTGGACAGAGACTCACTCTTGTCTATCAGCTATCCATATCCCAGGTGTTGAGAACTGGGAGGTGGATTTTCTAAGTCGTCAGACTTTTCTTCCGGGGGAGTGGGATTTCCTCCGGAGGTCAAGACCAAGCAGGAGAGGGCTTTGGTGTTTTTGACAGCGCCTGCGTAGCCACGCAGGACCTGGTATGCAGATCTGGTGGACATGTCATCCTTTCCATCACGGTCTCTGCTTCAGAGACAGGTCCCTCTACCTCAGGGTCCTTTCAACCATCTAAATAGAATCAATCTGAGATGGACTGCCTGGAGACTGAACGCTTGATGTTATCAAAGCATGGCTTCTCCGAGTCAGTCATTGATACCTTAATACAGACATGAAAGCCTGTCTCTAGGAAAATTGAACATAGATATGGTGTAAATATCTGATTGTTATGAATCCAAGGGTTACTCATGGAGTAAAGTCTGGATTCCCAGGATATTATCTTTTCTCCAAGATGTTTTTGAGAAAAGGGTTGTCAGCTAATTCCTTAAAAGGGGACAGATTTTTACTCTGTCTATTTTTTTGCACAAGCGTCTGGCAGGTATTCTAGACGTTCAGGCATTTGGTCAGGCTTTGGTTAGATCCAAGCCTGTGTTTAAAACTGTTGCTCCGCCATGGAGCTTAAACCTGATTCTTAAGGTTCTTCAAGAAGTTCCGTTTGAACCTTTTTTGTTCCATAGATATCAATCTTTATCTTGGAAAGTTCCTTTTGGGTAGCTAATTCCTCGACTCGTAGAGTCTCCAAGTTATCTGTGTTACAATGTGATTCTCCTTATCTGGTCTTTCGTACGGATAAGGTAGTCCTGCGTACCAACCTGGGTTTTTTCCTAAGGTGGTATCTAACAAGTACATCACTCAAGAGATAGTTGTTCCATGCTTGTATCCTAATCCTTCCTCAAAGAAGGAACGTCTATTACACAATATTGGACGTGGTTTGTGCTTTAAAGTTTTACTTACAAGCTACTACAGTTTTCATCAAACGTTCACCTTGTTTGTTGTCTATTCTGGACAGAGGAGAGGTCAAAAGACTTCAGCAGCCTCTCTGTCTTTTTGGTTAAAAAGCATAATTCATTTAGCTTATGAGACTGCTGGACAGCAGCCTCCTGAAGGGATTACAGCTCATTCTACTAGAGCTGTGGTTTTCACTTGGGCCTTTTTTAAATGTGGCTTCTGTTGAACAGATTTACAAGACGGAGTCTTGGTCTGCGCTTCATACTTTTCAAATTTAACAAATTTGATACCTTGCTTCTTCGGAGGCTATTTTTGGGAGAAAGGGTTTTTTACAGGCAGTGGTAACTTCCGTTTAAGTACCTGCCTTGTCCCTCCCATCATCCGTGTACTTTAGCTTTGGTATTGGTATTCCATAAGTAATGGATGATCCGTGGACTGGATACACTTAACAAGAGAAAACATAATTTATGCTTACCTGATAAATTTATTTCTCTTGTAGTGTATCCAGTCCACGGCCCGCCCTGTCACTTTAAGGCAGGTAATTTTTTCATTTGAACTACAGTCACCACTGCACCCTATGGTTTTTCCTTTCTCTGCATGTTTTCGGTCGAATGACTGAATATGGCAGTTAGGGGAGGAGCTATATAGCAGCTTTGCTGTGGGTGGACTCTTGCAGCTTCCTGTTGGGAAGGAGAATATCCCACAAGTAATGGATGATCCGTGGACTGGATACACTACAAGAGAAATAAATTTATCAGGTAAGCATAAATTATGTTTTTTGCGTTAACAGGGGTGCGGTGCTAACGAGCAGTTTATGCTCACCGCTCACTTGCAGACAGCGCTGGTATTACAGGTTTTTACAAACCCGGCGTTAACTGCAAAAAAGTGAGCAAAGAGCAAAATTTAGCTCCACATCTCACCTCAATACCAGCGTTGCTTACGGTAGTGGTGAGCTGGCTAAACGTGCTTGTGCACGATTTCCCCTTAGGAATCAATGGGGGAGAGCCGGCTGAAAAAAAACCTAACACCTTCAAAAAAGCAGCGCAAAGCTCCTAACGCATCCCCATTGATTCCTATGGGGAAATACTTTTTATGTCGACACCTAACACCCTGACATGAACCCCGAGTCTAAACACCCATAATCTTACACTTATTAACCCCTAATCTGCCGCTCCGGACACCGCCGCCACCTACATTATACTTATGAACCCCTAAATCACTGCCCCCAACATCGCCGAACCCTACATTATATTTATTAACCCCTAATCTGCTGCCCCCAATGTCGCCGCAACCTAACTACATTTATTAACTCCTAATCTGCCACCCACAACGTCGCCGCCACTATAATAAACATATTAACCCCTAAACCTAAGTCTAACCCTATCCCTAACCCCCCCTAACAGGAATTTTATTTAGATTTATTAAAATTATATTTCAATCATTAACTAAATTATTCATATTTAAAACTAAATACTTACCTAGAAAATAAACCCTAAGATAGCTACAATATAACTAATAGTTACATTGTAGCTATCTTAGGGTTTTTTTTATTTTACAGGCAACTTTGTATTTATTTTAACTAGGTACAATAGTTATTAAATAGTTATTAACTATTTAATAACTATCTAGTTAAAATAAAGACAAATTTACCTGTAAAATAAAACCTAACCTATGTTACAATTACACCTAACACTACACTATAATTAAATAAATTCCCTAAACTAAATACAATTAATTACAATTTTAAAAAATTATCTAAAGTACGAAAATAAAACCCCACTAAATTACAGAAAATAATAAAATAATTACAAGATTTTTAAACTAATTACACCTACTCTAATCCCCCTAACAAAATAAAAAAGCCCCCCAAAATAAAAAAAAGCCCTACCCTACACTAAATTACAAATAGCCCTTAAAAGGGCCTTTCTTTCATGTAATTGGCAAGAGTCCATGAGCTAGTGACGTATGGGATATACAATCCTACCAGGAGGGGCAAAGTTTCCCAAACCTCAAAATGCCTATAAATACACCCCTCACCACACCCACAATTCAGTTTTACAAACTTTGCCTCCTATGGAGGTGGTGAAGTAAGTTTGTGCTAGATTTCTACGTTGATATGCACTTCTCAGCTTTTTTGAAGCCCGGTTCCTCTCAGAGTGCAGTGAGTATCACCTATTGAATACAATGGTCATCCTAACGGGGATCTATTTCATAGGTTCTCTGTTATCGGTCGTATAGATTCATCTCCTACCTCCCTTTTCAGATCAACGATATACTCTTATATACCATTACCTCTGCTGATTCTCGTTTCAGTACTGGTTTGGCTGTCTACTATATGTAGATGAGTGTCTTTTGGTAAGTATGTTTTCCTTTATTAAGACACTCTTAGCTATGGTTTGGCACTTTATATTTAAAGTTCTAAATATATGTTTGTACTTATATTTGCCATGATTCCGGTTTATCAGTATATTTCCTTTTTGCAGACTGTCAGTTTCATATTTGGGAAATGCATATAAAAATTAAAAAAAAAAAATTCTTACCTGAAGTTTTCAAGTTGACTCTCTTTTCTAAATTGCGGGCTGTTAGGCTCGCGGGAGCGCAAAATGCTATAATTTATTGCGTCATTCTTGGCGCGAGACTTTTTTGGCGCGAGAATTACGTTTGTTGACGTAATTTTGTTATTTCCGGCGTCTTAATTGGCGCCGAGTTTTTTCATCTATGTCGCACGTGTTTGTTGCAGACGTTCTTGGCGCCAAAAAATATTTTGTCAGTTGTGGGCGTGATACTTGGCGCCAAACTTTTGACATTATTTAAGACTTCATTTCTTTTTGCTTCTGGTTTCCAGAGGCTTATTTTGTTTTGCATTTCTTTCCCATTCCTGAAATATAAGGAAACTGTCATATAAGGAAATTGATAATTTTGCTTTATATGTTATTTTTTCTCTTACATATTGCAAGTTGTCTCAAACTGACCCTGTCTCAGAATCTACTACTGGAATCCAGCTGCCTGATGTCGTTCTACCAAAGCTAAGTGCATTTGTTGTAAACTTGTGGTAACTGTTCCTCCCGCTGTAGTTTGTGATAGTTGTCATGAAAAACTTTTACATGCAGACAATATTTCCATTAGTAGTAATTAATTACCTGTTGCTGGTCCTTCAACATCTTATGCTCAGGATATTCCTGTTAATGTGAGAGAATTTGTTTCTAATTCCATTCAGAAGGCTTTGTCTGTCATACCACCTTCTAATAAACGTAAAAGGTCTTTTAAAACTTCTCATAAAATTGATGAATTTTTAAATGACCGACAACATTCTGATTTATCTATCTCTGATGAGGATCTATCTGGTTCAGAAGATTCTGCCTCAGATATTGACACTGACAAATCTTCATATTTGTTTAAAATGGAGTATATTCGTTCCTTATTAAAGGAGGTGTTGATTGCATTAGATATAGAGGAGACTAGTCCTCTTGATATTAAAACTAATAAATGTTTAAATTCGTTTTTTAAACCTCATGTAGTTATTCCTGAGGTTTTTCCAGTTCCTGATGCTATTTCAGATGTGATTTCTAGGGAATGGAATAGACTGGGTACTTCTTTTACTCCTTCAAGGTTTAAGAAACTGTATCCTTTGCCGACTGATAGAATGGAGTTTTGGGAAAAGATCCCCAAAGTTGTTGGGGCTATCTCTACTCTTGCAAAGCGTACTACTATACCTACGGCAGATAGTACTTCTTTTAAAGATCCTTTAGATAGGAAACTTGAATCTTATCTAAGGAACGCTTATTTATGTTCAGGTCATCTGCTTAGGACTGCTATTTCTTTGGCTGATGTTGCAGCTGCTTCAACTTTTTGGTTGGAAACCTTAGCGTAACAAGTACCAGATCATAATGTGTATAGCATTGTTAAATTAATTCAACATGCTAATAATTTCATTTGTGATGCCATTTTTGATATCTTTAGAATTGATGTTATATATATGTCTTTAGCTATTTTAGCTAGAAGAGCTTTATGGCTTAAATCTTGGAATGCTGATATGACTTCTAAATCAACGTTGATATCTCTCTCTTTCCAAGGTAATACATTATTTGGTTCTCAGTTGGATTCGATTATTTCAACTATCACTGGGGGGAAGGGAGCTTTTTTTGCCTCAGGATAAAAAATTTAAGGGTAAATTTAAGGCTGCTAACCGTTTTCGTTCCTTTCGACAAAATAAGGAACAGAAGCCTGATCCTTCCCCTATGGGAACAGTTTCCAATTGGAAGCCTTCTTCAGTCTGGAATAAATCCAAGCCATTTAAAAGATCAAAATCAGCCCCCAAGTCCGCATGAAGGTGCAGCATTCATTCCAGCTCAGCTGGTAGGGGGCAGACTAAGATTTTTCAAGGATGTTTGGATCAATTCAGTCCAAAATCATTGGATTCAGAACATTGTCTCTCAGGGGTACAGAATAAGTTTCAAAGTAAGACCGCCTGTGAGAAGTTTCTTTTTCTCACGCATTCCAGTGAACCCAGAGAAAGCTCAGGCTTTCCTGAAGTGTGTTTCAGACCTGGAGTTATCTGGGGTAATTGTGCCAGTTCCTTTTCAGGAATGGGGTCTGGGGTTTTATTCAAATCTGTTCATTGTCCCAAAGAAGGAGAATTCTTTCAGACCAGTTCTGGATCTAAAAATTTTGAATCGTTATGTAAGAATACCAACATTCAAGATGGTGACTATAAGGACTATTCTGCCTTTTTTTCAGCAAGGGCATTATATGTCCACAATAGACTTACAGGATGCATATCTTCATATTCCGATTCATCCAGATCAGTTCCTGAGATTCTCTTTTCTAGACACGCATTACCAATTTGTTGCTCTTCCTTTTGGCCTAGCGACAGCTCCAAATATCTTTTCAAAGGTTCTCGGTGCCCTACTCTCTGTAATTAGAGAGCGGGGTATTGTGTGTTTCCTTATTTGGACGATATCTTGGTAATTGCTCAGTCTTTACGTTCTGCAGAATCTCACATGAATCAACTAGTGTTGTTTCTTCAAAGACATGGTTGGAGAATCAATTTACCAAAAAGTTCTTTGATTCCTCAGACAAGGGTAACCTTTTTAGGTTTCCAAATAGATTCAGTATCCATGACTTTGTCTCTAACAGACAAGAGACGTCTGAAATTGGTTGCAGCTTGTCGGAACCTTCAGTTTCAATCATTCCCTTCAGTAGCTATGTGCATGGAGGTTTTAGGTCTCATGACTGCAGCATCGGATGCGATCCCCTTTGCTCGTTTTCACATGAGACCTCTTCAGCTTTGTATGCTGAACCCATGGTGCAGGGATTATACAAAGATATCACAATTAATATCCTTAAATCTCAATGTTCGACTATCTCTGACTTAGTGGTTAGATCACCATCGTTTAGTTCAAGGGGCCTCTTTTGTTCATCCAACCTGGACTGTGATCACAACAGATCCGAGTCTTTCAGGTTGGGGAGCTGTCTGGGGATCTCTGACAGCGCAGGGGGTTTGGAAATCTCAAGAGGCGAGATTACTAATCAATATTTTGGAACTCCGTGCGATTCTCAGAGCTCTTCAGTTTTGGCCTCTACTGAAGAGAGAACCATTTATTTGTTTTCAGACAGACAATGTCACAACCGTGGCGTATGTCAATCATCAGGGTGGGACTCACAGTCCTCAAGCTATGAAAGAAGTATCTTGGATACTTGCTTGGGCGGAATCCAGCTCCTGTCTAATTTCTGCGGTCCATATCCCAGGTATAGACAATTGGGATGCGGATTATCTCAATCATCAGACTTTACATCCGGGAGAGTGGTCTCTTCACCCAGATGTGTTTTTTCAGATTGTTCAGATGTGGGGGCTTCCAGAAATAGATCTGATGGCTTCTCATCTAAACAGGAAACTTCCCAGGTATCTGTCCAGGTCCAGGGATCCTCAGGCGGAAGCAGTGGATGCGTTGACACTTCCTTGGCATTATCAACCTGCTTATATTTTTCCGCCTCTAGTTTTTCTTCCAAGAGTGATTTCCAAAATCATAATGGAGCGTTCGTTTGTACTGCTGGTGGCTCCAGCATGGCTACACAGGTTTTGGTATGCAGATCTTATTCGGATGTCCAGTTGCCAACCTTGGCCACTTCCGTTAAGGCCAGACCTTCTATCTCGAGGCCCGTTTTTTTCCATCAGGATCTCAAATCATTAAATTTGAAGGTATGGAGATTGAACGCTTAGTGCTTAGTCATAGAGGTTTCTCTGACTCAGTGATTAATACTATGTTGCAGGCTCGTAAATCTGTGTCTAGAAAGATTTATTATCGAGTTTGGAAGACTTACATTTCATGGTGCTCTTCTCATAAATTCTCCTGGCATTCTTTTAGAATTCCTAGAATTTTACAGTTTCTTCAGGATGGTTTAGATAAGGGTTTGTCTGCAAGTTCATTGAAAGGACAAATCTCTGCTCTTTCTGTTCTGTTTCACAGAAAAATTGCTAATCTTCCTGTTATTCATTGTTTTGTTCAGGCTTTTGGTTTGTGTCATTAAATCAATCTCTCCTCCTTGGAGTCTTAATTTGGTTTTGAAGGCTTTACAGGCTCCTCCGTTTGAGCCTATGCATTCTCTGGACATTAAATTAATTTCTTGGAAAATATTGTTCCTTTTGGCCATCTCTTCTGCTAGAAGAGTTTCTGAATTGTCTGCTCTTTCTTGTGAGTCTCCTTTTCTGATTTTTCATCAGGATAAGGCGGTTTTGCGGACTTCGTTTAAATTTTTACCTAAAGTTGTCAACTCCAACAACATTAGTAGAGAAATTGTTGTCCCTTCTTTGTGTCCTAATCCTAAGAACTCTCTGGAGATATCTTTACATTCTTTGGATGTGGTAAGAGCTTTGAAATATTTTGTTGAAGCTACTAAAGATTTCAGGAAGACTTCTAGTCTATTTGTTATCTTCTCTGGTTCTAGGAAAGGTCAGTAGGCTTCTGCCATTTCTTTGGCATCTTGGTTAAAGCTTTTGATTCATCATGCTTATTTGGAGTCGGGTAAATCCCCGCCTCAGAGGATTACGGCTCATTCTACTAGGTCAGTTTCCACTTCCTGGGCTTTTAAGAATGAAGCTTCTGTTGATCAGATTTGCAAAGCAGCAACTTGGTCTTCTTTGCATACTTTTACTAAATTTTGATTTGGGTTGTGGATTAATTTTTCAGCGGAATTGGCTGTCTTTATTTTTATCCCTCCCTCTCTAGTGACTCTTGCGTGGAGTTCCACATCTTGGGTATTTGCTATCCCATACGTCACTAGTTCATGGACTCTTGCCAATTACATGAAAGAAAACATAATTTATGTAAGAATTTACCTGATAAATTAATTTTTTTCATATTGGCAAGAGTCCATGAGACCCACCCTTTTTATGGTGGTTATGATTTTTTTGTATAAAGCACAATTATTCCAATTCCTTGTTGATGCTTTTCGCTCCTTTCTTATCACCCCACTTCTTGGCTATTCGTTAAACTGAATTGTGGGTGTGGTGGGGGATGTATTTATAGGCATTTTGAGGTTTGGGAAACTTTGCCCCTCCTGGTAGGATTGTATATCCCATAAGTCACTAGCTCATGGACTCTTGCCAATATGAAAGAAAGGAATTTATCAGGTAAATTCTTACATAAATTATGTTTTTGCGGGGCATTGCCCCAAAGTTATCAGCTCTTTTTTACCTGTAAAAAAAATTTACAAATACCCCCCCAACATTAAAACCCACCACCCACACAACCAACCCTACTCTAAAACCCACCCAATACCCCCTTAAAAAAATCTAACACTAACCCCTTGAATATCACCCTACCGTGAGACGTCTTCACCCAACCGAGCAGAAGTGGTCCTCCAGACGGGCAGAAGTCTTCATCCAAGCCGGGCAGAAGAGGTCCTCCAGACGGGCAGAAGTCTTCATCCAGACGGCATCTTCTATCATTATCCATCCGGCGCGGAGCGGCTCCATCTTCAAGACATCCGACGGGGAGCATCCTCTTCAAACGACGACCGACTGAAGAATGAAGGTTCCTTTAAATGACATCATCCAAGATGGCGTCCCTTCAACTCCAATTGGCTGATAGAATTCTATCAGCCAATCGGAATTAAGGTAGAAAAAATCCTATTGGCTGCTACAATCAGCCAATAGGATTGAAGTTCAATCCTATTGGCTGATCTAATCAGCCAATAGGATTGAGCTGGCATTCTATTGGCCGATTGGATTTTTTCTACCTTAATTCCGATTGGCTGATAGAATTCTATCAGCCAATCGGAATTGAAGGGACGCCATCTTGAATGATGTCATGTAAAGGAACCTTCATTCTTCAGTCGGCCATCGTTTGAAGAGGATGCTCCATGTCGGATGTCTTGAAGATGGAACCGCGCCGGATGGATGAAGATAGAAGATGCCGTCTGGATGAAGACTACTGCCCATCTGGAGGACCTCTTCTGCCCGGCTTGGATGAAGACTTCTGCCCGTCTGGAGGACCACTTCTGCCCGGTTGGGTGAAGACGTCTCACGGTAGGGTGATCTTCAAGGGGTTAGTGTTAGGTTTTTTTAAGGGGGTATTGGGTGGGTTTTAGAGTAGGGTTGGTTATGTGGGTGGTGGGTTTTATTATTTTCTGTAATTTAGTGTGGGTTTTTTTTCGTACTTTAGATAATTTTTTTAAATTGTAATTAATTGTATTTAGTTTAGGGAATTTATTTAATTATAGTGTAGTATTAGGTGTAATTGTAAAATAGGTTAGGTTTTATTTTACAGGTAAATTTGTCTTTATTTTAACTAGGTAGTTATTAAATAGTTAAAGGGACAGTAAAGTCACAAAAAATCTTTCATGATTTAAATAGGGCATGTCATTTTAAACTACCTTCCACTTTACTTTTGTTACCAATTTTGCTTTGTTCTCTTGCTATTCTTAGTTGAAAGCTAAATCTAGGAGATTCATGTGCTAATTTCTTAGACCTTGAAGACTGCCTCTAATCAGAAAGCATTTTGACAGTTTTTCACCACTAGAGGGCGTTAGTTCATGTGTTTCATATAGATAACATTGAGCTCAGGCATGTGAAGCTCCTAAGAGCAAGCACTGATTGGCTTAAAATGCAAGTCTGTCAAAAGAACTGAAATAAGGGGGCAGTTTGCAGAGCCATAGATACAAGGTAATCACAAAGGTAAAAAGTATATTATTATAACTGTGTTGGTTATGCAAAATTGGGGAATGGGTAATAAAGGGATTATCTACCTTTTTAAACAACAAAAATTCTGGTGTTTACTGTCCCTTTAATAACTATTTAATAACTATTGTACCTAGTTAAAATAAATACAAAGTTGCCTGTAAAATAAAAATAAACCCTAAGCTAGATACATTGTAACTATTAGTTATATTGTAGCTATCTTATGGTTTATTTTATAGGTAAGTATTTAGTTTTAAATAGGAATATTTCAGTGAATTGTAATTTTATTTATATTTAAATTATATTTAAGTTAGGGGGGGTTAGGGTTAGACATAGGTTTAGGGGTTAATACATTTAATATAGTGTCGGCAGATTAGGGGTTAATAAATGTAGGTAGGTGGCGGTGATGTTAGGGCAGGCAGATTAGGGGTTAATAATATTTAAATAGTGTTTGTGAGGCGGGAGTGCAGCTGTTTAGGGGTTAATATATTTATTATAGTGGCGGCGATGTCCGGTTCGGGAGATTAGGGGTTACAAATTTTATTTTAGTATTTGCGATGCAGGAGGGCCTCGGTTTAGGGGTTAATAGGTAGTTTATGGGTGTTAGTGTACTTTTTAGCACTTTAGTTAAGAGTTTTATGCTACGGCGTTGTAGTGTAAAACTCTTAACTACTGACTTTTAAATGCGGTACCAGTCTTGACAGGAGAGGGTCTACCGCTCACTTTTGGTCAGACTCTACGCTATGCAAGTCCCATTGAAAATATAGGATACGCAATTGACGTAAGTGGATTTGCGGTATTTCCGAGTCTGGCCAAAATAGTGAGCGGTACATCTATACCTTCAAGACTCGTAATACCAGCGGGCGTTAAAAAGCAGCGTTGGGACCTCTCAACGCTGCTTTTTAACCCTAACGCACAACTCGTAATCTAGCCGTTAGTTTTTATTCATAGAAGTTTTTATGACTTTTTCTCTATGATACAGGTTTATAAATCTTTTTCAAGGAAATTTTAATTTAGGGTTTGGAAATCCTATATTTCATGATGTTCCACGGATTATTCTTGGCATTCTTTTGAATTCCTAGGATTTTACAGTTTCTTCAGGATGATCTGAATTCAGTTTTTTTATATATAAATCCCTTGAAAGGACACATTTCTGCTTTTTTTGTCTTATTTCATAAACAGATTGTTCAGCTTCCTGAATTTCACTGTTTGGTTCAGGTTTTGTTTGTATCAAGTCTGTTATTAAATCAATTTCTCCTCCTTGGGGTCTTGATTTGGTTTTTATGTTTTACCTTCGGAGTCTCTGCATTCTTTGGTTATTTAGCTACTTTCTTGGAAATGGTTTTTTCTGTGGTTTTCTCTTCTGCTAGAAGAGTTTCTGAATTGTCTGTTCTCTCTTGTGAGTCTCCTTATCTGATTTCCATCAAGATAAGCTATTTTGCGAGAGACGTCTTACATTTTTTTGCATTAGGTTGTGAATTTTTAACAACATTAATGGAGAGATTATTGTTTCTTCTTTGTTGTGACAAAACCAATCTCGCCATTGTACATTGGAGGGCCTGTTATGGAACATTCTTTGGGCTGGAGGTACATGGGCTTAAGGATACCCAGAGACTGCATGGAAATATGGAATGTTATATGCTGGACACCCCATGTACTTTCATAACTCTGTCTTATGTCTATGTCACCCTGTATCCATAAATACAGGATGGGTACAGGGTGTGAGTGCCCCTTGTGGGAGCAATTGTGACTCTATAAGCCAAGTGGGCATAAAAGACTTTATAGCTAATAAGAACTGTTCCTATATTCTCTAATAAGATGTATTCTATGTATGTTTCAGATCTGATTGTGTCTCAGGAGTCTGTCTGGGTAAACTGATTGTGTCCTTGTGTGATTATGTTAACTAGACTGCCCAACATCAGATTGTCTGAGTAAACGTTCTTCCCTAGTTAATTAACTTAATATGTTAATCTGTTTTACCTGTCAATAGACAATTGTTAGAGGTTTGATGCATTGTTCATATGTCTGCTTTACTGTTAAACCAATGCCCTTTGTAACCTGAAGCCAGGGTGTATAAATCTGTGTGCTGCCTTCAAATAAAGTAGACATTCTGTTTTAAACCTGAAACTGGCTGGGTTGTGAATTGCTGATTCCCTATGCAGGACATTGTTCATCTGGTATTAACCCTTGGTACACAGTTGGTACCGTAACATTGGTGGCAAGCGACGGAATGAACCTTATCGCCCAGAAGAGCAACTACACAAGCCAGTAACCTCAGGAAGAGGGGGATTATTACAATACTGACTAAGATGGAAAAGAGAAAAGTAAATTTTGCAGCTTTTAAAAACTTCCTGGAAACAGAAGGAGAGATTGATGGGTACCTTGCGGATTTTGAGAGGCAATGTGCACTACACAAGGTACCCGCAGAGGACTGGGTCACGATATTATCTGGAAAATTATCCGGCCGGGCCAGAGAGGCTTTTCGGGCCATTCCAGATGAGGAAGTCAGGGATTATAATACTGTAAAAGAGGCTCTGCTCTCCAGGTATGCGGTTACACCGGAGGCATACCGGAGGCGGTTCAGAGACACTGTTAAATTAGCTGGAGATTCCTACCTTGAGTGGGCATGTAAGGTGCACCGCACAGCAGCTCACTGGATAGCGGGGTGCCAAGCCATATCTGGGGAAGAGGTGCTGCAGCTATTCCTGTTGGAACATTGCTTCGACAAGTTACCCGCAGGAGTTCGAGAGTGGGTTCGGGACCGTAAACCCTCCACCCTGCAGGAAGCGGCTCGCTTGGCAGATGAGTATACGGATGCCCGCAAACTGGACACTGCTACCACTAAGCCCCCTGCTAGAGTAGAGTACAGACCCCCAGTCACCCCAGCAGCTGCCAGTTACCAAACCCCGGCGCACCGCTATACCACACGGCCTCCGGCCACGAACTACCCTCAGAGAGCCCTGTTCAATTTGCGGTGCTACTCACAACCTATTCGGTGCTTTAGATGTAAGCAACTAGGGCACAAAAGACCAGAGTGTCCCCTAAACGCAGCGAACCAAGCGCAGTCCTGGAGAAGACCCGCCGGCGGAATCCCACGTAATCCTCAGCCTGCGGCCCGCTACGTAGAGGCGCAAGAATGCTGGAGCATCCTACATGAGGCAGACCGTGTGCAAGCTGCCCACCGGAATAACCGGCAACTGGTTAAAGTGAATGGGAAGAAGGTCAGTGGTCTACGGGATACTGGTGCTACCATGACCTTGCTTCAAAAGAACTTGGTGTCTGAGAAACAGTACACTGGAGACACTGTGGCTGTGAGGGTAGCAGGGGGCGATGTGTTCAGCCTACCTGTTGCCAGGGTACATTTGGATTGGGGAGTGGGCGCTAGACCTGTGAATGTGGGGGTCAAGAAGGACTTACCTGCTGATGTTCTTCTTGGAAATGACTTGGCCCCCCTTGTTTCTGCCTACGCTCCTATGGGTCCCGCTGATGTTAACTCTGTGACTACCCGTGCCCAGATCCATGCAGCAGAGACTGACCCACCTGCTGCTAAGCCCCAGGACGATGAGCTCAGTAAATCTCTATCCGCTATTGATATGTGGAGGTCCCGTTACAATGCGCTGATGAAGGAGAAGAGGAGCGCAGAGGAAAAAGCATGTTTAGAACGTGAATCTCTGCTAGACAAGCTGCACCGACAGACTGCAGAAAACACCAGCTTGAGAGTGGGACATGAAACCTTAAAGACAAACTTAGCGACACTTGAGGAGAAGCTGACGCTGGCTCATAGTGAGGTGCAGCAACTCAAGGGCACCCTATGTCAGTATGAAGGGATTGTGGATACCTATAAAGAGCAGGTACAGAAAACTCGTAAAGAAGCTGATGGGATTTTGAAGGACTGTTTGGCCCTGGTCTGGGCACTGAGGAATTTGAACCCTTGTTTGTATGGACAGGAATTCTCTCTCATAACGGGAATCCAGATGGATTGTCCCAGCAAACTGACATGCCTACCAGGCGCTCTGGTGGTATATGGCACATTATATACCCTGGACAGCCGAGCATGACAAACCAGAGGGAGAGGAGTTTGATGGTCCTGGCTTGTTATGGGAGTCCTTTGCAGAGCCTGACTTTGGGAGCCCAGACTCCATTCCCCAGCGGCAGGCTGCGTTAAAAGGGGTAGGGACAGTTGGTCCTGTCCCCCAGCAACACGGCTGTTTAGCCAAAGGGAAGACGATTGGTCTCCCCCTCCAGCAGCACAGCTATGTATCCAAAGGGGAGACAGTCGGTCTCCCCCTCCAGCAACCAGGCTCCCACCAGGCTACTTCCATGGTAGTGCTGGCACCCGGGCAGAGTACAGCTGGTCTCTGCCCACCTCGCAACCCACCAATTCAGCGTACCAGTCCCCCACACAGCTGTGGTGAGGTACCTGGACATGGACAAGTTTTCCCCGTACTCAGGTGTAGTAACCATTTATTGTGGGTGGGCTGTACTACTAATTGTGTTTTATGGGTGGGTTGCTGGACTAACCAGGGCACTGACCGGCAGGAGGTCAGATACCCTGTTAGTCTGTTTGGAAAAGGGGAGAGATGTGACAAAACCAATCTCGCCATTGTACATTGGAGGGCCTGTTATGGAACATTCTTTGGGCTGGAGGTACATGGGCTTAAGGATACCCAGAGACTGCATGGAAATATGGAATGTTATATGCTGGACACCCCATGTACTTTCATAACTCTGTCTTATGTCTATGTCACCCTGTATCCATAAATACAGGATGGGTACAGGGTGTGAGTGCCCCTTGTGGGAGCAATTGTGACTCTATAAGCCAAGTGGGCATAAAAGACTTTATAGCTAATAAGAACTGTTCCTATATTCTCTAATAAGATGTATTCTATGTATGTTTCAGATCTGATTGTGTCTCAGGAGTCTGTCTGGGTAAACTGATTGTGTCCTTGTGTGATTATGTTAACTAGACTGCCCAACATCAGATTGTCTGAGTAAACGTTCTTCCCTAGTTAATTAACTTAATATGTTAATCTGTTTTACCTGTCAATAGACAATTGTTAGAGGTTTGATGCATTGTTCATATGTCTGCTTTACTGTTAAACCAATGCCCTTTGTAACCTGAAGCCAGGGTGTATAAATCTGTGTGCTGCCTTCAAATAAAGTAGACATTCTGTTTTAAACCTGAAACTGGCTGGGTTGTGAATTGCTGATTCCCTATGCAGGACATTGTTCATCTGGTATTAACCCTTGGTACACAGTTGGTACCGTAACATTTGTGTCCTATCCCTAGGAATACTCCTAAGGGGTCTTTACATTTTTTGAATGTGGTAATAATTTTGCAATATTATGTAGAAACTACTTAGATGTCAGTAAGACTTCTAGTCTATTTGTTATTTTTTCTGGTTGCAGAAAAAGTCTGAAAGCTTCTGCCATTTCCTTGGCATCTTGGTTGGAGCTTTTGAAAGCTTATTTGGAGGAGGAACAATATTCGCCTCAGCGTATTACAGCTCATTCTACTAGATCAGCCGCTATATCTTGGGTTTTCAAGAATGAAGCTTCAGTTGATCAGATTTGCATAGCAGCAGCTTGGTCTTCTTTGTATATTTTTACTACAATTTGACCATTTTGCTGTGTTTGCTTCTTCTGAAGGCGTCTTTGGTAGAAAGGTTCTTCAGGCAGCTGTCTCCGTTTGATTCTAGTGCCTATGATTTGAGTTTTTTATCATTTTTATGAAAAACTGAAATAATATTTGGATTTAATTTCTTAGCGGAAATAGCTGGGGGGTTTTCTATCCCTCCCTCTCTAGTGACTCTGTGGACTTCCACATCTTGGGTATTATATCCCATACGTCACTAGCTCATGGACTCTTGCCACCTTTATGTAAGAACTTACCTGATAAATTCATTTCTTTCATAGTGTCAAGAGTCCATGAGACCCACCCTATTTTTTGATGGTTATGATTTTCTTGTATAAAAGCACATTATTTTTTCCAATTCCTCTTTTTGTATGCTTTTTTATTCCTTTTTACACTTCACTACTTGGCTATACGTTAAACTAAGGTATGAGTGTGGTGAGGGGTGTATTTATAGGCATTTTGAGGATTGGGAAACTTTGCCCCCTCCTGGTAGGAATGTATATCCCATATGTCACTAGCTCATGGACTCTTGCCACTATGAAAGAAATTAATTTATCAGGTAAATTCTTATATAAATTATGTTTTTCTTCTAGCCCCAAAGTGAGAGTGTTCTTTCTGTATTTTTTGTAATTCTGTGTGTTTGCCTATTTTTAGTGAATAAAGTACAATTTATTTCAGCATTCGTTTTGCTCATTGAAATGATCCCAGTGAAACAACGATATAGAGTGCTGGTCTCCCGTGAAAGGAAATTAATGGTGGCAGCTGGTGGGATCATTGAGCTTTTATGTTTAAAATCCTGCAGGGTCTAACATAAAAGAGAGCTTGCAGATTGCAAGCCCTCAAAACGAATAGTGACTTACACACGTAACACAGATCAGGAAAGACACAGGTTCTTTCTGTCACTTAGCTTAGTTCCTGCAGGCGAACATGGACCAGCGATTCTGATCATGGGACCGCGCCAAGATTGAGGACCGGTGTAGCTGCTATGGCAGAGCTGGAGCAGGACTTGGAAGATCATGAAGCAGGATTTGCTTGTCCGGAGGGGAAGGGCCCCTCCGCTGCAGTGGCAGCAGCTGGCAGGCAACCCGGGGTGCAGGAGATTAATCCATTCCAGACTGTGGAAGGACATGTGGAGGATGAGGGTGACCGTCTGGATACGGATGGACTTGTTTTGGGGAGTGTGGATGGAGTAGTCCCTGTGGCTACTGGACTTACCAACCCTTGACTTACTGCACTCCTGGCCTCATGGGGAGAGGGGGCAACAACCGATGAGCGAATTCAGATGTGTGCAGCCGTTCATGGAACAGCACCCCACTCCCACCTTCTCAACAGGGAGCAGTCAGCCTCCCAAGTGGACCCACCACAGTTTTGGGAAATGTGTCGACAGGACGGATCAGATCGATGGGTTCTTAAGAGATTTTGAGATCCAGTGTTGAAGATACCGTGTGCCACCCCAGGACTGGGTTTTGAGACTAAGCCCTTTGTTATCCGGGAAGGCTAAAAGGACTTTGCAGTCCATCCCTGGCAAAGATGGGGATGGTTATGGCCATGTGAAGGCTATGATCTTGGTGCATTATGCCCTCACCCCAAAAGCTTACAGGGGCAAGTTCAGGACTGAGACAAAGTTACCCTAAGAGTCCTACGTGGAATTTGGGGCTCGCGTGGACTTGCATGGGACTCAGTGGGTGGAGGGATGTGGGGTCAATAAATACCACACTCTGCTGGACTTATTGTTCCAAGAACAACTTTTCCAGCTGTGCCCCTCTTACTTGAGGGCATGGGTTTTTGACCGTAAACCTAAAACCCATGTGGAAGCTGCTAAGCTGGGGGATGAGTTTGTGGTTAGTCTGGCAGTAATTCACAAAAAATTGACTCCTAAACATGTGGCTATGCCAGCTAAAGGTATTACAAATACCGCTCTGTGGGCACCCAAGCCAGCTGAAGCGGGTGCCCCCAAAGCTGCAGAATTTAAGCACCAGCGGCGGTATTACCATTGCAACAAAGTGGGTCACATCTGTCCAGATCGGGACAACTACAGGGTACCAACGTCAGGGGCAACGCACTCCAGCTGCGAGGCCAGTCGCCCGTGTGCGGCTGGCACACACAGAGGAACCAAGTGCAACCGTGGCACCAACCCTGAGGGAGGCAGCGGCGGAAAGATCTGTACTTGGCCCTCGGGGCCCCACAGCAGAGACGGAAGGGCATCAGGTTGCACCAGTCAGGATGCAGCCCAACGGCATGAGACTTCGGGCTTCTGAGTCTGCCTCTGCCAAGGGGTCAGACTGGTTCTTATGGCACCATGGGCTTCTTTATAGGGAGCAGACAGATGTGGGTCTAGATAGAGCCATTTCAGCGGGTAGCTATAGATTTAGTGGGACCCCTTATGATTCCCAGTTGGTCGGGCAAACGCTATATCCTCACGGTGTTGGATTTTGCCACCCGGTATCCTGAGGCTGTAGCGCTTGCCTCCGTAGATGCTAAGGCAGTGGCTAATGCACTGTTAGGGATTTTTACTAAAGTAGGTTTCCCTAGTGAGATCCTAACTGACCAAGGGCCGCAATTCATGAGTGAATTGCTACAGTGTCTCTGGGAGGCGTGCATGGTGAAGCATCAGCGCACGACCCCTTACCACCCCCAAACTAACAGGTTGTGTGAGCGGTTCAATGGTACCCTGAAGCAGATGCTGCAAGCTTTTATGGAGGCTGAAGGGAAGGACTGGGAGATTCACCCCTGTTCTCGTACCGAGAGGTACCGCAGGAATCTACCGGTGTGACAGACCCCTCTGTCAGTACTGGAAGGGTTAACTTTGTTCAGCTTTGAGAAACTATTTTCTAAAGACAGGTGTCCTGGCAGCAGTTATTGTTTACTGTAATTAAGTTTAAGTGATAAGCGTTCACATTGTTTAATCACCTCCAGAGTTCAGACTGCCAGGTGTGAAAAAGGACTCCATTGTTTTCTTGTGTTTAATTGTTTATCTGGTTAAGTAATGTAATTCTATTGTATCCTGTAAAAGGGCGTCTTCCCTCTATCTAATCTCTTCCAACCCCCCATCTGGTCTCCTAGGGGAGTTCTGCATAAATACTGGGCATATAGCCCTCAATAAAGACATCATTCTGTTTTACCCTCAAGATGGAGCTTGGTCTCATGTTTGGGGGGAATTAACTGGATCCGTGTGTTGCTGATCCCGTATTCAGGGCATCTTTCATCAGGTATTAACCCTTGATATCCGGGTTATACCATCACAACTGGTGGCAAGCGACGGGATGATCCTCATTGCCCAGAAGAGCAACTACACATCCAGACCTAATGGGAGTACCGTATGAAAGGCTGAAAAGAGCTACCCTTAAAGACCTGCTAGAACAACGGGGCCGACAAGCCAGTAACCTCAGGAAGAGGGAGATTATTACAATACTGACCGAGATGGACGGAGTACCAGGGACCAAAGGAACCAATGGGCCCAGCATATCAGACAGAACCACAGAAGAAGCAAGCTTTGACCGGGCGGTTAAAATAAGACTGGCACATTATGGCCCCAACCCGACTACAGAAATTATCGACCGGGTCATAGCCGCTGTGGAGGCCAACCTACTTCGCCAAAGCAGAGCTGCAGCAGCTCAAGTCACAGCAACCCCAGTGGAAAAGAGAAAAGTACATTTTGCAGCTTTTAAAAACTTCCTGGAAACAGAAGGAGAGATTGATGGGTACCTTGCGGATTTTGAGAGGCAATGTGCCCTACACAAGGTACCCGCAGAGGACTGGGTCATGATATTATCCGGAAAATTATCCGGCCGGGCCAGCGAGGCTTTTGGGGCCATTCCAGATGAGGAAGTCGGGGATTATAATGCTGTAAAAGAGGCTCTGCTCTCCAGGTATGCGATTACACCGGAGGCATACATGAGACGGTTCAGAGACACTGTTAAACTAGCTGGAGATTCCTACGTCGAGTGGGCATGTAAGGTGCACCGCACAGCAGCTCACTGGATGGCAGGGTGCCAAGCCGTATCCAGGGAAGAGGTGCTGCAGCTATTCCTGTTGGAACATTGCTTCGACAAGTTATCCGCAGGAGTTAAAGAGTGGGTTCGGGACTGTAAACCCTCCACCCTGCATGAAGCTGCTCGCCTGGCAGATGAGTATACGGATGCCCGCAAACTGGACACTGCTACCACTAAGATCCCTGCCAGAGTGGAGTACAGACCCCCAGTCAACCCAGCAGCTACCAGTTGCCAACCCCCGGCGCACCGCTCTACCACACGGCCTCCAGCCACGAACTATCCTGAGACAGCCCGGTTCAACTCACAGGACTACTCACAGCCTATTCGGTGCTTTGGATGTAAGCAACTTGGGCACAAAAGACCAGAGTGTCCCCCTAAACACAGCGAACCAAGCACAGCCCTGGAGAAGACCCACCGGCAGAAACCCACGTAACCCCCAGCCTGCGGCCCACTGCTTAGAGGAGGAAGAATGCTGGGGCATCCTACATGAAGCAGACCCCGTGCAAGCTGCCCACCGGGATAACCGGCAACTGGTTAAAGTGAATGGGAAGGAGGTCAGTGGTATACGGGATACTGGTGCTACCATGAACTTGCTCCAAAAGAACTTGGTGTCTGAGAACCAGCACACCGGAGACACTGTGGCTGTGAGGGTAGCAGGGGGCGCTGTGTTTCGCCTACCTGTTGCCCGGGTACATTTGGATTGGGGAGTGGGCGCTAGACATGTGAATGTGGGGGTCATGAAGGACTTGCCAGCTGATGTTCTCCTTGGAAATAACTTGGCCCCCCTTGTTTCTGCCTACGCTCCCATGGGTCCCGCCGATGTTAACCCTGTGACTACCCGTGCCCAGATCCGTGCCGCAGAGACTGACCCACCTGCTGCTGAGCCCCAGGATGCTGAGCTCGGTAAATCACTAACAATGCGCTGATGAAGGAGAAGAGTCAAGTAGAGGATGAAATGGTCACGTTAAACAATCACATAACAGTGCTAGCGGGAGAGAAGAGGAGCGCAGAGGAAAAAACGTGTTTAGAACGGGAATCTCTGCTAGACAAGCTGCACCAATAGACCGCAGAAAACACCAGCTTCAGAGTGGAACATGAAACATTAAAGACAAACTTAGCGACACTGGAGGAGAAGCTGACGCTGGCTCATAGTGAGGTGCAGCAACTCAAGGGCAACCTACGTCAGTATGAAGAGCAGGTACAAAAAACTTGTAAAAAAGCCAATGAGATTTTGAAGGACTGTTTAGTCCTAGTCTGGGCACTGAAGAAGTTGAACCCTTATTTATACGGACAGGAATTCTCTCTCATAACGGGAATGCAGATAGATTATCCCGGCAAACTGACATGCCTACCACCTCCTAGTCCGGTCATCCCCAAGTTGACCCGTCAAAGGGTCAAGCCGGGTTTGCCGGAGTGTCCCACCAGGAGGGAGCCGTGTGACAGACCCCTCTGTCAGTACTGGAAGGGTTAACTTTGTTCAAGTTTCCTGGCAGCAGCTATTGTTTACTGTAATTAAGTTTAAGTGATAAGCGTTCACATTGTTTAATCACCTCCAGAGTTCAGACTGCCAGGTGTGAAAAAGGACTCCATTGTTTTCTTGTGTTTAATTGTTTATCTGGTTAAGTAATGCAATTCTTATGTATCCTGTAAAAGGGCGTCTTCCCTCTATCTAATCTCTTCCAACCCCCCATCTGGTCTCCTAGGGGAGTTCTGCATAAATACTGGGCATATAGCCCTCAATAAAGACATCATTCTGTTTTACCTTCAAGATGGAGCTTGGTCTCATGTTTGGGGGGAATTAACTGGATTTGTGTGTTGCTGATCCCGTATTCAGGGCATCTTTCATCAGGTATTAACCCTTGATATCCGGGTTATACCATAACAACTGGGTTCTCTCCCTTTGAGCTGCTATATGGGGGCAGGGCCTCTCGACTTATTCCATGAGGGATGGGAAGTTGAGACTACCACTACTGATGTGTCTGTGATCCAGTATGTGGTAGATCTCAGAGACCGGTTGGCACAGGCTAATCTCAGGGAGGCTCAGACCAAGCAGAAAGCTTGGTATGACAAGCATGCCGTAGCCGGACATTCATCCCAAGTGCTTGTTCTAAAACCCACTTGGCAGAACAAACCAATGGTGGCCTGGTCTGGACCGTACCCAGTCTTCAGAGCGTTGAATGAGTGCAACTTTGTTGTACAGTTAGATAGCGAGACAGGAAGGACAGGGACCTATCACATAAGTATGCTTAAAGGGACACTGAACCAAAAAAAATTATTTCGTGATTCAGATAGAGCATGTAATTTTAAGCAACTTTCTAATTTCCTCTTATCATCAATTTTTCTTCGTTCTCTTGCTATCTTTATTTGAAGGCATCTAAGCTTTCTTTTGGTTCAAAACTCTGGACAGCACTTTTTTATTGGTGGATGAATGTATCCACCAATCAGCAAGAACAACCCAGGTTGTTCACCAAAAATGGGCCGGCATCTAAACTTACATTCTTGCATTTCAAATAAAGATACCAAGAGAATTAAGAACATTTGATAATAGGAGTAAATTAGAAAGTTGCTTAAAATGTCATGCTCTATCTGAATCATTAAATAAAAAATGTGGGTTCAGTGTCCCTTTAAGGAGTATTTTGCACCAAGTGTGGCATCAGTGATGGCTATCTGTAGCCCACCGATGTGGGACCCGGTGAGCAATGCTCTACCTAAACTCCTAGGGGAAGCTACGCAGGGGGGCACTTTGGCCCAGGTAGAGATAGGGACCCAGCTTAGTGTGCAGCAGCATATGCAAGTGCAGGCTATGTTAAAACAGTATAGGGCTCTGTTCACGGACAAGCCAGGCAGGACGCATATTACCGATCACCCAGTAGAGACTGGTGATCAGAAACCTCTACATAAGTGTGCCTATCAAGTATCCACAGAGGTGAAAGGCAATATAGAGAGGGAAGTAGAGGAGATGCTGGCCTTAGGGGTAATTAGACTATCTTAGAGTCCTTGGGCTAGCCCGGTAGTCCTGGTACCTAAGAGGGATGGAACCACAGGTTTCTGTGTGGACTATCGGCAGCTCAATGCTCAGACAGTGTCAGATGTCTACCCCATGCCCCGCATGGATGAGCTGCTGGATGAGATTGCGGGGGCAAGGTATCTGACTACTATGGATCTGAGCAAAGGCTACTGACAGATTCCGCTGACCACAGAGGCTATGGAGAAGTCAGCATTCATCACTCCAAGTGGCCTTTATCAATTTGTGGTGATGCCATTTGGAATGAGGAACACCTGGTCAATCGCTTACTAGAGGGGATGCAGGGGTATGCCCGGGCATACTTGGATGACATTGGGGTGTTTAGTAGTTTGTGGGAGACCCATTTAGTACATTTTGCTGCGGTGCTTAAATGGATCCAAAAAGCAGGACTGACCCTAAAACCAACCAAGTGTCAAGTGGGTATGGCAGAGGTATTGTACCTAGGACACCGGGTGGGGGGCGGGCACCTGAAGCCAAAACCAGCTAATGTGGAAGCCCTCATTCAGTGGCCAGTGCCCAAAACAAAAAAGCAAGTTATGGCTTTTCTAGGCATCACAGGGTATTACAGGAAATTTGTGCCCCAGTATAGTGCCCTGGCCAAACCGCTGACAGATTTTGACCCAAAAGCGACGCCCCAGTCTGGTAGCCTGGTCTCCCACCTGTGAAAACTCCTTTGAGGCGCTGAAGACCGCGCTGGCTAGCGTTCCAATTCTAGCCACACCGGACTACAGCAAGCAATTCTTGGTGCAGACCGATGCCTCGGACTACGGCATAGGGGCTGTGCTCAGCCAGGTGGGGGAGGAGGGGAGTGAACACCCCGTGGTGCTACCCAGAGACGTGACTTATGCAACTGTTTAGAAGGAATGTCTGGCCATGGTGTGGGCGCTACACAAACTGCAGCCCTATATATACGGCCGGACCTTCACCATGATCAGAGATTACAACCCCCTGAGCTGGCTGAAAAGGGTCTCTGGGGAGATTGGTAAATTGCTGCTCTGGAGTTTTAATTCTTGTAATGCCAATTTTTCTATTCAGCACAAAAAAAGGCAGTGAGCATGGAAATGCGGATGGACTTCCAGACAGGCCAGCCTCAATGAGCTTGTTGCCCTTATCTTAGGGGAGGGGAGTGTGAAGAAAGAGTGGGTGCCCAGGCTGACTGATGGGGGGTTGGGCCCACCTGGTTACCCTTATTCTGTGTTTTGGGGCTGCCTCTCATGCATGTATGTCAATAACTGTGTACAAAGAAAGATTTCCACAGTCTCTGCTTAAAAGACTGATTTACATATCTGAGCAGGTTGCTTCAAAGCAGAGAGTTAATTACTCATGGCAGTAAATCTTCTAGGGACAAAAGTGGTATCTGGTCCATCTATTACCCTCAGATCTGGCACTTCAAAAGTTCAGATCAAAAGGGTCCAGCTAGCCAGACTGACTACAATCTCAGCAGGTGATCAGGGGTTGGGACTGACAGCTGTTAACAGTGATGCCCCTCTGTGTGCTGGGTTACAATTGGTTGCGTGTTGTGATCTGACAAGAGAGGATGGGCAGTTTTCAAAACCACATTAGGTGGGAAAAACAGAGCGTTATTCCAAGTTGCCTGAACTATCCAGGGGTCGATTAACCAAGAGCTCTCTAAGGGACTATAACAAGACTGTGCAAGAGGACTATTTGTATTTGCCTGGATTCTGACTGCAGCTGATAGAACAGGGTCGTTTTTCTCCTAGCCCCAAAGTGAGTATGTTCTTTCTGTAATTTGTGTAATTCTGTGTGTTTGCCTATAAGAAGAGGGTAAAGGAGGAAAGACGGGAGGAGTGAAGAAGAAGGGAGAGTAAGGGAGGACAGGCGATAGGAAATGATAATGAGTGGAGGCAAGTTGGAGTGAGAATAGTTTCTTACTTATGCCACTATCTAATGGGGACCTTGCCGTGACCCGTGTCCTTGTTTCTGTCTAAAAGAAACATCCTGGTGGAGCAACTGGAATATTGTTGCACTTTTAATGAGCACAAACACTAAGAGCCACTCAGCACATTCTTTTTCCTTTATTTGACATTTATTAGGTCAGGAACCCTCAGATTAAAGCTGTTCTTTGTCATGTGCTCTTTGTATTGCGTTCTAAAGCAGCTGCTTATAGTCAGCCAGCAGCTTGCTGATTGGTTACCTGATCTACCTGGTACCTTCAGGCTCCTTATTTATAAATATTTATATCTGGTGATAGTTTCTACACATGAGCTTAAGATTCCCTCATTACAATAACAAGCTATTGAACTAAAGGCATTACTAGGGTCCCCAAGTGTCATACATTTTCTTTTTGTATTGTTTGTTTTCTGCCATGTGTCGGTTAGCTGTATCTGTTACACATTTTATTTCTCATCTCCGCCTCTAGCTCCCCTGTTTCTGTTTCCTCCCTTCCCTGTGTCTCTCCCACCACATTTATATTTATATTTGTTCACGGCCTCTCTGTCCTTTCCTTTGTCTCTGTCTCCTGTTATCACCTCAGTCCTTTCCTTTGTATCTGTCTCCTGTTATCACCTCAGTCCTTTCCTTTGTATCTGTCTCCTGTTATCACCTCAGTCCTTTCCTTTGTCTCTGTCTCCTGTTATCACCTCTGTTGTTTCCTTTGTCTCTGTCTCCTGTTATCACCTCTGTTGTTTCCTTTGTCTCTGTCTCCTGTTATCACCTCAGTCCTTTCCTTTGTATCGGTCTCCTGTTATCACCTCAGTCCTTTCCTTTGTCTCTGTCTCCTGTTATCACCTCTGTTGTTTCCTTTGTCTCTGTCTCCTGTTATCACCTCTGTTGTTTCCTTTGTCTCTGTCTCCTGTTATCACCTCAGTCCTTTCCTTTGTCTCTGTCTCCTGTTATCACCTCTGTTGTTTCCTTTGTCTCTGTCTCCTGTTATCACCTCTGTTGTTTCCTTTGTCTCTGTCTCCTGTTATCACCTCAGTCCTTTCCTTTGTATCTGTCTCCTGTTATCACCTCTGTTGTTTCCTTTGTATCTGTCTCCTGTTATCACCTCTGTTGTTTCCTTTGTCTCTGTCTCCTGTTATCACCTCAGTCCTTTCCTTTGTATCTGTCTCCTGTTATCACCTCTGTTGTTTCCTTTGTCTCTGTCTCCTGTTATCACCTCAGTCCTTTCCTTTGTCTCTGTCTCCTGTTATCACCTCTGTTGTTTCCTTTGTCTCTGTCTCCTGTTATCACCTCAGTCCTTTCCTTTGTCTCTGTCTCCTGTTATCACCTCTGTTGTTTCCTTTGTCTCTGTCTCCTGTTATCACCTCTGTTGTTTCCTTTGTCTCTGTCTCCTGTTATCACCTCAGTCCTTTCCTTTGTCTCTGTCTCCTGTTATCACCTCTGTTGTTTCCTTTGTCTCTGTCTCCTGTTATCACCTCTGTTGTTTCCTTTGTCTCTGTCTCCTGTTATCACCTCTGTTGTTTCCTTTGTCTCTGTCTCCTGTTATCACCTCAGTCCTTTCCTTTGTCTCTGTCTCCTGTTATCACCTCTGTTGTTTCCTTTGTCTCTGTCTCCTGTTATCACCTCTGTTGTTTCCTTTGTCTCTGTCTCCTGTTATCACCTCTGTTGTTTCCTTTGTCTCTGTCTCCTGTTATCACCTCAGTCCTTTCCTTTGTATCTGTCTCCTGTTATCACCTCTGTTGTTTCCTTTGTCTCTGTCTCCTGTTATCACCTCTGTTGTTTCCTTTGTCTCTGTCTCCTGTTATCACCTCAGTCCTTTCCTTTGTCTCTGTCTCCTGTTATCACCTCTGTTGTTTCCTTTGTCTCTGTCTCCTGTTATCACCTCTGTTGTTTCCTTTGTCTCTGTCTCCTGTTATCACCTCTGTTGTTTCCTTTGTCTCTGTCTCCTGTTATCACCTCAGTCCTTTCCTTTGTATCTGTCTCCTGTTATCACCTCTGTTGTTTCCTTTGTCTCTGTCTCCTGTTATCACCTCTGTTGTTTCCTTTGTCTCTGTCTCCTGTTATCACCTCTGTCCTTTCCTTTGTCTCTGTCTCCTTTTATCACCTCAGTCCTTTCCTTTGTCTCTGTCTCCTGTTATCACCTCTGTTGTTTCCTTTGTCTCTGTCTCCTGTTATCACCTCAGTCCTTTCCTTTGTCTCTGTCTCCTGTTATCACCTCTGTTGTTTCCTTTGTATCTGTCTCCTGTTATCACCTCTGTTGTTTCCTTTGTATCTGTCTCCTGTTATCACCTCAGTCCTTTCCTTTGTCTCTGTCTCCTGTTATCACCTCAGTCCTTTCCTTTGTCTCTGTCTCCTGTTATCACCTCTGTTGTTTCCTTTGTCTCTGTCTCCTGTTATCACCTCTGTTGTTTCCTTTGTCTCTGTCTCCTGTTATCACCTCAGTCCTTTCCTTTGTCTCTGTCTCCTGTTATCACCTCTGTTGTTTCCTTTGTCTCTGTCTCCTGTTATCACCTCTGTTGTTTCCTTTGTCTCTGTCTCCTGTTATCACCTCTGTTGTTTCCTTTGTCTCTGTCTCCTGTTATCACCTCTGTCCTTTACTTTGTCTCTGTCTCCTGTTATCACCTCAGTCCTTTCCTTTGTCTCTGTCTCCTGTTATCACCTCTGTTGTTTCCTTTGTCTCTGTCTCCTGTTATCACCTCAGTCCTTTCCTTTGTCTCTGTCTCCTGTTATCACCTCTGTGTTGTTTCCTTTGTCTCTGTCTCCTGTTATCACCTCTGTTGTTTCCTTTGTCTCTGTCTCCTGTTATCACCTCAGTCCTTTCCTTTGTCTCTGTCTCCTGTTATCACCTCTGTTGTTTCCTTTGTCTCTGTCTCCTGTTATCACCTCTGTTGTTTCCTTTGTCTCTGTCTCCTGTTATCACCTCAGTCCTTTCCTTTGTCTCTGTCTCCTGTTATCACCTCTGTTGTTTCCTTTGTCTCTGTCTCCTGTTATCACCTCTGTTGTTTCCTTTGTCTCTGTCTCCTGTTATCACCTCTGTTGTTTCCTTTGTCTCTGTCTCCTGTTATCACCTCAGTCCTTTCCTTTGTCTCTGTCTCCTGTTATCACCTCTGTTGTTTCCTTTGTCTCTGTCTCCTGTTATCACCTCTGTTGTTTCCTTTGTCTCTGTCTCCTGTTATCACCTCTGTTGTTTCCTTTGTCTCTGTCTCCTGTTATCACCTCAGTCCTTTCCTTTGTATCTGTCTCCTGTTATCACCTCTGTTGTTTCCTTTGTCTCTGTCTCCTGTTATCACCTCTGTTGTTTCCTTTGTCTCTGTCTCCTGTTATCACCTCAGTCCTTTCCTTTTTCTCTGTCTCCTGTTATCACCTCTGTTGTTTCCTTTGTCTCTGTCTCCTGTTATCACCTCTGTTGTTTCCTTTGTCTCTGTCTCCTGTTATCACCTCTGTTGTTTCCTTTGTCTCTGTCTCCTGTTATCACCTCAGTCCTTTCCTTTGTATCTGTCTCCTGTTATCACCTCTGTTGTTTCCTTTGTCTCTGTCTCCTGTTATCACCTCTGTTGTTTCCTTTGTCTCTGTCTCCTGTTATCACCTCTGTCCTTTCCTTTGTCTCTGTCTCCTTTTATCACCTCAGTCCTTTCCTTTGTCTCTGTCTCCTGTTATCACCTCTGTTGTTTCCTTTGTCTCTGTCTCCTGTTATCACCTCAGTCCTTTCCTTTGTCTCTGTCTCCTGTTATCACCTCTGTTGTTTCCTTTGTATCTGTCTCCTGTTATCACCTCTGTTGTTTCCTTTGTATCTGTCTCCTGTTATCACCTCAGTCCTTTCCTTTGTCTCTGTCTCCTGTTATCACCTCAGTCCTTTCCTTTGTCTCTGTCTCCTGTTATCACCTCTGTTGTTTCCTTTGTCTCTGTCTCCTGTTATCACCTCTGTTGTTTCCTTTGTCTCTGTCTCCTGTTATCACCTCAGTCCTTTCCTTTGTCTCTGTCTCCTGTTATCACCTCTGTTGTTTCCTTTGTCTCTGTCTCCTGTTATCACCTCTGTTGTTTCCTTTGTCTCTGTCTCCTGTTATCACCTCTGTTGTTTCCTTTGTCTCTGTCTCCTGTTATCACCTCTGTCCTTTCCTTTGTCTCTGTCTCCTGTTATCACCTCAGTCCTTTCCTTTGTCTCTGTCTCCTGTTATCACCTCTGTTGTTTCCTTTGTCTCTGTCTCCTGTTATCACCTCTGTGTTGTTTCCTTTGTCTCTGTCTCCTGTTATCACCTCAGTCCTTTCCTTTGTCTCTGTCTCCTGTTATCACCTCTGTTGTTTCCTTTGTCTCTGTCTCCTGTTATCACCTCGGTCCTTTCCTTTGTCTCTGTCCCTTTTATCACCTCTGTTGTTTCCTTTGTCTCTGTCTCCTGTTATCACCTCTGTTGTTTCCTTTGTCTCTGTCTCCTGTTATCACCTCAGTCCTTTCCTTTGTATCTGTCTCCTGTTATCACCTCTGTTGTTTCCTTTGTCTCTGTCTCCTGTTATCACCTCAGTCCTTTCCTTTGTCTCTGTCTCCTGTTATCACCTCAGTCCTTTCCTTTTTCTCTGTCTCCTGTTATCACCTCTGTTGTTTCCTTTGTCTCTGTCTCCTGTTATCACCTATGTTGTTTCCTTTGTCTCTGTCTCCTGTTATCACCTCTGTTGTTTCCTTTGTCTCTGTCTCCTGTTATCACCTCAGTCCTTTCATTTGTCTCTGTCTCCTGTTATCACCTCTGTTGTTTCCTTTGTCTCTGTCTCCTGTTATCACCTCTGTTGTTTCCTTTGTCTCTGTCTCCTGTTATCACCTCTGTTGTTTCCTTTGTCTCTGTCTCCTGTTATCACCTCTGTTGTTTCCTTTGTCTCTGTCTCCTGTTATCACCTCAGTCCTTTCCTTTGTATCTGTCTCCTGTTATCACCTCTGTTGTTTCCTTTGTCTCTGTCTCCTGTTATCACCTCAGTCCTTTCCTTTGTCTCTGTCTCCTGTTATCACCTCTGTTGTTTCCTTTGTCTCTGTCTCCTGTTATCACCTCTGTTGTTTCCTTTGTCTCTGTCTCCTGTTATCACCTCTGTTGTTTCCTTTGTATCTGTCTCCTGTTATCACCTCTGTTGTGTTTCCTTTGTCTCTGTCTCCTGTTATCACCTCTGTCCTTTCCTTTGTATCTGTCTCCTGTTATCACCTCTGTTGTTTCCTTTGTATCTGTCTCCTGTTATCACCTCTGTTGTTTCCTTTGTATCTGTCTCCTGTTATCACCTCTGTTGTTTCCTTTGTCTCTGTCTCCTGTTATCACCTCTGTCCTTTCCTTTGTATCGGTCTCCTGTTATCACCTCAGTCCTTTCCTTTGTATCTGTCTCCTGTTATCACCTCTGTTGTTTCCTTTGTCTCTGTCTCCTGTTATCACCTCTGTTGTTTCCTTTGTCTCTGTCTCCTGTGATCACCTCTGTTGTTTCCTTTGTCTCTGTCTCCTGTGATCACCTCTGTTGTTTCCTTTGTCTCTGTCTCCTGTGATCACCTCTGTTGTTTCCTTTGTCTCTGTCTCCTGTGATCACCTCTGTTGTTTCCTTTGTCTCTGTCTCCTGTGATCACCTCTGTCCTTTCCTTTGTCTCTGTCTCCTGTTATCACCTCAGTCCTTTCCTTTGTCTCTGTCTCCTGTTATCTCCGCTGTCTTTTCCTTTGTCTCCTGTTATCCCCTCTGTCTTTTCCTTTGTCTCCAGTTATTACCTCTGTCTTTTCCTTTGTCTCTGGTTATCTGCTCTGTCTTTTTTCCTTTGTCTCCTATTATCCTCTCTGTATTTTCCTTTGTCTCTGTCTCCTATAATCTCCGCTGTCTTTTTCTTTGTCTCCTGTTATCCCCTCTGTCTTTTCCTTTGTCTCTGTCTACTGTTATCTCCTCCGTATTTTCCTTTGTCTCCTGTTATCACCTCTGTCTTTTCCTTTATCTCCTGTCAGGTGAGAAGACTAGGGGTCTCATTGGGGTGTCTGAGCTGATAATCGGCACTTGTTTGCAGGGGGTGATATTTTGCCTCCTTGGGGCACAACCGCTATTGGTGGTAGGATTTTCGGGGCCGCTGCTGGTGTTTGAGGAAGCTTTTTACACGGTGAGGAGCATGGTAAAGCTTGGAGGATTGTAAGGGGCATGCTGGAGTGGGTGTGTTTAACTTGCATGCAGTGCTAGGTTTGGGTGATATTTTTATTTATTTAGTAAAATGTAACAATGTGGTGTGTGTTTTGCAGGGGAAATTTTGGGATTTGTGGGAAATGTTTGTAATGGATATTGTGTGAAAAGTAGGCATGGGTGGCTATCAGGTGCACAAAAGTAGGTAGAAGCGCAATGTAGACCCTTGGTGGTAGAGAGTATGGTGTGCATGGGGAATTACTGGATCATACAAGAAATGACACGGGAGAGAAGAATATCTAGTGTAAGGTTTGCAAGAGCACGTGGCATGTAGGAAGCACCCTGGAGTTTTTCTGATGAATGTTTCCTGGCACACCCACCATCGTCCCATATCTCCTCTTCTTTACAGTTCTGCTCTGCTAATGGATTGGAGTACCTGGTGGGTCGAGTATGGATTGGTGTTTGGCTGATCGTGATAGTAGTGAGTATGGTGGCCTTTGAGGGGAGCTTCCTGGTACGATTTGTCTCGCGATTCACTCAGGAAATCTTCTCCATCCTCATCTCCCTCATCTTCATCTATGAGACCTTCTACAAGTTATTTAAGGTAATGTTCACATGTTAAGATCTAGATGTCCATCCCTGCTTTTTGTACAGCTGTTTCCTACTTCCTCACCCCCTGGTTGTCTATTTCTTTGTATTCTGTTTTTCTTCTAATGTCCTCTTATCCAAAATTGTTGTCCCCTCCCTTCTTTGTGGTCATCTCATGGTCTCTCATACTTGTTGTTTTAGGTCTTTCAAGAACATCCTCTCACAAACTGTAGTTCCCAAAATCTGACAGATAAGGTTCTTGTAAATATGACCGATGTCCCCCTAGACAACAGCACCATCACAGAAGTTCTTGTGACGGTTAAAGGGCAGCCAAACACAGCACTGCTTTCCCTAGTACTAATGGCAGGCACTTTCTTCATTGCATTCTTCCTGCGTAAACTCAAGAACAGCAACTTCTTTCCTGGGCGGGTGAGTTGGCACTAATAGTGGTACAGACAATCACACACACTATATAGATGAAGCACCCACTGTGTGCACCAGTTACAGATCTGTGTAAGCTGTATTTTGTCCTGTGTGTGATGGTTACAGATCTGTGTAAACTGTATTTCCTTTATTAATTCAGGGAGAGTCCACAGCTGCATTCATTGCTTGTGGGAATACAGAACCTGGCCACCAGGAGGCAAAGACACCCCAGCCAAAGGCTTAAATACTTCCCCCTTAAATACTTCCCCCACTTGCCTCATCCCCCAGTCATTCTTTGCCTTTCGTCACAGGAGGTTGGCAGAGAAGTGTACAGAAGATATGGAGTAGTCTCTTCGAGTTGGGACTGGAGTTTTAAGTAGTCTTGTCAGCCTCTCAGTAAAAGCATTGATGAAAGTTAGAGTCTGGAGATGTAGAGAGAGTCTTTCTGCGAAACCATCCAGACTCATATTAACAGCTCCTTAAGCAATCAGCGTTGACGAGTTTCCCTGCCTGCTTTCTTCACTCAAGTCCATGTCAGAAGCACTGCTACAATCTGTCAAACTTGAAGGACTGTGTCGCTGTTCCACGGCATAGATTCCGGTAAGATCGTTTCATTTTTTACCCACATGTTAATGGTAGAAGACAGTGTCTCAGTGGGACTCCTTTATCTTTATGGAATTGAGGGTTAATATCTACTGAGTGGGATTATTGAACAGCGGGGTATTGTTAATCATGTTTGTTATGTGATTTTGTCTGCGTATGTGTAGGAGACATTTTGGAGCTCATAGACTGATACGGAACACTCAGGTTACAGAGCAGCGCAGTTTTACTAAGCTGGCACGCTTTTTTTTAGCAGGGGCAGTCATGCATGAGGCACCATGTGACTTTGAGTAGTCCCGTCATGTTTTTCATTTCTGAATCCAGACCGAGTGGCTGCAGAGAAGAGTTAATTTCTCTACCTGTTTGGGTCATAGGAGGTGGTGAGTGCCCCAGCCATTTGGGGGTTTAAGGTGCCAGTTGCTTCTGTAGCTAGGAATTTTAATTGGAATTATGGATTCTAAGTTTATAGAGGATTCCTCTGATACAGATTTTAATACCTGCGTATGTTGTGAGGAGACCTGGGTAGACCAGCCCGCTCAGTTATGTTCCATATGCCGCAATAGGGTTTTCTCTTCGAACAATGTTGAGATGTTAGAGACCACTGAGCCATCTACCTCTGAGGATTCCTCGTCCCGTGAGATGCGTTCCCTAGAATCTTCTCCTACACATGCAGTTCCCCTATGTACCATTACTCCTTTGTCTGAGGGAGACTTAGAGGCTGGAGTTGAGATTTTCATTCTATCTTTCTGGACTAGGTGACTTTTGGAGTCTTGTCCCGGTACTCTTCGCAGTGTCAGTACACTGTTGGTGACTGGTCCAATAAGAGGAGGGGTTTCCCGTCCTTTTTGGTCCAAGGATTTTTAAGCAGAGCTTATTAGATCTTGTTGTTCAGGGAGAATACACGGTTCTCTCTACCTGGATTTAGGAAGAAGGATTTCTTTTCTTTCTAGAGCAGTCCAGGATAGCCTGGTGGTTATCTGGGAAGTCTATTTAGAGCTGGCTGTGGCTCAACATACAAGCAAACAATGGACACTTATAATGGGGTAAGCCATGTTTGTGATGTTTTTATAAGAGTAATTTGTCTATATATTAGCTTCCGTATATGAAATTGGTTGAGAGACCTAATCATGAACCATCATAAATGGTATTTAGAAGAAATGTTTAAGACTTTTTTTTTTTTTTTTGGTACTGCTTGCCATTCTTTTTGTCAGTTGGCTGTTAGTAAATTAATTGAGACCAGTTGCAAATAGAAGCAAATACAGTTTTTTTCTTTAGATACACTAGTTTAGATTTAATTAAGGTTGACGAGAAAAGAATCAGCTTAATATAACGGAAGGAGTAATAACAGTCTAAGGTGAAGGTTGGTTTAGTTATAAAAATATTCTGAGAGGATTTTTATATATTATAACTGTTAGATATTGTCTTAAGACAAACTTTTATCAAAGGACAACTAGCCTGGTCCTGCCTTATACTCTTTTGTTCTAAGAAGTGAAGAATAATTTGGGTTAATATAGTATTTTTTAAGTTAATGGAAAAATATTTGCCTCCAGCACTATGCCTCCCAAAAATAAACCGGGGGATAAGGGCATAAGAAAATCAATAGACAGATCAGTTGAACAGCCTCAGTTAGGACCAGAAGGATCAGCAGACAAGGATTACACAGGTACTGAACCCTAAAATAGAAGGGGTTCCAAGGGAAGTTCAGAAAGACATACAAACGCTATCATCAGAAATTAAACATTTTCAACAAAGATTAGGAGAAACCGAACAAAGGATTTCAGATCTAGAAGATTCTCAAATAAATATCCTTGACAGAATAAATATATTAGAACAACAAAATAGTAGTCTTTTACTTAAAGTAGAAGACATGGAAAATAGATCAAGGAGAAAAAATCTTAGAGTATTAGGAATTCCAGAATCAGTCAAGACAACAGAACTGGAAGGGTTTTTTGATTCCCAACTACCGGGCCTGTTAGGCCTCAAGGTAGAAATGGGCAGTTTTGAAATTGAGAGAGTACATAGAATAAACATAAAAACATAGAGATAAACCTAGACCGGTTATTGCAAACTTTGTAAGCTTTAAAGACAAAACTACAATTTTTAGGGCATTTAAACAATTGAATAATGTGCTCTTAAAAACTAATAAACTGTAAGGAACACGGATTAGTCTTAAAGAGGAGGAGGGATATTGAATGTAGACATTAAGATTCCTTTTTCACACTAAGAAACACTATTTAGGTAGTTTGTATTACAGAGATGCTGGCAATTATCTATATAAATCACTATTATAAGTGAAAAGGTTTTTTGTTTGTTTTTCACTGTAAAGAAGATTGGTGTTTAAAATATAGCAATATGGAAATACGTAAAAGTTAAACATTTTGAAGGAAATAAGAAATGAAAGATATTGATATCTAGGGTGTATCACAAGTTAGTTAATATATATTGAATATGAATGAGAATCTTTCCTCCCTTAGGCACACAAATATATATAAATAAAATAGGTTAAAAGAGTTAAGACTGTGTTTTTTGCCTTTTTTTTTTTTAACCCTTCTCTACTCTCCCCCTTCTTTTATGGGAAGAGTCTTAGCTAAATTAGTTAAGAATCGTAAATCTAAGAACCAAATCTTGCAAATAGATACAGAGATGGAAACCATGACAAATTCTAAAGATACTGTAGAAGAGTTTCGTAAATTTTACTAAAAATGATATACATCAGAAAAATACAGTAACTTTGAAAAAGAGGGAAAAGAATTTTTGGACTCGGTCTCCCTTCCAGAAATTACACAGGATCAGCAGGAGGAATTAAATGCAGAAATTTCGATAGAGGAAATTAGTAAAACCTTAGGAGAACTAAAAATAGGAAAATCACCAGGTCCAGATGGTTAACCTGTAGAATGGTATAAAGTACTTAAAACACAAGTCTCTAAACTTTTGGCAGAATTGTTTAATTTATATATGACAGGAGTAATCCAGCCTTCACAAGAATTTATAACAGCTTGTATAATTGTTATTCCAAAAGCTGGGAAAGATCCTCTTAAAGTGGCATCATATAGACCAATCTCATTACTTAATCAAGACTATAAGTTACTGGCAACAATTTTAGCTAATAGACTAAGGAAATGTTTACCTTCACTAATACATAGAGACCAGTCAGGTTTTGTACAAGCAAGATCTTCAGCAAAGAACATGAGAAAAGTATTATATATAGTAAACCATTTCTGGTCTCTGAACAAAAAAAAGTAGTTAAACCAACCTAAGAAGAATGCGGCTCTCTTAGCATTAGATGCTGAAAAAGCATTCGATAGGGTTGAATGGCCATTTTTATTCTCATGTTAAAAAAAAATATATAATATCCATGGAGGTATATGATGTTATGTATGAAGTGTCCATCAAGGTATATGATGTTATGTATGAAAGAGAACAAAGATCAGAAAATTTTATTTGGAAATGGAATGATTAAGGTCTTAGAGGTTCCAGTTCAGAAACAAATCCTGGCACCACTGTTAGGCGAAGTTAACGAATTTGGGTGTTGGGGAACAGAACTAGATTTGAATTGTATTATATGAAGGAGGATAGGATACCTATAAGGTAATATTATTGATGGTACATAAAGAATTCAGTTACTTAAAAGCACAGCGTAAGAGATACTACCTTCTTATACCTATACATACCTGTAAATAATTGTCAGTAAATTGCTTTATTGTCATGAATATGTAACATTAAATATGTAATACACCTCTTTTGTGCTTGAGGTGTAAATACATAAGGCTAAGGTATATGTACTGCTTAATTGATGTGCTAGATTTTTGTACTTACTGTTTGTAATTAAATAAAAAAAAAAACAAAAAAAAAACATACAAGCAAACTGAGCCACAGGTTCTAATCCCCGCACTGCCCTTTAAGGCTTGGCAATTCGAGAGTGGATGGTTCAGATCCAGGTACTGACGCTGGATGTCCATTTCAGACATCCTTGTTTAAGCAAGTCCGGCTCTTGGGGACCGCTTTCTTCCAGATCCTCGCTAGGATTCTAAGTTTTTTATTTGGGATCTGGGGTACAATATGCAGTATCCTGTTTTTTAGGTGTTGCGGTGGCTTCCGAGTCTCGCGGCCCTGGTTTTTTCCTACATCTGTGTCAGGGTACCAGGAATTAGACTGAGACGAAAAGTGCAAAAATAATCACACCTTTATTAATAGCAAAAAATAATAAAAAGTCCACAAGTCAAATAACAAGCCAGGAGTCAAAGCCAGAGCTGGTAGTCAGACGAGCAGAGTCAGGAGCCAAAGCGAATAGTCAGACGAGCAGAGTCAGGAGCCAAAGCGAATAGTCAGATGAGCCGAGTCAGGAGCCAAAGCAAATAGTCAGACGAGCAGAGTCAGGAGCCAAAGCGAATAGTCAGACGAGCCGAGTCAGGAGCCAAAGCAAATAGTCAGACGAGCCAGAATCAGGAACAAGGAGAACAACAGAGTCAGGAACAAGCCAGGGATCAGGAACCAGGAGGGACGTCAGACAGCCAGGTAATACACTGGAACTCACAAACAGGTCTGAGACAACGCAAGGGCAAAGCATACTGAACAGAGGCCCTTTAAATAATAAGTGATGACATCACAACCTGTCTCACACGGATGATGTACACCAGTCTGGCCATAAAAGGGTGTGCAGGAAATGAGTAGCATCACACACTATGCACCAGAGTCAGCAAGAGAGGTGAGTAAAATGGCTGCCAGCAGCACATGGCAAACAAAGCAGGGAAAAAACCCTGATAGTACCCTCCCCTCAACGACCCCTCCCCCGCAGGAGGACAAAAGGCTTATTGAGGAAACGGGCTTGGAAGGCACGGAGGAGGGCGGGAGCATTAACATGAGAGTAAGGAAACCAAGAACGCTCCTCTGGACTGTAGCCCCTCCAGTGAACCAAATACTGTACGTGGCCCCTGGACATACGAGAGTTAATAATGCTGCTGACCTCATATTCTTCATGGTTGTCAACAAAGATTGGACGGGGACGAGGCAACACAGTGGTAAACCGATTACAAACCAATGGTTTCAAGAGGGAGACATGAAAAACATTGGAGATGCGCATTGCAGGAGGAAGGCCACAGGATTGACCCTTCGGAGTATTCGAAAAGGACCAACATAACGGAGAGCCAGTTTATTGGAAGGCACACAAAGGTTCAAGTTGTGAGAGGACAGCCAAACCCTCTCACCGACCTGGTAGGAAGGCACGGGCAGACGCAGGGTTAGCGCAGTAGGTCTGGTGTGAGAACAAACGCTGACCCCTCTGACGCTTTATTAGCCATATCCGATGTACCCTCACAATGTTCTGAATTGGGGATGAGGGATTTGCTGGCTGAGGGAGAGATTTCTGATTCAGGAAATATGTTCCCTCAGACAGATTCAGATATGACGGCTTTTAAATTTAAACTAGAACACCTCCGCTTATTGCTCAGGGAGGTTTTAGCGACTCTGGATGATTTTGACCCTATTGTAGTTCCAGAGAAATTGTGTAAAATGGACAGATTCCTAGAGGTTCCTGCCTACACTGATGTTTTTCCGGTCCCTAAGAGGATTTCGGAAATTGTTACTAGGGAGTGGGATAGACCAGGTATTCCGTTCGCTCCCCCTCCTACTTTTAAGAAAATGTTTCCCATATCAGACGCAGACGGTCCCTAAGGTGGAGGGAGCTATTTCTACCCTGGCTAAGCATACAACTATACCTATTGAGGACAGCTGTGCTTTCAAAGATCCTATGGATAAAAAAATTAGAGGGTCTTCTGAAGAAAATCTTTGTTCATCAAGGTTTTCTTCTCCAACCTATAGCGTGCATTGTTCCTGTAACTACTGCAGCGTCTTTTTGGTTTGAGGCTCTGGAAGAGGCTCTTCAGGTTGAGACCCCATTAGATGATATTCTGGATAGAATTAGGGCTCTCAAGCTAGCTAATTCTTTCCTTACAGATGCCACTTTTCAATTGGCTAAATTAGCGGCGAAGAATTCAGGTTTTGCCATTTAGCGCGTAGACCGTTATGGCTTAAGTCCTGGTCTGCTGATGTGTCATCAAAAGCTAAGCTTTTAGCCATCCCTTTCAAGGGTAAGACCCTATTCGGGCCTTAACTGAAAGATTTAATTTCAGACATCAATGGAGGGAAAGGCCATGCCCTTCCTCAGGATAAGACGAATAAGATGAGGACCAAACAAAATAATTTTCGTTCCTTTCGAAACTTCAAAGGGGGTCCCTCTACCTCTTCCCCTGCCGCAAAGCAAGAGGGGAATTTTGCTCAATCCAAGTCAGTCTGGAGACCTAACCAGACTTGGAACAAGGGTAAACAGGGCAAGAAGCCTGCTGCTGCCACCAAGACAGCATGAAGGGGTAGCCCCCAATCCGGGACCGGATCTAGTGGGGGGCAGACTTTCTCTCTTCGCTCAGGCTTGGGCAAGAGACGTTCAGGACTCCTGGGCTCTAGAAATAGTAACCCAGGGGTATCTTCTAGATTTCAAAGATTCTCCCCCAAGGGGGAGATTCCATGTTTCTTAATTGTCTGTAAACCAGACAAAAATAGAGGCGTTCTTACGCTGTGTAGAAGACCTATATTCCATGGGAGTGATCTGCCCAGTTCCGAAAACAGAACAGGGGCAGGGGTTCTACTCCAATCTGTTTGTGGTTCCCAAAAAAGAGGGAACCTTCAGTCCAATTTTGGATATCAAGATCCTAAACAAATTCCTCAGAGTCCCATCCTTCAAGATGGAGACCATTCGGACTATTTTGCCAATGATCCAGGAGGGTCAATATATGACCACCGTGAACTTAAAGGATGCGTATCTACACATTCCTATCCACAAAGATCATCACCAGTTCATCAGGTTCGCCTTTATGGACAAGCATTACCAGTTTGTGGCTCTTCCCTTCGGGTTGGCCACAGCTCCCAGAATTTTCACAAAGGTACTAGGGTCCCTTCTGGCGGTTCTAAGGCCGCGGGGCATAGCTGTGGTGCCTTATCTGGACAATATCTTAATCCAGGCATCAACTTTCCAACTAGCCAAGTCTCACACGGACATCGTGTTGGCTTTTCTAAGATCTCACTGGTGGAAGGTGAACGTAAAAAAGAGTTCACCTATCCCTCTCACAAGAGTTCCTTTCCTGGGAACTCTGATAGATTCGGTGGACATGAAAAATTTTCTGACGGAGGTCAGGAAATCAAAAATTTTATCCATCTGCCGAGCTTTTCATTCCATTCCCCGCCCATCAGTGGCTCAGTGTATGGAGGTAATCGGCTTAATGGTAGCGACATTGTTCCATTTGCTCGCTTGCATCTCAGACCACTGCAACTTTGCATGCTCAAACAGTCGAATGGGGATTATGCAGATTTATCTCCTCAGATAAATCTGGACCAAGAGACCAGAGACTCTCTTCTTTGGTGGTTGTCACAGGATCATCTGTCCAAGGGAATGTGTTTCCGCAGGCCAGCGTGGGTCATAGTGACGACGGACCCCAGACTATTGGGCTGGGGTGCAGTCTGGAATTCCCTGACAGCACAGGGATTGTGGACTCAGGAGGAAGCTCTCCTCCCGATAAATATTCTAGAACTGAGAATGATATTCAACGCGCTTCAGGCGTGGCCTCAGTTGGCGTCGGCCAGATTCATAAGATTCCAGTCGGACAATATCACGACTGTAGCATATATCAATCATCAGGGGGGAACAAAGAGTTCTCTAGCGATGATAGAGGTTACCAAAATAATTTCATGGGCAGAGACTCACTCTTGGCATCTATCAGCAATCTATATCCCAGGGGTGGAGAACTGGGAAGCGGATTTTCTAAGTCGGCAGACTTTTCATCCGGGGGAGTGGGAGCTCCATCCAGAGGTGTTTGCACAATTGATCCAGCAATGGGGCACACCAGAATTGGATCTGATGGCGTCTCGTCAGAATGCCAAACTTCCTTGTTACGGGTCCAGGTCAAGGGATCCTCAGGCAGTACTGGTAGATGCTCTAGCAGTACCCTGATTGATCAACCTGGCTTATGTGTTTCCACCATTTCCTCTCCTTCCTCATTTGATTGCCAGAATCAAACAGGAGAGAGCTTTGGTGATTTTGATAGCACTTGCGTGGCCACGCAGGACTTGGTATGCAGACCTGGTGGACATGTCATCTCTTCCACCATGGACTCTGCCACTGAGACAGGACCTTCTGATTCAAGGTCCGTTCCAGCATCCAAATCTAGTTTCTCTGCGACTGACTGCTTGGAGATTGAACGCTTGATCTTATCCAAGAGGGGGTTCTCTGAGTCGGTCATAGATACCTTGATTCAGGCTCGAAAGCCTGTCACCTGGAAAATTTATCATAAGATGTGGCGTAAATATCTTTATTGGTGCGAATCTAAAGGCTACTCATGGAGTAAGATCAGGATTCCTAGGATTTTGTCCTTTCTCCAAGAAGGATTGGAGAAGGGGCTATCAGCTAGTTCCTTAAAAGGACAGATATCTGCTTTATCATTTCTACTGCACAAACATCTGGCAGATGTTCCAGACGTTCAGTCGTTCTGTCAGGCTTTAGCTAGAATCAAGCCTGTGTTTAAACCTGTTGCTCCGCCATGGAGTTTGAATTTAGTTCTTAAGGTTCTTCAAGGGGTTCCATTTGAACCTATGCATTCCATAGATAATAAGCTTCTATCTTTGAAAGTTCTGTTTTTAGTTGCTATCTCTTCGGCTCGAAGAGTTTCTGAACTATCTGCATTGCAATGCGACACGCCTTATCTTGTTTTCCATGCTGATAAGGTGGTTTTGCGTACCAAACCTGGATTCCTTCCTAAGGTTGTTACTAATAAGAATATTAATCAGGAAATTGTTGTTCCTTCTCTGTGTCCTACTCCTTCCTCTAAGAAGGAGCGTCTATTGCACAACTTGGACGTGGTTCGTGCTTTAAAGTTTTACTTGCAAGCGACCAAAGATTTCCGTCCAACATCTTCTTTGTTTGTTGTCTATTCTGGAAAACGTAGAGGTCAAAAAGCTACGGCTACCTCTCTTGCCTTTTGGCTGAAAAGCATCATCCGTTTGGCATACGAGACTGCTGGACAGCAGCCACCTGAAAGAATTACAGCTCACTCCACTAGAGCGGTGGCTTCCACATGGGCTTTTAAAAATTATGCTTCTGTTGAACAGATTTGTAAGGCCGCGACTTGGTCTTCGCTTCATACCTTTTCCAAATTTTACAAATTTGATACCTTTGCTTCTTCGGAGACTATTTTTGGGAGAAAAGTTCTTCAAGCAGTGGTGCCTTCTGTTTAACCATCTGTCTTGTCCCTCCCGTTCATCCGTGTCTTGCAGTTTTTTTATTGTGTCCCACAAGTAAAGGATGAATCCGTGGACTCGTCTTACCTTTATAGAAGAAAAGTAAATTTATGCTTACCTGTTAAATTGATTTCTTCTATGGTACGACGAGTCCATGGCCCGCCCTGTCATTTTCAGACAGATTATATTTTTTTATTTAAACTTCAGTCACCTCTGCACCTTGTAGTTTCTCCTTTTTCATCCTGTACCTTCGGTCGAATGACTGGGGGTGGAGCTAAGGGAGGAGCTATATAGACAGCTCTGCTGTGGTGCTCTTCGCAACTTACTGTTAGCAGGAGGATAATATCCCACAAGTAAAGGATGAATCCGTGGACTCGTCTTACCATAGAAGAAATCAATTTATCAGGTAAGCATAAATTTACTTTTCCTGCACTTCCTTTTATGGCCAGACTGGTGTGCATCATCCATGTGAGACAGGATGCAGTCTCAGAATTGTGATGTCATCACTTATTATTTAATGGGCCTCTGTTCAGTATGCTTTGCCTTTGCATTGTCTCAGACCTGTTTGTGAGAGTTCCTGTGTATTACCTGGCTGCCTGACGTCCTTCCTGGTTCCTGATCCCTGGCTTGTTCCTGACTCAGCTGTTTTCCTTGTTCCTGATTCCGGCTCGTCTGACTATTCGCTTTGGCTCCTGACTCGGCTTGTCTGACTACCAGCTCTGGTTTTGACTCCTGGCTTATTTGACTTGTGGACTTTTTATTATTTTTATGTTATTAATAAAGGTGTGATTATTTTTGCACTTTTCGCCTCAGTCTGATTCCTGGCACCCTGACATTACGCAAAGGCCATGAATCCTGATAGTGCTAATAATCTAACTTTACCTGCCATCATGGATGGACAGGATCACCGCTTGGATCAATTTGCACAAGTCCTGCAAACCCTGCTGACTCGTGCTGCACCTTTGCCTACCAGGAGCATCATGTCCGGTTCTGCACCTCTACCTCAGCCATATGGAGGCGATCCTAATCAGTGCAGAGGGTTTTTGAACCAGGTGGGCATTTACTTTGAGATATTACCTCAGGCGTTTCCCTCTGACAGCGCTAAGGTGGGATTTCTCATCTTGTTACTCTCTGACACAGCTCTTGCCTGGGCTAATCCCTTGTGGGAGACTAATAAACCTGTGATTTCAAATTACCCTGAATTTGTGGCCTCCTTTCGAAGGGTATTTGATGTTCCGGCTCACTCCTCCTCTGCTGCTAAACGACTCATGTCCATTCAGCAAGGTACAAGATCTGTTGCTCAGTATGCTATTGAGTTCCATACGCTTGCTGCAGAGGTAGGTTGGAACAATGAAGCCCTTGTTGCCGCCTTCTTTCATGGGCTCTCTGATGCGATTAAAGATGAAGTTGCTGCCAGAGATTTACCAGAGGATCTGGAGGCATTGGTGTCTTTTTTGATCCTAATTGACATCAGACTCAGAGAGAGGCCCTCTTTCAAGGAGCGCTTGCGGAAGCCTCCTGTTCTGTTGTCTCCTACGTGTTCGTTCCCACCCATGCCTCCCTCTCCTCCCATGCCTCCTGGTCCCGAGTCACCAGGTACTGCTGAGCCGATGCAGCTGGGATTCACGTGTCTCTCCGTGGCGGAGAGGGCCTTTAGGAGGAGGGAGGGGCTCTGCCTCTATTGTGGGTTAAAGGGTCACCTTTTGAAGTCTTGTCCTATACGGGAGGGGAAACGCTCACACCTAAGGTCCTTTCAGGGGCAGACCTTGGGTGGTTTATCCTCATCCCCGGAACCGCTTAAGGAGAAACCTTTGGTCACGGTTATCCTTTCCTGGGTGGACTCCTCCATAGTCACTCAGGCTATTGTTGACTCCGGTGCTGCGGGCTATTTCATTGGCAGTGCTTTTGTATCAAAGCACTCCATTCCTGTTTTGCCTCGGTCCGTTCCGCTTGCTATTGAGGCCATTGATGGCAGGCCCCTTCAGCCCGCACTCGTTACTCACGAAACTTCTCCGTTGTCCATGCCTGTTGGGGCTCTCCATTTTCAAACCCTCCAGTTCCAGGTGATAAACTCTCCGCGTTTTCCGGTTGTTCTGAGTTATCCCTGGCTCCAAAAGCACAATCCCAGTCTCGACTGGCGCAAGTCCGAAATTTTGTCGTGGTTACCGCAATGTATTTCCACTTGTTTTTGGAAACCAGTTAAAGTCTTGTGCACTTCTTCGGTATCTCAATTACTAGAGGAGTACCGAGAGTTCCTAGACGTATTTGACAAGGTGGTGCCAGTACGTTGCCTCCTCACCGGTCTTACGATTGTGCCATAGACCTGCAACCCAGAGCCATTCCTCCTCGGGGCCGGGTGTACCCTCTGTCTGTTGCAGAGAATTGTGCTATGGAGGAGTATGTTGCCGATGCTCTGTCACGGGGGATCATCCACAAATCCTGCTCTCCTGCAGGGGCTTGCTTCTTCTTTGTGAAGAAAAAGGGTGGCGAGTTAAGACCATGTATCGATTATAGGGGTCTTAATCATCTTACTATTAAGAATGCTTACCCTATTACGCTTATTACGGAACTCTTTGACCGCCTCAAGGGAGCTACGGTCTTTACTAAACTTGATTTGAGAGGAGCGTACAATCTCGTTAGGATTAAGGAGGGCCACAAATGGAAAACAGCATTTAACACCAGGAGCGTGCATTATGAGTATCTTGTAATGCTCCTGCTGTTTTTCAGGAACTTATTAATGATGTCCTACGAGATATGTTGCAACAGTGTGTTGTGGTGTACTTAGACGACATCCTCATACACTCACCCACACTTGAGGCTCATCGTTCTGATGTTACACAGGTTCTTCAGAGACTATGTAAGAACGGCCTGTTTTATAAACTCGAGAAATGTGAGTTCCATCAGACTCAAGTAACCTTCCTAGCTTATGTTATCTCTGTTGCAGGGTTTTCCATGGATCCTGACAAGTTATCTGCAGCTCTGCAGTGGCCTCGCCCAGTTGGTCTTCGGTCTATTTAACATTTTTTGGGGTTCGCCAATTACTATAGAAAGTTTATTAAAAAAAACTTTTCTTGAAAAATTGCATGCTCTTGGCATGCCGTAGGCGGTTCCGGTGGAGGAGGAGCAAGATGTGAGCTGCTGAGCTGCTGAGCCCTGTACTCCAGTCCTAAAGACTTTGGCGGTGAAACTGCGCGCCCTATCCAAGTTGGATGAAAGCCTGCTGGACAGTTTATGTCAACACACTCATGGAACCGAAGTTAGTGGAACATCATCCCACTATCCTAAAGAAATTAAAAGTCACCCAAACAGACTTCCAACCCAACTAACTTTGGACATTAAGGAACAAACAATCCATATAAAATTACTGCCGACCAGCTATTTTTTTCTCTTTTGAGGACGCTATTTTACTCCTTGAAGTTACACTATTATACAGCAATTTAAGCACTACCGTACAAAAACAAACTCACCTCCCCTTTGCACTACCGCTTTACCTGAAGATCTTGTTCATTCCAGGGATTACACATTCACCTGCAGGAGACACCCGCGGCTTCTTTTGAATTTCCCTGGGCCACTCCGGATCATTGTTGCTGCCTTCTCTCCTCCCCCACTGGTGCTGCGTGGGAGGAGAGTGAGCCCGGTTGGGGCTGCTGAAGATCTGGGAGACTGCCCTCTGAGAACGAACACGCTGTGCTGAAATCGCCCGGCCGGGCCCCCCTCCCTCCTCCCCCACCGGTGCTGCGTGGGAGGAGAGCGAGATCGGTTGGGGCCACTGGAGACCTGGGAGATTGCCCTCAGGGGACGAATACGCTGTGCTGACATCGCCCGGCCGGGCCCCCCTCCCTCCTCCCCCACCGGTGATGCGTGGGAGGAGGTGAGCCCGGTAGCGTTGAAGCTACGAGTAAGAAAAATACAACGCATCAGGAAATCTATTCCTGTTACCCACTAATGGACTACTAGAAGACTGCAGGCAAGTGTGTAAGTGGAGGTGAGTGTTAAAATCTTAACTTGCTGGCTCGTGAATATTCCCTGTGAACTGATAAAACCCAAAAGGAAAAAAGAGAAAAAAAAGGGAAAAAACATATTGGTGGAAGACATAAGCTGTACAAGATCCCTGACAACCTAGCTACCTTATAAAATCAAAAGAAAAACTTTAACAGACATGCCATACTGGGGCTGCGATTGGGTATAAAAGAAAGCTGAATATTATATTGAGATAAACACATTACCTCCCCATCTTGCCTCGATATCTCTGCTGCAGGTTCAAAGAGCAGTGTGGAGGGGGGGGGGGAGAGCGGGGGGAGGCAGTGGAGAGAAGTAAGGAGGGAAACAAATGGCAACATTGTATGCATAAGCAACAGTATTAAATAATCTAAAATACACTTTTGGTATCAGTTTGTAAGAACGTGTAGCTGAACAATCGGGAATTATTGAAACATCTACCAAAGGACTTTGATGGGTAATGGAAAACTCTCAGTTCAGATATATAGATTAAATGACTGTTAAAAAGAAAGCTGCCTTTACGCTTCTCAGAACTGGTTAATATTTCGTGAAACAAAAAGAAAATTGTAAAAACTAACTTTGATATGTGTTTAAGATTGGCTTATTTAAACTGGGTAGCAAATTTTACATGAAAAATATTTTTCTCACCTGTTTACATAAAGTTAAGTTTGACTTAATAGCAAATTACATAACTCAGAGAAAACTAGAGAACAGTTCATCCCAGAGATTAATCTGCTTGCCTAGTAGGGAAAATTTACTCTAACTAAAAACCATCATTTTAGAAAAGTGACAGTAATCTAAACAACTTTTGATAACTGGCAAAGAAATACTGTCTAAGGTTCGTTAATATAGTTTAACTTAAAAAGAACTTATGTACTGTAGAATAGCATAACCTAAGCAAGAAAGTATTCCTACCTTCTGTATTTTTTCTGTTTTTCCTCTCCTCTAAATTCTTACAGAAATCTTTCTGCATATACACAAGAATTATAGAGAGGGTTACTTAGATTCTTTCAAAAATCTGTTACTCTATAATAACATATTTAAACACCAGCTGAACTTACTATAAGGATAAATAAGTAAATATCTGAAGTAAAGGATCAGAATTGAATTAACATTAGTTGAAATAGAGGGATCTACTAGCAGGCAATAGAACTGCAACTGGTGTACTTAAATAACTCCTAACTCATTTTGCGAAATTAGATACTTGTAACTCAAAACAAACAAACACACACTTAATGGCCTAACCCCCAGAAATAAATGAATGTAAGACAGAGATTGTTGTTTTGAACACTATTAGAGTATATTGCTGTGGAATTTGCTGATAAAATCCCTGTTCAAGTTCTGCCACATCCTGGGTTTATATTTTCACAGTACCACAGAATTAATTAAATTCACTTCCCCCCCTTTTTTTTTTTTTTTTTTCTTCCTCTTTTTCCCTTTCTTTCCCACACACAGATAATCACCACCTTCACCTACATCCTCACCCAGTCCTTTTTTTCCCCGATCTTTTGTATCACTATTTTTTATGGATAAATTCATTACCTCACCATCCCTCACAACCAAACACAATCCAGGTATGGCAGCTAGACAGAGGGAACGAAAAAACAAAACTCTCATAGACAGCCCAGCTGAATTACAAATAGAAAACACAGCAAAAAATCAAAATACTATGTCTTTACTAGATACACAAGCTCTAGTTGCTAGCATAATGGAAGCTATAAACCCCAAGTTCGACGTATTGAAAACTGAGATTAAACAAGACATTTTAACTTTATCAACAGAGGTAAAACAATTTGCCAAAAGATTGCAGGAGGTTGAACAACGAATCTCAGATATTGAAGATGTTACAAATCTATATATTCCTAAAACAGAAGCTAACCAGAGTGAAATAGAAAAATTACAAACTAAAATAGAGGAGCTGGAAAATAGGTCCAGAAGAAATAACCTTAGGGTTATAGGTTTCCCAGAAACTAGGCATGAAGAAGATTTAAATAAAATCATGACCCAAATATTACCACAACTACTAAATATACCACCACCTCAGCAACCCTATATTATTGAGAGAGCCCACAGATTGGGGAAACCACGTGATATCTCAAATGAACTTATTAAACCAAGACCAATAATAGCGAAATTCTTGAATTATCAAGATAAAATATCTTTTTTACAGCATTTTCGCAAAAAACAACCGATACATTATAACAACTCTAAAATTTTATTGTTTCAAGATTTTTCATTTGAAACCTCCACAAAAAGGAGAGAGTTATCCCCAATCTGTGGCAAGATGATAAATGCAGGGTGGCAAGCCACAGTAATATACCCAGCTAGACTTAAACTCACTCTAGAAGGACAAACTTTCTTTTTTGACTCAGCAAAAGAAGCTGAAGAAAAATTTGCTGAACACAGGCCCAAAAATCATTAAATAAAAGAAAACACTATATACCTGAAATGTATCTCTTTTGGTGGTCAGGATGTGTCAGATGTGTAGATATTTTAATAATCCCTTGCTGTTTCTACTCTTTTGTGCTTTCCCCCCCCCCTTTTTTTTTTTTTTTTTTTCCTCTTTCCTCTCTCTTCCCTCCCTTTCTCCCCGTCCTCTCCCTTCTGCCCCTATTTCTCCCCCCTACACTCCCTGGCTCATATTGCTCACAAAATAAAGAACTATGAATACAAATATTAGATTCACCTCGTGGAATGTTGGGGGAATTTCTTCTCCAATAAAACGGAAAACTATTATAAACCACCTTCGTAAACTAAACACAAATATAGCGTTAATACAAGAAACACATTTAAACGCGGAAGAATCGACCAAGTTAAAATCTTCATGGGTAGCAGAAGTCATCTTCCCTCCAACTCCTAACAGGAAAAAAGGTGTAGCGATTCTATTGGGGAAGAAATTAACCTATGATAAACTCCTAACTATACTTGACCCTGAAAGTAGATTTATAATTTTAAAAATAAAAACAATGGACTCAATTTATACCATATGCAATGTGTATGCACCCAATATAATTGACCAAGAATTTTGGAACTCTCTCCAGGCTCAAATCTTACAGGTGGCAGAAGGTCATATAATTCTAGCAGGAGACTTTAACATGGCTCCACGGTTTCCCATTGATAGATTAAGACAAAGTCATTCTCTTAAAAAAACAAAAAAAGATAATCTTGAAGAAAAATTATTTAATTCCATCTTTCACAATCTAGCAGTTAGAGATATCTGGAGAATGCAAAACCCGGATGATAAAAATTATACATGCTACTCTAGGGCGTTTAAATCTCTTTCCCGGATCGATCTTATACTGACCAGCGAGAGCTTATACAAAATCGGAGCAAAAGCTTTAATTTCTGAAATATGTATTTCAGATCACGCCCCTATAATGTTAGACATTCCAAGCAAAAATATTCATACAAGATCAAATCGCTTTTTCTACCCAAACTATTTAAATTCTAATCCCAAATTTAATAATTGGCTAAAAACCAAAGTTGAGGAGTATTTCCAATTTAATATTGGTTCAGTGTCAAACTTTGCGATAATATGGGAAACTGCAAAGGCGGTAATAAGGGGGGATATAATCGCATATGTGGCTAAGTTTAAAAAAAGGTTTGAGACAAAGAGAAAGAGAAGTAACAGCGGCCGTAACTAATGCTTATAACAGATACTTAAATATCTCTTCAAATGACAATTGGAGAAGGTACTTAAAGGCAAAAAATGAACGTGATACATTTTTAATTTCTAGTACCTCCCATGCTGATTTAAAATACCAGGCAAATCTATTTAAATACGGCAACAAATCAGGTAGACTACTCTCCAAACTTGTAAAAAACTGTAAACAGACCTCAATAATTAACGCTATACAAGAAGATGGTATAATACTCACGTCACATGAGGAAATCTCTAATTCCTTTTACCACTACTATAAAACAATTTATTCATTGCCCCTCCCGGCTGATAATTCACATGAGAAGTTTTGGGAGGATATTCTAATACCTCATAATAGCAATGAATTTAATCTTAAATTAAACTCTGAGATCTTAGAGAATGAAGTTAATCAAGCAATTCAATTACTTAAATCTACAAAAGCTCCAGGCCCAGATGCACTCCCAAATGAGTTATATAAAAAATTAGCTCCTAATCTTGTTCCACATCTGACAAAACTTTTTAATTTATATTATATGGATAATTTGGCAATCTCTTGTAATTTTGCGGCGTCTCAAACTATTCTCATACTCAAACCAGGGAAAGATCCTAGTAAAAAAGAGTCATACAGGCCTATTGCCCTCCTAAATTCCGATTATAAAATATTTATGGCCATTTTAGCCAAAAGATTACAAGAGGGACTAGCAGACAGTATCCACAAAGATCAAGCTGGGTTTCTTTACAACCGTAACTCTTCAGCTAAGATAAGACAATTATTGCTTATTACTGATTATTTTAAAAATCAAGCTGAACAAGAGTTGATTGACCAATCCGATGCAGTAGTTATAGCTATCGACGCGGAAAAAGCGTTTGATAGAGTGAACCATGATCATATTCTGGATACGCTATTCCGATTTGGATTTAATAATAACTTCCCAAATTTAATTAAAAGATTATATGCCCAATCCCATACAGGTCTAATAGTTAATGGGATAGAGCAGAAAATGATTAAAATAGAGAGAGGGACGCGGCAGGGGTGCCCCCTTTCACCACTATTATTTGACTTGGCAATTGAGCCCTTTGCTATCAAAATCAGAAAACACATCGACGGCATAAAGATTAATAAAAAAGAGGTGAAAATGGCACTTTATGCCGATGATATACTAATATACATGGCCAATACTCATCTAAACATACCCAAGCTTATGAACATAATTAATCTGTTTGGTAAATTTTCTGGTTACAAAGTCAATTATTTAAAATCTGAATTAATGTGGCTGAAAAAAGAAAAGAGCTCCTTGGTAAAAACTCCCTTCAAGGTAGTCACAGAGGCATTCAGATATCTTGGGATTATGATATCGGCCGACCCACAAAATTGGTACGCTTTGAATGTTCCTCCCATTTTATCACAAATTACTAATCATATGAAAAACTGGCAAAACCTACCCTTATCAATATCTGGCAGAATAGCACTGTTTAAAATGGTGCTCCTGCCCAAAATTTTATATATTATGCAAAACCTTCCTATTTTACTGAAATCCTATGACTTAAGGAAACTCAATACATCAATTCGTCAATTTATATGGCAATCTAAGAAACCAAGAATAGCATTATGCAAGCTATCCCTCTCTAAACAAGCTCTTGGTCTAGCCCTCCCTGACTTACGCATATATAATCTAGTTTTTCTTAGTCGTATTGTAATTGACTGGATAACAGAATCTGATTATTTTACAGACAATACATTAGAAGCTAATATGGTGTATCCCTTTTCCCCCATCAGTTTAGTTCATATAGATCTTAAATTAATTACGACCCAAGTAAAAGCTCTTAAATCAATCTATGTAATAATACAGGCTTGGAAAAAGATGGGGATTCAGGCAGGTATAAATATAAACATTCCAAAGTTTCAGACGTTTATAGGGAATCCAGAATATCAAGAAGGAACACAATCAATCATATTAAAAAATTGGCAAAGGAAAGGTCTTTATTATGTATCTCAATTTATTAATCCAACAACGGGGGTTATTTGCTCCTTTGAAGATTTGAAACAAGAATTTGACCTCAGTAATAGAGATTTTTTTGCATTTTTACAGGCAAGACATTACGCCCAACATCTACTAAATATATTCCCAGGGAAATGGTCATGGGGTAAAATTGAAAGCTGGCCGATTTTGGCCAAGGCAGGTCGTCATTCTATTTCTACTTGGTACGCTCATTTAATATCACAGTTTGAAAGATCCAACTTAGAAAATATAGCTTATTTAGAGATAAAGGGTTGGGGGGAGTAGATTTGTGAAAATTTTGCCAGATTTTACCTGAATTGACGTTTTACATATAATATTCAGATATTGAGATTATTGATTCTGCAAAGAAGCAAAACCTGGAGTGGATTACTCACTAGGAAACCTAACAACAACTAGACAAACTAGTTGTAACTGAGAGTACAACAAAGTTATAAAGAGAGAGTAAATCCACTATTGTCTAATAACACTATCACATCTACTAATATCATAAGGTTTTCCAAAGAAAATAGTGTTGAAAAATTGGTTCCCATTCATTCATACATTATAGTTTATTAGGCTAAGGAACTCACACTCATACAAGTAGCAAAAGCTGTGAATTAAAACCACTTGAACTCTGTGATTAGCATAATAGCCTTAAAGTTAATATGTCACTATTAGATATCCTCAATCCAAAAGATTTAAAGTTAACTAAGCCCTTACAATCCGAGGGCTGTTTTACTTTTACATATGCAATAAACGATATGAGGATATAGTATTAACTATTAGGTACTTAATATATCACAAGAGTAAGCAAAGTTAAAAACGGACGATAGGAGAGACAAAGCTGCCCCTATCGGACCCCTGACGCGCGTTTCACGAACGCTTCCTCAGAGGGGGTGCGGGCCGCTGCTACTCGGCGTCCTATATTCAATCTTAATGCCCACCACTTAGGCCGGATTGGATACCGGATGGGGAGTTGTCTCCTTACGCTTGGTTGATTCTCCTGTCAATCTTGGTAGGTATTTTACGTAGGAGACATGCGAAAAAAAGGGGGATGTGTGCTTGATGGGTTACCAAGGCAACACCAATCAGCAAATACGCTTGTCTTGCCTACAGTGGGTGTGCTGATTCGAATAACTGTGATTGGATGATCAACTAAAAAAGCGTTATTGTAAACATCACAGTGGCTAGATTATAACTTTGTTGGTATACAATTCTTATCGCCAAAAATTGGCAATTGTGAAGTATATACCTGGGATTGCTCTTCTGATTACACACTCGTAGATCAATTTATACTTTGCGGGATTTATACAATACGTTTTTTGATTATATTCACGATAGTCAAATCTTTTTTGTTTTCTGCTTTTTTACTGTTCTTGTTAGGATTCAATTGCGCAATAAGTAATACTATCTTCTTATTTCTTGCATAACAATTTTAGGATTCGTACTTCAAGCAAGGAATAAATATTCTGTGTTAATACTAACTACTTATTTTTACTGGTCACCGTCCTCACAGTTAATATCGGTGTGTGCTGTAAAACTATACGCTTACTTATAAGCTATTACTATTCACTTATATTTAATGCGAGGTTGAAGTAGTTATTCTGATGTTCCTAGGATGCTAAGTTGAAATAATTATATTAATTCCACTGTTATCCCAGATGATCCTGTGGCCAGATTCTTTATGCATGATGGAACAAGCATGTTATGTACTAATAATATTTAAGATTGTACAGAATCCATATCTTCAGGAATATTAAGAATGTAAAGATATTTTACTGACACCTAGGACCAAGCTGCAAACAGCTCAATTATAATATGTGAGGGAATGTATAGATCTGAATAGATATATACTGAGGTTCATTGTGCTACCGTTACTAAAGCTATTCCAGTGTAAGTGAGTGTGCCCACTTAGAGAAAATATATATCTATGTGCTCAAATCCTTGCGTGCAATTAATTCTTGAAACTAATACATAACAACACTTAAATACGATTGTGGTGAATGTGTGTAAATTATAAAAAGTGACATTATAAAAGTAAATGTGTTAAGGGATATCAAATCATATTATTATGTTTCAGTGATTGGAGGTGGCTTGAATAAGATTGTGATGAACGTGTACTAATGACATTATAAAGGTAGTGTATAAGTGAATGAATGTTTTAGGGGATATCAAACTTTATTATTATTATATTCCAGTGATTGGAGGTACGTGTGTGAAGTGAATGGTAGGTATAGTAAGGTGAAAGTTGAATTTTTTGCTACATTACGACCTTTAGATCTGTGTGTTTCATAACTAATAATCTCTTAATCCCATGTTGGACATGATCCACATTGGACTGGATATAATTCACTTGGGACTGGACTGGTTATATTAGCTGTAACGTCTGACAGTAACTTATTGCAAAAGATTTTACAGATAGACAAAATAATTATTGTAGTCATTCATCCCACTTGGTTTGACAGTGTTCAATAAGTAAATCCACCTGCATTCCATTTTTAACAGCACTTTTTCTATGTTACCACCTCTAATGCCAAGTGATGCTTTTTGAATTACTGTGAATTTCAGATCTTTAGGAGAGCTCTCATGGTGTAGTAAGAAATGTTTGGCAACTGAGGTTATTTTTTTGCCCTTGCTCAGATCTCGTTTTGCTGTTTTGATGTTATAGCAGTGTTCCAAAATTCTTGTTTTTACCTCCCTAGTGGTCATGCCAACATAGAACATCTGGCATGAACAATGTAGTGCATAGACTACTCCAATTGTAGTGCATGAAAAATGGTAGGGTATTTTATGAATCCTACCAGTTTTATCAGTCAAAGTTTTGACTTTCCACACATATTGACATGCAGAGCATGTTCCACAAGGGTACATGCCTGGGTCCTTATGTTGTTTTTTTGTAGATCTCACAAAATGGCTAGATACCAATTTATCCCTTAAATTCTTTGGTCTCTTATATCCAAGTGATACTCTTTCTCCAATGAGAGGTTTGAGGGTCTCATCATTCTGTAGTATTTGCCAATGGTCATTTATGATTTTTGTCACATGTCTCATCTGTGGGTTATACGTAGTTATTAGCCTTGGGCAGGATTCAGCTTTTGTTCTTTCCTTGGGAACCAATAGTTCATCTCTGCAAACTTTTAGTGCCTTATACTTGGCTCTCTTTACAGACTTTTTGCTGTACCCTCGTGATATTAGCCTCTGCGATAGTGCCACACTCTCTGTTATGTAGATATCTTTACTTGTACAGTTTCGGCGGAGCCTTAAAAATTCCCCATATGGGATCGCTTTAAGGGTGCTTGGTGAGTGAGCACTCGAGTAATGTAGGAGAGTATTCGTTGCTGTTTCCTTTCTATAGATTGTGGTGTTGATAATACCATCTATGTTTTTAAACAATTTTAAGTCTAAGAAGCATATCTCCTGCTGGCTCGCAGAATATGTCAATTTTATGTTTAATTCGTTCTCATTGAGTTTAGACATAAAGAGTTGCAAATCATCAAATGTACCCTCCCAGATGAACAGGACATCATCAATGAATCTTACCCACAGGGGTATATGTTCAGTATACATTTGCAATACGTCTGAAAATACACAGAAGCGTTCCCAGAAACCAAGGAATAAATTTGCGTATGTAGGTGCACAGGCAGTACCCATTGCGGTACCCTGTGTTTGAAGATAGTACCTATCATTGAATGTAAAGAAATTGTGTGTTAGAATAAAATGTAACAACTGAATTATGAAAGCATTATGTGTTTCATTCTCTAGACTGTTTGAGGCTAGGTAGTATTTAATGGCTTCTATTCCATCCCTATGCCTGATGTTGGTGTATAGGGACTCTACATCTGCTGTGACTAACCACATGTTGTCTGTTAGTTCAATATCTTTTACCATTTGCAAGACCTCCATAGTGTCACGAACGTATGATGGTAATGTTGTTAAATATTCCCTCAATCTTAAGTCTATGAATTTGCTAGCATTCTCAGTTAAATTATCATTTCCAGACATGATAGGTCTACCAGGTGGTTATAGTTAATACTATATCCTCATATCGTTTATTGCATATGTAAAAGTAAAACAGCCCTCGGATTGTAAGGGCTTAGTTAACTTTAAATCTTTTGGATTGAGGATATCTAATAGTGACATATTAACTTTAAGGCTATTATGCTAATCACAGAGTTCAAGTGGTTTTAATTCACAGCTTTTGCTACTTGTATGAGTGTGAGTTCCTTAGCCTAATAAACTATAATGTATGAATGAATGGGAACCAATTTTTCAACACTATTTTCTTTGGAAAACCTTATGATATTAGTAGATGTGATAGTGTTATTAGACAATAGTGGATTTACTCTCTCTTTATAACTTTGTTGTACTCTCAGTTACAACTAGTTTGTCTAGTTGTTGTTAGGTTTCCTAGTGAGTAATCCACTCCAGGTTTTGCTTCTTTGCAGAATCAATAATCTCAATATCTGAATATTATATGTAAAACGTCAATTCAGGTAAAATCTGGCAAAATTTTCACAGTCTAGAGAATGAAACACATAATGCTTTCATAATTCAGTTGTTACATTTTATTCTAACACACAATTTCTTTACATTCAATGATAGGTACTATCTTCAAACACAGGGTACCGCAATGGGTACTGCCTGTGCACCTACATACGCAAATTTATTCCTTGGTTTCTGGGAACGCTTCTGTGTATTTTCAGACGTATTGCAAATGTATACTGAACATATACCCCTGTGGGTAAGATTCATTGATGATGTCCTGTTCATCTGGGAGGGTACATTTGATGATTTGCAACTCTTTATGTCTAAACTCAATGAGAACGAATTAAACATAAAATTGACATATTCTGCGAGCCAGCAGGAGATATGCTTCTTAGACTTAAAATTGTTTAAAAACATAGATGGTATTATCAACACCACAATCTATAGAAAGGAAACAGCAACGAATACTCTCCTACATTACTCGAGTGCTCACTCACCAAGCACCCTTAAAGCGATCCCATATGGGGAATTTTTAAGGCTCCGCCGAAACTGTACAAGTAAAGATATCTACATAACAGAGAGTGTGGCACTATCGCAGAGGCTAATATCACGAGGGTACAGCAAAAAGTCTGTAAAGAGAGCCAAGTATAAGGCACTAAAAGTTTGCAGAGATGAACTATTGGTTCCCAAGGAAAGAACAAAAGCTGAATCCTGCCCAAGGCTAATAACTACGTATAACCCACAGATGAGACATGTGACAAAAATCATAAATGACCATTGGCAAATACTACAGAATGATGAGACCCTCAAACCTCTCATTGGAGAAAGAGTATCACTTGGATATAAGAGACCAAAGAATTTAAGGGATAAATTGGTATCTAGCCATTTTGTGAGATCTACAAAAAAACAACATAAGGACCCAGGCATGTACCCTTGTGGAACATGCTCTGCATGTCAATATGTGTGGAAAGTCAAAACTTTGACTGATAAAACTGGTAGGATTCATAAAATACCCTACCATTTTTCATGCACTACAATTGGAGTAGTCTATGCACTACATTGTTCATGCCAGATGTTCTATGTTGGCATGACCACTAGGGAGGTAAAAACAAGAATTTTGGAACACTGCTATAACATCAAAACAGCAAAACGAGATCTGAGCAAGGGCAAAAAAATAACCTCAGTTGCCAAACATTTCTTACTACACCATGAGAGCTCTCCTAAAGATCTGAAATTCACAGTAATTCAAAAAGCATCACTTGGCATTAGAGGTGGTAACATAGAAAAAGTGCTGTTAAAAATGGAATGCAGGTGGATTTACTTATTGAACACTGTCAAACCAAGTGGGATGAATGACTACAATAATTATTTTGTCTATCTGTAAAATCTTTTGCAATAAGTTACTGTCAGACGTTACAGCTAATATAACCAGTCCAGTCCCAAGTGAATTATATCCAGTCCAATGTGGATCATGTCCAACATGGGATTAAGAGATTATTAGTTATGAAACACACAGATCTAAAGGTCGTAATGTAGCAAAAAATTCAACTTTCACCTTACTATACCTACCATTCACTTCACACACGTACCTCCAATCACTGGAATATAATAATAATAAAGTTTGATATCCCCTAAAACATTCATTCACTTATACACTACCTTTATAATGTCATTAGTACACGTTCATCACAATCTTATTCAAGCCACCTCCAATCACTGAAACATAATAATATGATTTGATATCCCTTAACACATTTACTTTTATAATGTCACTTTTTATAATTTACACACATTCACCACAATCGTATTTAAGTGTTGTTATGTATTAGTTTCAAGAATTAATTGCACGCAAGGATTTGAGCACATAGATATATATTTTCTCTAAGTGGGCACACTCACTTACACTGGAATAGCTTTAGTAACGGTAGCACAATGAACCTCAGTATATATCTATTCAGATCTATACATTCCCTCACATATTATAATTGAGCTGTTTGCAGCTTGGTCCTAGGTGTCAGTAAAATATCTTTACATTCTTAATATTCCTGAAGATATGGATTCTGTACAATCTTAAATATTATTAGTACATAACATGCTTGTTCCATCATGCATAAAGAATCTGGCCACAGGATCATCTGGGATAACAGTGGAATTAATATAATTATTTCAACTTAGCATCCTAGGAACATCAGAATAACTACTTCAACCTCGCATTAAATATAAGTGAATAGTAATAGCTTATAAGTAAGCGTATAGTTTTACAGCACACACCGATATTAACTGTGAGGACGGTGACCAGTAAAAATAAGTAGTTAGTATTAACACAGAATATTTATTCCTTGCTTGAAGTACGAATCCTAAAATTGTTATGCAAGAAATAAGAAGATAGTATTACTTATTGCGCAATTGAATCCTAACAAGAACAGTAAAAAAGCAGAAAACAAAAAAGATTTGACTATCGTGAATATAATCAAAAAACGTATTGTATAAATCCCGCAAAGTATAAATTGATCTACGAGTGTGTAATCAGAAGAGCAATCCCAGGTATATACTTCACAATTGCCAATTTTTGGCGATAAGAATTGTATACCAACAAAGTTATAATCTAGCCACTGTGATGTTTACAATAACGCTTTTTTAGTTGATCATCCAATCACAGTTATTCGAATCAGCACACCCACTGTAGGCAAGACAAGCGTATTTGCTGATTGGTGTTGCCTTGGTAACCCATCAAGCACACATCCCCCTTTTTTTCGCATGTCTCCTACGTAAAATACCTACCAAGATTGACAGGAGAATCAACCAAGCGTAAGGAGACAACTCCCCATCCGGTATCCAATCCGGCCTAAGTGGTGGGCATTAAGATTGAATATAGGACGCCGAGTAGCAGCGGCCCGCACCCCCTCTGAGGAAGCGTTCGTGAAACGCGCGTCAGGGGTCCGATAGGGGCAGCTTTGTCTCTCCTATCGTCCGTTTTTAACTTTGCTTACTCTTGTGATATATTAAGTACCTAATAGTTAATACTATATCCTCATATCGTTTATTGCATATGTAAAAGTAAAACAGCCCTCGGATTGTAAGGGCTTAGTTAACTTTAAATCTTTTGGATTGAGGATATCTAATAGTGACATATTAACTTTAAGGCTATTATGCTAATCACAGAGTTCAAGTGGTTTTAATTCACAGCTTTTGCTACTTGTATGAGTGTGAGTTCCTTAGCCTAATAAACTATAATGTATGAATGAATGGGAACCAATTTTTCAACACTATTTTCTTTGGAAAACCTTATGATATTAGTAGATGTGATAGTGTTATTAGACAATAGTGGATTTACTCTCTCTTTATAACTTTGTTGTACTCTCAGTTACAACTAGTTTGTCTAGTTGTTGTTAAAAAATATAGCTCTTAAATGGTCAGACCTCTTAGTAGACAACATAGATCAAAAACTACATGTCACACGATCAATACAATTGCTCTTTCAAGCCACGATTTCGGAGACCTGGAGAGAAGCCCATATAAAATGAATCTATCAAACTTATTACACACCAAATAAAGGAACCAAATGGAAAAATAAAAACTTTAATAAATGTCCAAAATGTAGTCTCCCGGCTGCAAACTTGCTCCATATGATTTGGGAATGCCCCAAAATAAAACAATTTTGGAATAGAATAGAATTTTGGATGATTAACATTCTTAAAATTTCTGTATATAGACTCACTCCAAAAGATATAATATTCTTGATAGGACAAAAAATCCCTCAAAATGAAATTAAGATAATAAACTTAATTATTCTGGCAGCCAGATATCAAATATTCAAGAAATGGAAGAGTAAAGTCTCTCCAACAATAATAGAAATTAAGAATTACTTAAAAAAACAACTAATAATTGAGCAAATGACTACAGACCTGAACTCAGAAAAAGAAATATGCAATTTCTTTAAAAAATGGTCTAAATTCATTAAAATATTTCCATCTAGAGAAATTGATTATCTAATTTTTCCATTTAGAAACAGTGAAATGGTGCTGTTGAATATCTGGTAACAATAGAGTGGGAGGTGGGGAGGGGGGGATTGGAAGAGGAGGCCCTCCCCTTCTTTTCTTTTTTTTTTTTTTTTTTTTTTTTATTTTTCTCTTTCTTTCTCCCTCTCTCTCTTTTCTTTTCTGTCTGTACCGTTGCTATTTAATATGCCTCGGTATTATAGCTGGTCTCAGTTTTAAGTAGACTACTGATAGCGAAATGTACTTAAATGTAATAGGGTATGTAAAATGGGAACTTCTGAAGCTTAAAAGGAGGATCCTTTTTGATAATTACGGTCCATGATCTCTTATTGTTTAAATGAGTTGGAGTCTTACCCATTAGTATACAGTGGGTTAAGGTCTACGAATACAAGGAATGTTGGTAATTCTTTGTAAACTTTCTATGTCAAACTATATATCGAATTATATGTATCTTTTTTTTGTTTTATTTTATGTTGTACTATATAAGAAAAACTAATAAAAAATTGTATGGAAAAAAAAAAAAAAACTTTTCTTCCTTGGTCAAACCTATCACAGACATGACCCGTAAACGGAATGATCCACTCCATTGGTCACCTAATGCCATTAAGGCCTTTGATAGTCTTAAGACTGCTTTTGCTGCCGCTCCAGTTCTGGCTCAGCCAAACCCTTCCTGCCTTTCGTTCTTGAGGTCGATGCATCTAAGACTGGAGTAGGTGCCCTCTTGTTTCAACGTCCTACGCCTGACGGTTCCTTGCATCCGTGTGGTTTCTTCTCTAAGAAATTGTCTCCAGCGGAGTGCAATTATGAAATTGGCGACAGGGAATTACTGGCCATAATTTTGGCACTTAAGGAATGGAGGCATCTTCTCGAGGGTACTAGCGTGCCAGTGCTCATTCTTACTGACCACAAGAATTTAACTTATCTATCTGAAGCAAAACGTTTCTCGCCCCGACATGGGCGCTATTTTTGTCTCGGTTTAATTATGTGGTCTCCTACCTGCCTGGTAGTAAGAATGTTAGGGCTGATGCCCTCTCTCGACAATTTTCGCCTCTGTCCAAGGAGGAGTCTGTACCTACTCCTGTTATACCTCCTGACCATACTTTGGCTACCATACATACTAATTTGACTTCTCCCTTGGGGGAGGAGATCCTGGCTGCAAAAACCAATGCACCTCCTGAGAAACCTAGTGGTAAGTGTTTTGTTCATGCAAATCTTCGAACTAAACTTTTGCACACTTACCACTATCCTAAAGCCGCAGGTCACCCAGGCAAGAACCAAATGATTTGGTCTGTTACTCGACAATTCTGGTGGCCAGGTCTTCATTCTGATGTTGCTGTGTATGTTGCCTCCTGCTCAGTTTGTGCACAGAATAAGACTCCTCAACGTCTTCCTGTGGGTCTTCTTCAACCTATTGCTAATGGTGAGCGTCCTTGGACACATCTTTCCATGAACTTAATTGTCGAGCTCCCTGTTTCCAATGGCAATACTGTTATCCTTATGGTGGTTGACCGTTTTTCTAAAATGTCACATTGCATTCCCTTGATGAAGCTGCCTACCGCTCAGGAGCTTGCTTCAATTTTTGCCCGGGAGGTCTACCGTATACATGGGTTACCCAAGGAGATAGTGTCGGACTGGGGTAGCCAGTTTGTCTCCAGATTTTGGCATTTCTTTTGTTCTCAAATAGGGATCCAGCTTTTCCTTCTAATCAAGCTCTGGAACAGTTCCTCCGTTGCTATGTCTCAGATCACCACAATAATTTGTCTGAACTGTTACCTTGGGCAGAGTTTGCTCGTAATAGTGCTATTAATGCTTCCTCCAAGTTATCCTTGTTCATGGCGAATTATGGGTTTCAACCATCCCTGTTGCCCGATTCATTCATGTCTCAGGGTATTCCGGCTTTGGAGGAGCATCTCCGGCAACTCCGTTCCACGTGGGTGCAGATTCAGGATTGCCTTCATCAGCGACAAACGTTCCATGCTGATCGTAGGCGTCTGCCCGCACCTTCCTACCAGGTTGGTGAGAGAGTTTGGCTGTCCTCCCGCAACTTGAACCTTTGTGTGCCTTCCAATAAATTGGCTCCCCGTTATGTTGGTCCTTTTCGAATACTCCGACGGGTTAATCCTGTGGCCTACGCTCTTGACCTTCCTCCTGCTATGCGCATCTCCAATGTTTTTCATGTCTCCCTCTTGAAACCATTGGTTTGTAATCGGTTTACCACTGTGTGCCTCGTCCTCGTCCTATCTTTGTTGACAACCATCAGGAGTATGAGGTCAGCAGCATTATTGATTCTCATATGTCCTGGGTCTGTGTACAGTATTTGGTTCACTGGAGGGGCTACAGTCCGGAGGAGCGTTCTTGGGTTCCCTCCTCTGATGTTTATGCTCCCGCCCCCCTCCGTGCCTTCCATGCCCGTTTCCCCAGTAAGCCTTTTGTCCTCCCGTGGGGGAGGGGTCGTTGAGGGTAGGGTACTGTCAGGGTTTTTTCCCTGTTGTGTTTGCCATGTGCTGCTGGCAGCCATTTTACTCACCTCTCTTCCTGACTATGGTGCATTGTGGGGGATGCTGCTCATTTCCTGTACTTCCTTTTATGGCCAGACTGCTGTGCATCATCCATGTGAGACAGGATGCAGTCTCAGAATTGTGATGTCATCACTTATTATTTAAAGGGCCTCTGTTCAGTATGCTTTGCCTTTGAGTTGTCTCAGACCTGTTTGTGAGAGTTCCTGTGTATTACCTGGCTGCCTGACGTCCTTCCTGGTTCCTGATCCCTGGCTTGTTCCTGACTCTGCTGTTTTCCTTGTTCCTGATTCCGGCTCGTCTGACTATTTGCTTTGGCTCCGGACTCAGCTTGTCTGACTACCAGCTCTGGTTTTGACTCCTGGCTTATTTGACTTGTGAACTTTTTATTATTTTTTGCTATTAATAAAGGTGTGATTATTTTTGCACTTTTTGTCTCAGTCTGATTCCTGGCAACCTGACACTCTCCCTGTATTTAGAAGGAAAACATAAATCATGACTTACCAGATAATTTCCTTTCCTTCGATACAGGGAGAGTCCACAGCTCCCGCCCGTGCTCTCCGGTGGGCGGCCCTAATTTTAGGTTGTTTTCTTCTGGCACCTTTTTCACCCTGATATTTCTCCTACTGTTCCTTGTTCCCTCGGCAGAATGACTGGGGGATGAGGGCAGTGGGGGAGGCATTTAAGTCTTTGGCTGGGGTGTCTTTGCCTTTTCCTGGTGGCCAGGTTCTGTATTCCCACAAGTAATGAGTGCAGCTGTGGACTCTCCCTGTATCGAAGGAAAGGAAATTAGCTGGTAAGTCATAATTTATGTTTTTGTCCTGTGTGTGACGGTTACAGATCTGTGTAAGCTGTATTTTGTCCTGTGTATGATGGTTACAGATCTGTGTAAACTGTATTTTGTCCTGTGTGACGTTTACAGATCTGTGTACGCTGTATTTTGTCCTGTGTGTGCAGTTACAGATCTGTGTACGCTGTATTATGTCCTGTGTGTGACGTTTGCAGATCTGTGTACGCTGTATTTTGTCCTGTGTGTGCAGTTACAGATCTGTGTACGCTGTATTTTGTCCTGTGTGTGACGTTTACAGATCTGTGTACGCTGTATTTTGTCCTGTGTGTGCAGTTACAGATCTGTGTTCGCTTTATTTTGTCCTGTGTGTGCAGTTACAGATCTGTGTACGCTGTATTTTGGCTTGTGTGTGCAGTTACAGATCTGTGTAAGCTGTATTTTACCCTGTGTGTGACGGTTACAGATCTGTGTAACCTGTATTTCTCCTTCATTGGTGTATCCGGTCCACGGCTTCATCCTTACTTGTGGGATATTCTCAATCCCTACAGGAAGTGGAAAAGAGAGCACACAGCAGAGCTGTCCATATAGCTCCCCTCAGGCTCCGCCCCCCCAGTCATTCTCTTTGCCGCTCTAACTAGTAGCATCTCCACGGGGGTGGTAAAGAGTATGTGGTGTTTAGTTGTAGTTTTTTATTCTTCTATCAAAAGTTTGTTATTTTAAAATAGTGCCGGCTTGTACTATTTACTCTGCAGCAGAAAGTGATGAAGATTTCTGCTAAGAGGACTATGATTTTAGCACCAGTAACTAAAATCCATTGCTGTTCCCACGCAGGACTGTTGAAACCAGATAACTTCAGTTGGGGGGAACAGTTTGCAGGCTTAACTGCTTCAGGTATGATCAGTCATTTTTCTAACAAGACCCAGTAATTCTAGAAGACTGTCAGCAATCCCCTCTGGGATAGCTAAGCCATTTTTCTTAGACTCTGTATAAAATTATGGCTTATATTAAGGGCTCTATGCTGGTTGACACTATTGTGGGCTAAATCGATTGCTTTTTAGCATATTTTTCACTATAAATAAGGTGTTTTTGCAGACTTTAAAACACTTTTGGGGTTTTATTTTGCGCCTGGCACTTATTTGGACACCTAATCTAGTCAGAAAGGCCCCTCCACTCTGGAATGAAGAGGGAGGAGGCCTCATTTTCAGGCCTCAATTGCACAGTTGTTTTGCTTAGGCAGTTCATGCAGCTTCATGTGGGGAGTCCAGAGGCATCAGAAAAGACTCCAGAGAGGCTTATTTCCTACTAAAATAATCCCTAAGGAAGGTAAAGGCCACAGTGGAAGCTGTGGCATAGTACTGTAGTGTTTTTAACAGGTTAATTGCTGTTATTAGCTCCGGTTTGGGCATTAAGGGGTTAATTGGTCTGAAAATGTGTGTGCAATCATTTCAAAGCATTAAGACAGTGTGGTGAAAATTTCATTAAAATCGGATGTTTATTTGATGGTTTTTTGATGTTTTAGTAATAAAGTGTGCACTTTTATTATTTAAAGACAGTAACGTTTTTGTCAAAAATAATTTTTATTGCATTGAAGATCTGTTTGTCAAACATGTCTGAGCCTTCAGATAACCTATGTTCTGTATTTTCAAAGGCCAAGGTGGTTCCCCCATTAAATTTATGTGTGAAGTGTGCCATAGCGTCCAAACAGCTTAAGGACCGTACAATCACACTTAAAGATATAGCCCAAGATGATTCTTTAGCTGAAGGTAGTGAGGATAGCTCTCTATCCTCTCCTTCTGTGTCAACACCAGCTATGCCCGCGCAAGCGATGCCCAGTACATCTAGCGCACCAATTGCTATTACTATGCAGCAGTTAGCAGCAGTTATGGATAATTCTCTTGCAGCATTTTTATCCAAACTGCCAGCTTTTCCTAGGAAGCGTGATTGCTCAGTTTTAAATACAGATAATGAGCAAGCAGACGCAGAGGATAATTTATCTGTAGTGAGGGAGGGTCAGTCTGAGGGAGAAATTTCTGACACAGGAAAAGTTTCTCAGCAGACAGAGCCTGATACCATAGCATTTAAATTTAAGCTTGAACACCTCCGCGCTCTACTTAAGGAGGTCCTAGCTACTCTTGATGATTGTGACCCTTTGGTGGTCCCAGAAAAATTGTGTAAAATGGATAAATTCTTAGAGGTCCCAGTACACACTGATGCGTTTCCGATACCTAAGAGGGTGGCGGATATAGTGAATAAGGAGTGGGAGAAGCCAGGTGTACCTTTTGTTCCCCCTCCTATATTTAAGAAAATGTTCCCCATTGTTGACCCCAGAAGGGACGAGTGGCAGACGGTCCCTAAGGTAGAGGGGGCAGTTTCAACGCTAGCTAAGCACACAACTATACCAATAGAAGACAGTTGCGCTTTCAAAGATCCTATGGATAAAAAATTAGAAGGTTTACTTAAGAAAATTTTTGTTCAACAAGGTTTTCTTCTTCAACCAATTTCTTGCATTATTCCTGTAACCACTGCAGCTGCTTTTTGGTTTGAGGAATTAGATAACTCGCTCCAGAAGGAGACTTCTTATGATGAAGCTAATTCTTTCATTACAGATGCCCCTTTTCAGTTAGCTAAATTAGCGGCGAAAAATTCTGGTTTCGCAATAGTGGCGCGTAGGGCGCTTTGGCTAAAATCGTGGTTGGCGGATGTGTCGTCCAAAACAAAATTGCTTAATATTCCTTTCAAGGGTAAGACCCTATTCGGGCCAGAGTTGAAAGAAATTATTTCAGATATCACTGGGGGAAAGGGCCATGCCCTTCCACAGGATAGACCTTTCAAAGCTAAAAATAAGTCTAATTTTCGTTCCTTTCGCAATTTCAGGAACGGACCGGCTTCTACCTCTACAGCCACTAGGCAAGAGGGTAACGCACCCCAGCCCAAACCAGCATGGAAACCATTGCAAGGCTGGAACAAGGGTAAACAGGCCAAAAAGCCTGCTGCTGCTACCAAGACAGCATGAAGGGGTAGCCCCCGATCCGGGACCGAATCTAGTAGGGGGCAGACTTTCTCTCTTTGCTCAGGCCTGGGCAAGAGATGTTCCGGACCCCTGGGCACTAGAAATTGTCTCTCAGGGGTATCTTCTAGAATTCAAGGGCCTTCCTCCACATGTATCGCTTATCTTTAGACCAGATAAAGAGACAGGCATTCTTACATTGCGTAGAAGACCTTTTAAAAATGGGAGTGATAAACCCAGTTCCAACAGCAGAACAAGGACTGGGATTTTACTCAAACCTGTTTGTAGTTCCCAAAAAGGAAGGAACTTTCAGGCCAATTCTGGATTTAAAGATCCTAAAGAAATTCCTCAGAGTTCCATCATTCAAAATGGAAACCATTCGGACAATTTTACCAATGATCCAGGAGGGTCAATATATGACTACCGTGGACTTAAAGGATGCGTACCTGCATATTCTTATCCACAAAGATCACCATCAGTTTCTGAGGTTCGCCTTTCTGGACAAGTATTACCAGTTCGTGGCTCTTCCCTTCGGATTGGCCACTGCTCCCAGAATTTTCACAAAGGTGCTAGGGTCCCTTCTAGCGGTGCTAAGGCCAAGGGGCATTGCAGTAGCACCTTACCTAGACGACATTTTATTACAGGCGTCGTCCTTTCACAAAGCAAGGGCTCATACGGACATTGTTCTAGCCTTTCTAAGGTCTCACGGGTGGAAGGTGAACATAGAAAAAAGTTTTCTGTCCCCGTTCACAAGGGTTCCCTTCCTGGGAACAATAATAGACTCGGTAGAAATTAAAATCTTTCTGACAGAGGTCAGGAAATTAAAACTTTTGGACACTTGTCGAGTTCTTCAATCCATTCCTCAACCCTCCATAGCTCAGTGCATGGAGGTAATAGGACTAATGGTTGCGGCAATGGACGTGGTTCCTTTTGCTCGAATTCATTTAAGACCATTGCAACTGTGCATGCTCAAACAATGGAATGGGGATTATGCATATTTGTCTCCCCAGATTCAGATGGACCAGCAAACCAGAGACTCACTCCTCTGGTGGTTGTCTCAGGATCACCTGTCTCAGGGAATGAGTTTCCGAAGACCGGAGTGGATCATTGTCACGACCGACGCCAGCCTCTTAGGCTGGGGCGCGGTCTGGAAGTCCCTGAAGGCTCAGGGTCTATGATCTCGGGAAGAATCTCTTCTTCCGATAAACATTTTGGAATTGAGAGCGATATTCAATGTGCTCCAGGCATGGCCTCAACTAGCGGAGACCAAATTCATCAGATTTCAGTCGGACAACATGACTACTGTAGCGTACATCAATCATCAGGGGGGAACAAAGAGTTCCCTGGCGATGAGGGAGGTATCCAAGATCATCAAATGGGCAGAGGATCACTCCTGCCATCTATCAGCAATTCACATCCCAGGAGTGGACAACTGGGAAGCGGATTATCTGAGTCGTCAGACTTTCCATCTGGGGGAGTGGGAACTCCACCCGGAGGTTTTTGCACAGCTGACCCAGCTATGGGGCATTCCAGATCTGGATCTGATAGCGTCACGTCAGAACTCCAAAGTTACACGTTACGGGTCCAGGTCCAGGGATCCCAAGGTGACATTGGTAGATGCCTTAGTAGCGCCTTGGTCGTTCAATCTTGCTTATGTCTTTCCACCGTTTCCCCTTCTCCCCCGGCTAGTAGCCAGGATCAAACAGGAGAAGGCTTCGGTAATTCTGATAGCTCCTGCGTGGCCACACAGGACTTGGTATGCAGACCTGGTGAATATGTCATCGGTTCCACCATGGAAGCTGCCTTTGAGGCAGGACCTTCTAATTCAAGGTCCATTCGAACATCCAAACCTAGTTTCTCTGCAACTGACTGCTTGGAGATTGAACGCTTGATTCTAGCTAAGCGTGGGTTTTCGGAATCAGTTATAGATACTCTGATCCAGGCTAGAAAGCCTGTCACCAGGAAAATTTACCATAAGATATGGCGGAAATATCTTTGCTGGTGCGAATCCAAGGGTTACTCATGGAGTAAGATTAGGATTCCAAGGATACTATCTTTTCTCCAAGAAGGATTGGAGAAAGGTCTGTCAGCTAGTTCTTTAAAGGGACAGATATCTGCTCTGTCTGTTTTGTTACACAAGCGTCTGGCAGCCATGCCAGATATTCAGGCGTTTGTACAGGCTTTAGTCAGAATCAAGCCTGTCTACAGACCTGTGGCTCCTCCATGGAGTCTAAATTTAGTTCTTTCAGTTCTTCAAGGGGTTCCGTTTGAACCTCTACATTCCATAGATATTAAGTTACTATCTTGGAAAGTTTTGGTTTTAGTAGCTATTTCTTCTGCTAGAAGAGTTTCTGAATTGTCTGCTTTGCAGTGTAATTCACCCTATCTGGTGTTTCATACAGATAAGGTCGTTTTACGTACCAAACCTGGTTTTCTTCCAAAAGTGGTTTCCAATAAGAATATCAACCAGGAAATAGTTGTTCCTTCTCTGTGTCCTAATCCAGTTTCTAACAAGGAACGTCTGTTACACAATCTTGATGTGGCTGAAAAGCATCATCCGGTTGGCTTATGAGACTGCTGGAAGTCAGCCTCCTGAACGAATTACAGCTCACTCTACTAGAGCTGTGGCTTCCACATGGGCTTTCAAGAATGAGGCTTCTGTTGAACAGATTTGTAAGGCAGCGACTTGGTCTTCACTGCATACGTTTGCCAAATTTTACAAATTCGATACTTTTGCTTCTTCGGAGGCTATTTTTGGGAGAAAGGTTTTGCAAGCAGTGGTGCCTTCCGTTTAGGTTACCTGACTTGTTCCCTTCCTTCATCCGTGTCCTAAAGCTTTGGTATTGGTTCCCACAAGTAAGGATGAAGCCGTGGACCGGATACACTAATGTAGTAGAAAACAGAATTTATGTTTACCTGATAAATTTCTTTCTCCTACGGTGTATCCAGTCCACGGCCCGCCCTGGCATTTTGGTCAGGTTTAAATTTATTTTTTTTAAACTACAGTCACCACTGCACCCTATGGTTCTCCTTTTTCTCCTAACCATCGGTCGAATGACTGGGGGGGCGGAGCCTGAGGGGAGCTATATGGACAGCTCTGCTGTGTGCTCTCTTTGCCACTTCCTGTAGGGATTGAGAACATCCCACAAGTAAGGATGAAGCCGTGGACCGGATACACCGTAGGAGAAAGAAATTTATCAGGTAAACATAAATTCTGTTTTTGCCCTGTGTGTGACAGTTACAGATCTGTGTACGCTGTATTTTGTCCTGTGTGTGACGGTTACAGATCTGTGTATGCTGTATTTTGCCCTGTGTGTGACGGTTACAGATCTGTGTAACCTGTATTTTGTCCTGTGTGTGACAGTTACAGATCTGTGTATGCTGTATTTTGTCCTGTGTATGCTGTATTTTGTCCTGTGTGTGACGTTTACAGATCTGTGTACGCTATATTTTGTCCTGTGTGTGCAGTTACAGATCTGTGTACGCTGTATTTTGTCCTGTGTGTGACGTTTACAGATCTGTGTACTCTGTATTTTGTGTTGTGTGTGACGTTTACAGATCTGTGTACGCTGTATTTTGTCCTGTGTATGCAGTTACAGATCTGTGTATGCTGTATTTCTTTCATGTAATTAGCAAGAGTCCATGAGCTAGTGACGTATGGGATATACATTCCTACCAGGAGGGGCAAAGTTTCCCAAACCTCAAAATGCCTATAAATACACCCCTCACCACACCCACAATTCAGTTTTACAAACTTTGCCTCCTATGGAGGTGGTGAAGTAAGTTTGTGCTAGATTCTACGTTGATATGCGCTCCGCAGCAATTTGGAGCCCGGTTTTCCTCTCAGCGTGCAGTGAATGTCAGAGGGATGTGAGGAGAGTATTGCCTATTTGAATGCAGTGATCTCCTTCTACGGGGTCTATTTCATAGGTTCTCTGTTATCGGTCGTAGAGATTCATCTCTTACCTCCCTTTTCAGATCGACGATATACTCTTATTTATATACCATTACCTCTGCTGATTTTCGTTTCAGTACTGGTTTGGCTTTCTACAAACATGTAGATGAGTGTCCTGGGGTAAGTAAATCTTATTTTCTGTGACACTCTAAGCTATGGTTGGGCACTTTATTTATAAAGTTCTAAATATATGTATTCAAACATTTATTTGCCTTGACTCAGGATGTTCAACATTCCTTATTTTCAGACAGTCAGTTTCATATTTGGGATAATGCATTTGAATCAATCTTTTTTTCTTACCTTAAAATTTGACTCTTTTTTCCCTGTGGGCTGTTAGGCTCGCGGGGGCTGAAAATGCTTCATTTTATTGCGTCATTCTTGGCGCAGACTTTTTTGGCGCAAAAAATCTTTTCTGTTTCCGGCGTCATACGTGTCGCCGGAAGTTGCGTCATTTTTGACGTCCTTTTGCGCCAAAGATGTCGGCGTTCCGGATGTGGCGTCATTTTTGGCGCCAAAAAGCATTTAGGCGCCAAATAATGTGGGCGTCTTATTTGGCGCTAAAAAATATGGGCGTCGCTTTTGTCTCCACATTATTTCAGTCTCATTTTTTCTTTGCTTCTGGTTACTAGAAGCTTGTTTATTGGCATTTTTTCCCATTCCTGAAACTGTCATTTAAGGAATTTGATCAATTTTGCTTTATATGTTGTTTTTTCTCTTACATATTGCAAGATGTCTCACGTTGCATCTGAGTCAGAAGATACTTCAGGAAAATCGCTGTCTAGTGCTGGAACTACCAAAGCTAAGTGTATCTGCTGTAAACTTTTGGTAGCTATTCCTCCGGCTGTTGTTTGTATTAATTGTCATGACAAACTTGTTAAAGCAGATAATATTTCCTTTAGTAATGTACCATTGCCTGTTGCAGTTCCTTCAACATCTAAGGTGCAGAATGTTCCTGATAACATAAGAGATTTTGTTTCTGAATCCATCAAGAAGGCTATGTCTGTTATTTCTCCTTCTAGTAAACATAAAAAATCTTTTAAAACTTCTCTCTCTACATAGAATTTTTAAATGAACATCATCATTCTGATTCTGATGACTCTTCTGGTTCAGAGGATTCTGTCTCAGAGATTGATGCTGATAAATCTTCATATTTATTTAAAATGGAATTTATTCGTTCTTTACTTAAAGAAGTACTAATTGCTTTAGAAATAGAGGATTCTGGTCCTCTTGATACTAATTCTAAACGTTTAGATAAGGTATTTAAATCTCCTGTGGTTATTCCAGAAGTTTTTCCTGTTCCTAATGCTATTTCTGAAGTAATTTCCAGAGAATGGGATAAATTGGGTAATTCATTTACTCCTTCTAAACGTTTTAAGCAATTATATCCTGTGCCGTCTGACAGATTAGAATTTTGGGACAAAATCCCTAAAGTTGATGGGGCTATTTCTACCCTTGCTAAACGTACTACTATTCCTACGTCAGATGGTACTTCGTTTAAGGATCCTTTAGATAGGAAAATTGAATCCTTTCTAAGAAAAGCTTATCTGTGTTCAGGTAATCTTCTTAGACCTGCTATATCATTGGCTGATGTTGCTGCAGCTTCAACTTTTTGGTTGGAGACTTTAGCGCAACAAGTAACAGATCATGATTCTCATAATATTATTATTCTTCTTCAGCATGCTAATAATTTTATCTGTGATGCCATTTTTGATATTATCAGAGTTGATGTCAGGTTTATGTCTCTAGCTATTTTAGCTAGAAGAGCTTTATGGCTTAAAACTTGGAATGCTGATATGGCTTCTAAATCAACTCTACTTTCCATTTCTTTCCAGGGTAACAAATTATTTGGTTCTCAGTTGGATTCTATTATCTCAACTGTTACTGGTGGGAAAGGAACTTTTTTACCACAGGATAAAAAATCTAAGGGTAAAAACAGGGCTAATAATCGTTTTCGTTCCTTTCGTTTCAACAAAGAACAAAAGCCTGATCCTTCATCCTCAGGAGCAGTTTCAGTTTGGAAACCATCTCCAGTCTGGAATAAATCCAAGCCTTCTAGAAAGGCAAAGCCTGCTTCTAAGTCCACATGAAGGTGCGGCCCTCATTCCAGCTCAGCTGGTAGGGGGCAGGTTACGTTTTTTCAAAGAAATTTGGATCAATTCTGTTCACAATCTTTGGATTCAGAACATTGTTTCAGAAGGGTACAGAATTGGTTTCAAGATGAGACCTCCTGCAAAGAGATTTTTTCTTTCCCGTGTCCCAGTAAATCCAGTGAAAGCTCAAGCATTTCTGAATTGTGTTTCAGATCTAGAGTTGGCTGGAGTAATTATGCCAGTTCCAGTTCTGGAACAGGGGATGGGGTTTTATTCAAATCTCTTCATTGTACCAAAGAAGGAGAATTCCTTCAGACCAGTTCTGGATCTAAAAATATTGAATCGTTATGTAAGGATACCAACGTTCAAAATGGTAACTGTAAGGACTATCTTGCCTTTTGTTCAGCAAGGGCATTATATGTCCACAATAGATTTACAGGATGCATATCTGCATATTCCGATTCATCCAGATCATTATCAGTTCCTGAGATTCTCTTTTCTGGACAAGCATTACCAGTTTGTGGCTCTGCCGTTTGGCCTAGCTACAGCTCCAAGAATTTTTACAAAGGTTTTCGGTGCCCTTCTGTCTGTAATCAGAGAACAGGGTATTGTGGTATTTCCTTATTTGGACAATATCTTGGTACTTGCTCAGTCTTTACATTTAGCAGAATCTCATACGAATCGACTTTTGTTGTTTCTTCAAGATCATGGTTGGAGGATCAATTCACCAAAAAGTTCATTGATTCCTCAGACAAGGGTAACCTTTCTGGGTTTCCAGATAGATTCAGTGTCCATGACTCTGTCTTTAACAGACAAGAGACGTCTAAAATTGATGTCAGCTTGTCGAAACCTTCAGTCACAATCATTCCCTTCGGTAGCCTTATGCATGGAAATTCTAGGTCTTATGACTGCTGCATCGGACGCGATCCCCTTTGCTCGTTTTCACATGCGACCTCTTCAGCTCTGTATGCTGAATCAATGGTGCAAGGATTACACAAAGATATCTCAATTAATATCTTTAAAACCGATTGTACGACACTCTCTAACGTGGTGGACAGATCACCATCGTTTAATTCAGGGGGCTTCTTTTGTGCTTCCGACCTGGACTGTAATTTCAACAGATGCAAGTCTCACAGGTTGGGGAGCTGTGTGGGGATCTCTGACGGCACAAGGAGTTTGGGAATCTCAGGAGGTGAGATAACCGATCAATATTTTGGAACTCCGTGCAATTTTCAGAGCTCTTCAGTCTTGGCCTCTTCTGAAGAGAGAATCATTCATTTGTTTTCAGACAGACAATGTCACAACTGTGGCATACATCAATCATCAAGGAGGGACTCACAGTCCTCTGGCTATGAAAGAAGTATCTCGAATTCTGGTTTGGGCGGAATCCAGCTCCTGTCTAATCTCTGCGGTTCATATCCCAGGTATAGACAATTGGGAAGCGGATTATCTCAGTCGCCAAACGTTGCATCCGGGCGAATGGTCTCTTCACCCAGAGGTATTTCTTCAAATTGTTCAAATGTGGGAACTTCCAGAAATAGATCTGATGGCGTCTCATCTAAACAAGAAACTTCCCAGGTATCTGTTCAGATCCCGGGATCCTCAGGCGGAATCAGTGGATGCATTATCACTTCCTTGGAAGTATCATCCTGCTTATATCTTTCCGCCTCTAGTTCTTCTTCCAAGAGTAATCTCCAAGATTCTGAAGGAATGCTCGTTTGTTCTGCTGGTAGCTCCGGCATGGCCTCACAGGTTTTGGTATGCGGATCTTGTCCGGATGGCCTCTTGCCATCCGTGGACTCTTCCGCTATGACCAGACCTTCTGTCGCAAGGTCCTTTTTTCCATCAGGATCTCAAATCCTTAAATTTAAAGGTATGGAGATTGAACGCTTGATTCTTGGTCAAAGAGGTTTCTCTGACCCTGTGATTAATACTATGTTACAGGCTCGTAAATCTGTATCCAGAGAGATATATTATAGAGTCTGGAAGACTTATATTTCTTGGTGTCTTTCTCATCATTTTTCTTGGCATTCTTTTAGAATTCCGAGAATTTTACAGTTTCTTCAGGATGGTTTAGATAAAGGTTTATCCGCAAGTTCTTTGAAAGGACAAATCTCTGCTCTTTCTGTTCTTTTTCACAGAAAGATTGCTAATCTTCCTGATATTCATTGTTTTGTACAAGCTTTGGTTCGTATAAAACCTGTCATTAAGTCAATTTCTCCTCCTTGGAGTTTGAATTTGGTTCTGGGGGCTCTTCAAGCTCCTCTGTTTGAACCTATGCATTCATTGGACATTAAATTACTTTCTTGGAAAGTTTTGTTCCTTTTGGCAATCTCTTCTGCCAGAAGAGTTTCTGAATTATCTGCTCTTTCTTGTGAGTCTCCTTTTCTGATTTTTCATCAGGATAAGGCAGTGTTGCGAACTTCTTTTGAATTTTTACCTAAAGTTGTGAATTCCAACAACATTAGTAGAGAAATTGTGGTTCCTTCATTATGTCCTAATCCTAAGAATTCTAAGGAGAAATCGTTGCATTCTTTGGATGTTGTTAGAGCTTTGAAATATTATGTTGAAGCTACTAAGTCTTTCCGAAAGACTTCTAGTTTATTTGTTATCTTTTCCGGTTCTAGAAAAGGCCAGAAAGCTTCTGCCATTTCTTTGGCATCTTGGTTGAAATCTTTAATTCATCTTGCCTATGTCGAGTCGGGTAAAACTCTGCCTCAAAGGATTACAGCTCATTCTACTAGGTCAGTTTCTACTTCCTGGGCGTTTAGGAATGAAGCTTCGATTGATCAGATTTGCAAAGCAGCAACTTGGTCCTCTTTGCATACTTTTACTAAATTCTACCATTTTGATGTATTTTCTTCTTCTGAAGCAGTTTTTGGTAGAAAAGTACTTCAGGCAGCGGTTTCAGTTTGAATCTTCTGCTTATGTTTTTCATTAAACTTTATTTTGGGTGTGGATTATTTTCAGCAGGAATTGGCTGTCTTTATTTTATCCCTCCCTCTCTAGTGACTCTTGCGTGGAAAGATCCACATCTTGGGTAATCATTATCCCATACGTCACTAGCTCATGGACTCTTGCTAATTACATGAAAGAAAACATAATTTATGTAAGAACTTACCTGATAAATTCATTTCTTTCATATTAGCAAGAGTCCATGAGGCCCGCCCTTTTTTTGTGGTGGTTATGATTTTTGTATAAAGCACAATTATTCCAATTCCTTATTTTATATGCTTTCGCACTTTTTTATCACCCCACTTCTTGGCTATTCGTTAAACTGAATTGTGGGTGTGTATTTATAGGCATTTTGAGGTTTGGGAAACTTTGCCCCTCCTGGTAGGAATGTATATCCCATACGTCACTAGCTCATGGACTCTTGCTAATATGAAAGAAATGAATTTATCAGGTAAGTTCTTACATAAATTATGTTTTTGTGCTGTGTGTGCCGTTACAGATCTGTGTATGCTGTATTTTGTGCTGTGTGTGCAGTTACAGATCTGTCTACGCTGTATTTTGTCCTGTGTGTGCCGTTACAGATCTGTGTATGCTGTATTTTGTCCTGTGTGTGCCGTTACAGATCTGTGTATGCTGTATTTTGTCCTGTGTGTGACAGTTACAGATCTGTGTACGCTGTGTTTTGTCCTGTATGTGACAGTTACAGATCTGTGTACGCTGTGTTTTGTCCTGTGTGTGACAGTTACAGATCTGTGTACACTGTGTTTTGTCCTGTGTGTGACAGTTACAGATCTGTGTACGCTGTATTTTGTCCTGTGTGTGACAGTTACAGATCTGTGTACGCTGTGTTTTGTCCTGTGTGTGCCGTTACAGATCTGTGTATGCTGTATTTTGTCCTGTGTGTGCAGTTACAGATCTGTGTACGCTGTATTTTGTCCTGTGTGTGACGTTTACAGATCTGTGTATGCTGTATCTTGTCCTGTGTGTGACGTTTACAGATCTGTGTACGCTGTATCTTGTCCTGTGTGTGACAGTTACAGATCTGTGTGTGCAAGAGAAATAAAACACCAAAAAGGAACAGTACAGCAAAAGAGAATATCATGGCCAGTCAGTTCTTTAGCTGCCAGTGCATTACAGTACTTTGCCCCATAGTTGCCATGACAGTAGCAGTGGTAACTGTAGTATGGTTTTCAGTACTGTGTGTGACGTTTACAGATCTATGTACGCTGTATTTTGTCCTGTGTGTGCAGTTACAGATCTGTGAACGCTGTATTTTGTCCTGTGTGTGCAGTTACAGATCTGTGTGTGCTGTATTTTGTCCTGTGTGTGCAGTTACAGATCTGTGAACGCTGTATTTTGTCCTGTGTGTGACGTTTACAGATCTGTGTATGCTGTATTTTGTCCTGTATGTGACAGTTACAGATCTGTGTACGCTGTGTTTTGTCCTGTGTGTGACGTTTACAGATCTGTGTACGCTGTGTTTTGTCCTGTGTGTGACAGTTACAGATCTGTGTACGCTGTGTTTTGTCCTGTGTGTGACAGTTACAGATCTGTGTACGCTGTGTTTTGTCCTGTATGTGACAGTTACAGATCTGTGTACGCTGTGTTTTGTCCTGTGTGTGACGTTTACAGATCTGTGTACGCTGTGTTTTGTCCTGTGTGTGACAGTTACAGATCTGTGTACGCTGTGTTTTGTCCTGTATGTGACAGTTACAGATCTGTGTACGCTGTGTTTTGTCCTGTGTGTGACGTTTACAGATCTGTGTACGCTGTGTTTTGTCCTGTGTGTGACAGTTACAGATCTGTGTACGCTGTGTTTTGTCCTGTGTGTGACAGTTACAGATCTGTGTACGCTGTATTTTGTCTTGTGTGTGACAGTTAGAGATCTGTGTATGCTGTATTTTGTCCTGTGTGTGCAGTTACAGATCTGTTTACGCTGTATTTAGTCCTGTGTGTGACGTTTACAGACCTGTGTACACTGTATTTTGTCTTGTGTGTGACGTTTACAGATCTATGTACGCTGTATTTTGTCCTGTGTTTGCAGTTACAGATCTGTGTACGCTGTAATTTGTCTTGTGTGTGACGTTTACAGATCTGTGTACGCTGTATCTTGTCCTGTGTGTGCAGTTACAGATCTGTGTACGCTGTATTTTGTCCTGTGTGTGACGTTTACAGATCTGTGTACGCTGTATTTTGTCCTGTGTGTGCAGTTACAGATCTGTGTGTGCTGTATTTTTTCCTGTGTGTGCAGTTACAGATCTGTGTATGCTGTATCTTGTCCTGTGTGTGCAGTTACAGATCTGTGTACGCTGTATTTTGTCCTGTGTGTGACGTTTACAGATCTGTGTACGCTGTATTTTGTCCTGTGTGACGTTTACAGATCTGTGTAAGCTGTATTTTGTCCTGTGTGTGCAGTTATAGATCTGTGTGCTGTATTTTGTCCTGTGTGTGACGTTTACAGATCTGTGTGCTGTATTTTTTCCTGTGTGTGACGTTTACAGATCTGTGTGCTGTATTTTGTCCTGTGTGTGACAGTTACAGATCTGTGTGTGCTTTAGTTTGTCCTGTGTGTGCAGTTACAGATCTGTGTACGCTGTATTTTGTCCTGTGTGTGACGTTTACAGATCTGTGTACGCTGTATTTTGTCCTGTGTGTGACGTTTACAGATCTGTGTAAGCTGTATTTTGTCCTGTGTGTGCAGTTATAGATCTGTGTACGCTGTATTTTGTCCTGTGTGTGACATTTACAGATCTGTGTATGCTGTATTTTGTCCTGTGTGTGACGTTTACAGATCTGTGTGCTGTATTTTTTCCTGTGTGTGACGTTTACAGATCTGTGTGCTGTATTTTGTCCTGTGTGTGACAGTTACAGATCTGTGTGTGCTTTAGTTTGTCCTGTGTGTGCAGTTACAGATCTGTGTACGCTGTATTTTGTCCTGTGTGTGCAGTTACAGTTCTGTGTACGATGTATTTTGTCCTGTGTTTGACGTTTACAGATCTGTGTACGCTGTATTTTGTCCTGTGTGTGCCGTTACAGATCTGTGTATGCTGTATTTTGTCCTGTGTGTGCACTTACAGATCTGTGTACGCTGTATTTTGTCCTGTGTGTGCCGTTACAGATCTGTGTATGCTGTATTTTGTCCTGTGTGTGCAGTTACAGATCTGTGTACGCTGTATTTTGTCCTGTGTGTGCAGTTACAGATCTGTGTACGCTGTATTTTGTTCTGTGTGTGACGTTTACAGATCTGTGTATGCTGTATTTTGTCCTGTGTGTGACGTTTACAGATCTGTGTATGCTGTATTTTGTCCTGTGTGTGCAGTTACAGATCTGTGTACGCTGTATCTTGTCCTGTGTGTGACAGTTACAGATCTGTGTGTGCAAGAGAAATAAAACACCAAAAAGGAACAGTACAGCAAAAGAGAATATCATGGCCAGTCAGTTCTTTAGCTGCCAGTGCATTACAGTACTTTGCCCCATAGTTGCCATGACAGTAGCAGTGGTAACTAGTATGGTTTTCAGTACTGTGTGTGACGTTTACAGATCTGTGTATGCTGTATTTTGTCCTGTGTGTGACGTTTACAGATCTGTGTACGCTGTATTTTGTCCTGTGTGTGACGTTTACAGATCTGTGTACGCTGTATTTTGTCCTGTGTGTGCATTTACAGATCTGTCTACGCTGTATTTTGTCCTGTGTGTGACGTTTACAGATCTGTGTTTGCTGTATTTTGTCCTGTGTGTGCAGTTACAGATCTGTGTACGCTGTATTTTGTCCTGTGTGTGCAGTTACAGATCTGTGTATGCTGTATTTTGTCCTGTGTGTGCAGTTACAGATCTGTGTACGCTGTATTTTGTCCTGTGTGTGCAGTTACATATCTGTGTATGCTGTATTTTGTCCTGTGTGTGCAGTTACAGATCTGTGTACGCTGTATTTTGTCCTGTGTGTGCAGTTACAGATCTGTGTACGCTGTATTTTGTCCTGTGTGTGACAGTTACAGATCTGTGTACGCTGTATTTTGTCCTGTGTGTGCAGCTACAGATCTGTGTACGCTGTATTTTGTTCTGTGTGTGACGTTTACAGATCTGTGTATGCTGTATTTTGTCCTGTGTGTGACGTTTACAGATCTGTGTAGGCTGTATTTTGTCCTGTGTGTGACGTTTAAAGATCTGTGTACGCTGTATTTTGTCCTGTGTGTGACGTTTAAAGATCTGTGTACGCTGTATTTTGTCCTGTGTGTGCAGTTACAGATCTGTGTGTGCTGTATTTTGTCCTGTGTGTGCAGTTACAGATCTGTGTACGCTGTATTTTGTCCTGTGTGTGACAGTTACAGATCTGTGTGTGCTGTATTTTGTCCTGTGTACGCTGTATTTTGTCCTGTGTGTGCAGTTACAGATCTGTGTACGCTGTATTTTGTCCTGTGTGTGCAGTTACAGATCTGTGTACGCTGTATTTTGTCCTGTGTGTGCAGTTACAGATCTGTGTACGCTGTATTTTGTCCTGTGTGTGACGTTTACAGATCTGTGTACGCTGTATTTTGTCCTGTGTGTGCAGTTACAGATCTGTGTGCGCTGTATTTTGTCCTGTGTGTGCAGTTACAGATCTGTGTACGCTGTATTTTGTCCTGTGTGTGCAGTTACAGATCTGTGTACGCTGTATTTTTTCCTGTGTGTGACGTTTACAGATCTGTGTACGCTGTATTTTGTCCTGTGTGTGACGTTTACAGATCTGTGTGCTGTATTTTGTCCTGTGTGTGACGTTTACAGATCTGTGTGCTGTATTTTGTCCTGTGTTTGACAGTTACAGATCTGTGTGTGCTGTATTTTGTCCTGTGTGTGACAGTTACAGATCTGTGTGCTGTATTTTGTCCTGTGTTTGACAGTTACAGATCTGTGTATGCTGTATTTTGTCCTGTGTGTGCAGTTACAGATCTGTGTATGCTGTATTTTGTCCTGTGTGTGACGTTTACAGATCTGTGTATGCTGTATCTTGTCCTGTGTGTGACGTTTACAGATCTGTGTACGCTGTATCTTGTCCTGTGTGTGACAGTTACAGATCTGTGTGTGCAAGAGAAATAAAACACCAAAAAGGAACAGTACAGCAAAAGAGAATATCATGGCCAGTCAGTTCTTTAGCTGCCAGTGCATTACAGTACTTTGCCCCATAGTTGCCATGACAGTAGCAGTGGTAACTGTAGCATGGTTTTCTGTACTGTGTGTGACGTTTACAGATCTGTGTACGCTGTATTTTGTCCTGTGTGTGCAGTTACAGATCTGTGTATGCTGTATTTTGTCCTGTGTGTGCAGTTACAGATCTGTGTACGCTGTATTTTGTCCTGTGTGTGCAGTTACAGATCTGTGTACGCTGTATTTTGTTCTGTGTGTGACGTTTACAGATCTGTGTATGCTGTATTTTGTCCTGTGTGTGCAGTTACAGATCTGTGTACGCTGTATTTTGTCCTGTGTGTGCAGTTACAGATCTGTGTACGCTGTATTTTGTCCTGTGTGTGCAGTTACAGATCTGTGTACGCTGTATTTTGTTCTGTGTGTGACGTTTACAGATCTGTGTATGCTGTATTTTGTCCTGTGTGTGATGTTTACAGATCTGTGTAGGCTGTATTTTGTCCTGTGTGTGACGTTTACAGATCTGTGTACGCTGTATTTTGTCCTGTGTGTGACGTTTAAAGATCTGTGTACGCTGTATTTTGTCCTGTGTGTGCAGTTACAGATCTGTGTGTGCTGTATTTTGTCCTGTGTGTGCAGTTACAGATCTGTGTACGCTGTATTTTGTCCTGTGTGTGACAGTTACAGATCTGTGTGTGCTGTATTTTGTCCTGTGTACGCTGTATTTTGTCCTGTGTGTGCAGTTACAGATCTGTGTACGCTGTATTTTGTCCTGTGTGTGCAGTTACAGATCTGTGTACGCTGTATTTTGTCCTGTGTGTGCAGTTACAGATCTGTGTACTCTGTATTTTGTCCTGTGTGTGACGTTACAGATCTGTGTACGCTGTATTTTGTCCTGTGTGTGCCGTTACAGATCTGTGTGCGCTGTATTTTGTCCTGTGTGTGCAGTTACAGATCTGTGTACGCTGTATTTTGTCCTGTGTGTGCAGTTACAGATCTGTGTACGCTGTATTTTGTCCTGTGTGTGACGTTTACAGATCTGTGTATGCTGTATTTTGTCCTGTGTGTGACGTTTACAGATCTGTGTGCTGTATTTTGTCCTGTGTGTGACAGTTACAGATCTGTGTACGCTGTATTTTGTCCTGTGTGTGACAGTTACAGATCTGTGTACGCTGTATTTTGTCCTGTGTGTGACGTTTACAGATCTGTGTACGCTGTATTTTGTCCTGTGTGTGACGTTTACAGATCTGTGTACGCTGTATTTTGTCCTGTGTGTGACGTTTACAGATCTGTGTGCTGTATTTTGTCCTGTGTTTGACAGTTACAGATCTGTGTGTGCTGTATTTTGTCCTGTGTGTGACAGTTACAGATCTAGGTGCTGTATTTTGTCCTGTGTTTGACAGTTACAGATCTGTGTATGCTGTATTTTGTCCTGTGTGTGCAGTTACAGATCTGTGTACGCTGTATTTTGTCCTGTGTGTGACGTTTACAGATCTGTGTATGCTGTATCTTGTCCTGTGTGTGACGTTTACAGATCTGTGTACGCTGTATCTTGTCCTGTGTGTGACAGTTACAGATCTGTGTGTGCAAGAGAAATAAAACACCAAAAAGGAACAGTACAGCAAAAGAGAATATCATGGCCAGTCAGTTCTTTAGCTGCCAGTGCATTACAGTACTTTGCCCCATAGTTGCCATGACAGTAGCAGTGGTAACTGTAGTATGGTTTTCAGTACTGTGTGTGACGTTTACAGATCTGTGTACGCTGTATTTTGTCCTGTGTGTGACAGTTACAGATCTGTGTATGCTGTATTTTGTCCTGTGTGTGACAGTTACAGATCTGTGTATGCTGTATTTTGTCCTGTGTGTGCAGGTACAGATCTGTGTACGCTGTATTTTGTCCTGTGTGTGCAGTTACAGATCTGTGTGTGCTGTATTTTGTCCTGTGTGTGCAGTTACAGATCTGTGTACGCTGTATTTTGTCCTGTGTGTGACAGTTACAGATCTGTGTGTGCTGTATTTTGTCCTGTGTACGCTGTATTTTGTCCTGTGTGTGCAGTTACAGATCTGTGTACGCTGTTTTTTTGTCCTGTGTGTGCAGTTACAGATCTGTGTACGCTGTATTTTGTCCTGTGTGTGCAGTTACAGATCTGTGTACGCTGTATTTTGTCCTGTGTGTGACGTTTACAGATCTGTGTACGCTGTATTTTGTCCTGTGTGTGCCGTTACAGATCTGTGTGCGCTGTATTTTGTCCTGTGTGTGCAGTTACAGATCTGTGTACGCTGTATTTTGTCCTGTGTGTGCAGTTACAGATCTGTGTACGCTGTATTTTGTCCTGTGTGTGACGTTTACAGATCTGTGTACGCTGTATTTTGTCCTGTGTGTGACGTTTACAGATCTGTGTGCTGTATTTTGTCCTGTGTGTGACGTTTACAGATCTGTGTGCTGTATTTTGTCCTGTGTTTGACAGTTACAGATCTGTGTGTGCTGTATTTTGTCCTGTGTGTGCAGTTACAGATCTGTGTATGCTGTATCTTGTCCTGTGTGTGACGTTTACAGATCTGTGTACGCTGTATCTTGTCCTGTGTGTGACAGTTACAGATCTGTGTGTGCAAGAGAAATAAAACACCAAAAAGGAACAGTACAGCAAAAGAGAATATCATGGCCAGTCAGTTCTTTAGCTGCCAGTGCATTACAGTACTTTGCCCCATAGTTGCCATGACAGTAGCAGTGGTAACTGTAGTATGGTTTTCAGTACTGTGTGTGACGTTTACAGATCTATGTACGCTGTATTTTGTCCTGTGTGTGCAGTTACAGATCTGTGTACGCTGTATTTTGTCCTGTGTGTGCAGTTACAGATCTGTGTATGCTGTATTTTGTCCTGTGTGTGCAGTTACAGATCTGTGTACGCTGTATTTTGTCCTGTGTGTGACGTTTACAGATCTGTGTACGCTGTATCTTGTCCTGTGTGTGCAGTTACAGATCTGTGTTCGCTGTATTTTGTCCTGTGTGTGCAGTTACAGATCTGTGTACGCTGTATTTTGTCCTGTGTGTGCAGTTACAGATCTGTGTACGCTGTATTTTGTCCTGTGTGTGCAGTTTACAGATCTGTGTACTGCTGTATTTTGTCCTGTGTGTGACAGTTACAGATCTGTGTACGCTGTATTTTGTCCTGTGTGTGACGTTACAGATCTGTGTACGCTGTATTTTGTCCTGTGTGTGCCGTTTACAGATCTGTGTACGCTGTATTTTGTCCTGTGTGTGCAGTTACAGATCTGTGTACGCTGTATTTTGTCCTGTGTGTGACAGTTTACAGATCTGTGTACGCTGTATTTTGTCCTGTGTGTGACAGTTACAGATCTGTGTACGCTGTATTTTGTCCTGTGTGTGCAGTTACAGATCTGTGTACGCTGTATTTTGTCCTGTGTGTGACAGTTACAGATCTGTGTACGCTGTATTTTGTCCTGTGTGTGCAGTTACAGATCTGTGTATGCTGTATTTTGTCCTGTGTGTGACAGTTACAGATCTGTGTACGCTGTATTTTGTCCTGTGTGTGACAGTTACAGATCTGTGTACGCTGTATTTTGTCCTGTGTGTGCAGTTACAGATCTGTGTACGCTGTATTTTGTCCTGTGTGTGCAGTTACAGATCTGTGTACGCTGTATTTTGTCCTGTGTGTGACAGTTACAGATCTGTGTACGCTGTATTTTGTCCTGTGTGTGACGTTTACAGATCTGTGTACGCTGTATTTTGTCCTGTGTGTGACGTTACAGATCAGTGTACGCTGTATTTTGTCCTGTGTGTGCAGTTAAAGATCTGTGTACGCTGTATTTTGTCCTGTGTGTGACAGTTTACAGATCTGTGTACGCTGTATCTTGTCCTGTGTGTGACGGTTACAGATCTGTGTACGCTGTATTTTGTCCTGTGTGTGGCAGTTAACAGATCTGTGTACGCTGTATTTTGTCCTGTGTGTGCAGTTACAGATCTGTGTATCGCTGTATTTTGTCCTGTGTGTGAGTTACAGATCTGTGTACGCTGTATTTTTGTCCTGTGTTGCAGTACAGATCTGGTAGTATTTTGCTGTGCATTACAGATCTTGTCCGCTGTATTTTTGCTATGTTTGACAGTTAAGATCTGTGTAAGCTGTATTTTTGTCCTGTGTGTGACGTTTACAGATCTGTGTACGCTGTATTTTGTCCTGAGTGTGCAGTTACCAGAGCTGAGTGGCTGTATGTATTTTGTCTTGTGACAGTTACAGATCTGTGTACCTGTATTTTGTCCTGTTTGTGCAGTTTACAGATCCTGTGTACGCTGTATTTGTCCTTGTGTGACAGATACAGATCTGTGTACACTGTATTTTGTCCTGTGTGTGCAGTTACAGATCTGTGTACGCTGTATTTTGTCCTGTGTGTGACGTTTACAGATCTGTGTACGCTGTATTTTGTCCTGTGTGTGACAGTTACAGATCTGTGTACGCTGTATTTTGTCCTGTGTGTGACGTTACAGATCTGTGTACGCTGTATTTTGTCCTGTGTGTGCAGTTACAGATCTGTGTACGCTGTATTTTGTCCTGTGTGTGACAGTTACAGATCTGTGTACGCTGTATTTTGTCCTGTGTGTGACGTTTACAGATCTGTGTACGCTGTATTTTGTCCTGTGTGTGACAGTTACAGATCTGTGTACGCTGTATTTTGTCCTGTGTGTGACGTTTACAGATCTGTGTATGCTGTATTTTGTCCTGTGTGTGACGTTACAGATCTGTGTACGCTGTATTTGTCCTGTGTGTGCAGTTACAGATCTGTGTACGCTGTATTTTGTCCTGTGTGTGCAGTTACAGATCTGTGTATGCTGTATCTTGTCCTGTTGTGTGACAGTTACAGATCTGTGTATGCTGTATTTGTCCTGTGTGTGACAGTTACAGATCTGTGTACGCTGTATTTTGTCCTGTGTGTGCGATTACAGATCTGTGTATGCTGGATTTTGTCCTGTGTGTGAGTTTTACTGATCTGTAGTATGCTGTATTTTGTCCGGTGTGTGCAGATACAGATCTGGTGTCGCTGTATTTTGTCCTGTGTGTGCTGTTACAGAGCTGTGTATCGCGGATTTTGTCCTGTGTGTGCAGTTACAGATCTGTGTACGCTGGATTTGTCCTGAGTGTGCAGTTACAGATCTGGGTAGCTGGCTTATTGTCCTTGTGTGTGACGTTTACAGATCTTAGTGTCGCTGATTTGTCCTGTGTGTGGCAGTGACAGATCTGTTGTAGTGCTGTATTTTGTCCTGTGTTTGACGTTACAGATCTGTGAGTGCAGTATTTTGTCCTGTGTGTGACTGTAAAGCAAAAGAGAATATCATGGCCAGTCAGTTCTTTAGCTGCCAGTGCATTACAGTACTTTGCCCCATAGTTGCCATGACAGTAGCAGTGGTAACTGTAGTATGGTTTTCAGTACTGTGTGTGACGTTTACAGATCTGTGTACGCTGTATTTTGTCCTGTGTGTGACAGTTACAGATCTGTGTATGCTGTATTTTGTCCTGTGTGTGACAGTTACAGATCTGTGTATGCTGTATTTTGTCCTGTGTGTGCAGTTACAGATCTGTGTACGCTGTATTTTGTCCTGTGTGTGCAGTTACAGATCTGTGTGTGCTGTATTTTGTCCTGTGTGTGCAGTTACAGATCTGTGTACGCTGTATTTTGTCCTGTGTGTGACAGTTACAGATCTGTGTGTGCTGTATTTTGTCCTGTGTACGCTGTATTTTGTCCTGTGTGTGCAGTTACAGATCTGTGTACGCTGTTTTTTGTCCTGTGTGTGCAGTTACAGATCTGTGTACGCTGTATTTTGTCCTGTGTGTGCAGTTACAGATCTGTGTACGCTGTATTTTGTCCTGTGTGTGACGTTTACAGATCTGTGTACGCTGTATTTTGTCCTGTGTGTGCCGTTACAGATCTGTGTGCGCTGTATTTTGTCCTGTGTGTGCAGTTACAGATCTGTGTACGCTGTATTTTGTCCTGTGTGTGCAGTTACAGATCTGTGTACGCTGTATTTTGTCCTGTGTGTGACGTTTACAGATCTGTGTACGCTGTATTTTGTCCTGTGTGTGACGTTTACAGATCTGTGTGCTGTATTTTGTCCTGTGTGTGACGTTTACAGATCTGTGTGCTGTATTTTGTCCTGTGTTTGACAGTTACAGATCTGTGTGTGCTGTATTTTGTCCTGTGTGTGCAGTTACAGATCTGTGTAGCTGTATCTTGTCCTGTGTGTGACGTTTACAGATCTGTGTACGCTGTATCTTGTCCTGTGTGTGACAGTTACAGATCTGTGTGTGCAAGAGAAATAAAACACCAAAAAGGAACAGTACAGCAAAAGAGAATATCATGGCCAGTCAGTTCTTTAGCTGCCAGTGCATTACAGTACTTTGCCCCATAGTTGCCATGACAGTAGCAGTGGTAACTGTAGTATGGTTTTCAGTACTGTGTGTGACGTTTACAGATCTATGTACGCTGTATTTTGTCCTGTGTGTGCAGTTACAGATCTGTGTACGCTGTATTTTGTCCTGTGTGTGCAGGTACAGATCTGTGTACGCTGTATTTTGTCCTGTGTGTGCAGTTACAGATCTGTGTACGCTGTATTTTGTCCTGTGTGTGACGTTTACAGATCTGTATGCTGTATTTTGTCCTGTGTGTGCAGTTACAGATCTGTGTTCGCTGTATTTTGTCCTGTGTGTGCAGTTACAGATCTGTGTACGCTGTATTTTGTCCTGTGTATGCAGTTACAGATCTGTGTACGCTGTATTTTGTCCTGTGTGTGCAGTTACAGATCTGTGTACGCTGTATTTTGTCCTGTGTGTGCAGTTACAGTTCTGTGTATGCTGTATTTTGTCCTGTGTGTGCAGTTACAGATCTGTGTACGCTGTATTTTGTCCTGTGTGTGCAGTTACAGATCTGTGTACGCTGTATTTTGTCCTGTGTGTGCAGTTACAGATCTGTGTACGCTGTATTTTGTCCTGTGTGTGCAGTTACAGTTCTGTGTATGCTGTATTTTGTCCTGTGTGTGCAGTTTACAGATCTGTGTACGCTGTATTTTGTTTTGTGTGTGCAGTTACAGATCTGTCTACGCTGTATTTTATCCTGTGTGTGACGTTTACAGATCTGTGTACGCTGTATTTTGTTCTGTGTGTGCAGTTACAGATCTGTCTACGCTGTATTTTGTCCTGTGTGTGACGTTTACAGATCTGTGTACGCTGTATTTTGTCTTGTGTGTGACGTTTACAGATCTGTGTACGCTGTATTTTGTCCTGTGTGCTCAGTTACAGATCTGTGTACGCTGTATTTTGTCCTGTGTGTGCAGTTACAGATCTGTGTACGCTGTATTTTGTCCTGTGTGTGCAGTTACAGATCTGTGTATGCTGTATTTTGTCCTGTGTGTGCAGTTACAGATCTGTGTACGCTGTATTTTGTCCTGTGTGTGCAGTTACAGATCTGTGTATGCGGTATTTTGTCCTGTATGTGCAGTTACAGATCTGTGTATGCTGTATTTTGTCCTGTGTGTGCAGTTACAGATCTGTGTACGCTGTATTTTGTCCTGTGTGTGACGTTTACAGATCTGTGTACGCTGTATTTTGTCCTGTGTGTGCAGTTACAGATCTGTCTACGCTGTATTTTGTCCTGTGTGTGCAGTTACAGATCTGTGTATGCTGTATTTTGTCCTGTGTGTGCAGTTACAGATCTGTGTACGCTGTATTTTGTCCTGTGTGTGCAGTTACAGATCTGTGTACACTGTATTTTGTCCTGTGTGTGCAGTTACAGATCTGTGTACGCTGTATTTTGTCCTGTGTGTGACGTTTACAGATCTGTGTACGCTGTATTTTGTCCTGTGTGTGCAGTTACAGATCTGTGTATGCTGTATTTTGTCCTGTGTGTGCAGTTACAAATCTGTGTATGCTGTATTTTGTCCTGTGTGTGCAGTTACAGATCTGTGTACACTGTATTTTGTCCTGTGTGTGCAGTTACAGATCTGTGTACGCTGTATTTTGTCCTGTGTGTGACGTTTACAGATCTGTGTACGCTGTATTTTGTCCTGTGTGTGCAGTTACAGATCTGTGTACGCTGTATTTTGTCCTGTGTGTGACGTTTACAGATCTGTGTACGCTGTATTTTGTCCTGTGTGTGCAGTTACAGACCTGTGTATGCTGTATTTTGTCCTGTGTGTGACGTTTACAGATCTGTCTACGCTGTATTTTGTCCTGTGTGTGCAGTTACAGATCTGTGTATGCTGTATTTTGTCCTGTGTGTGCAGTTACAGATCTGTGTACGCTGTATTTTGTCCTGTGTGTGACGTTTACAGATCTGTGTACGCTGTATTTTGTCCTGTGTGTGCAGTTACAGACCTGTGTACGCTGTATTTTGTCCTGTGTGTGCAGTTACAGATCTGTCTACGCTGTATTTTGTCCTGTGTGTGCAGTTACAGATCTGTGTATGCTGTATTTTGTCCTGTGTGTGCAGTTACAGATCTGTGTACGCTGTATTTTGTCCTGTGTGTGCAGTTACAGATCTGTGTACACTGTATTTTGTCCTGTGTGTGCAGTTACAGATCTGTGTACGCTGTATTTTGTCCTGTGTGTGACGTTTACAGATCTGTGTACGCTGTATTTTGTCCTGTGTGTGCAGTTACAGATCTGTGTATGCTGTATTTTGTCCTGTGTGTGCAGTTACAAATCTGTGTATGCTGTATTTTGTCCTGTGTGTGCAGTTACAGATCTGTGTACACTGTATTTTGTCCTGTGTGTGCAGTTACAGATCTGTGTACGCTGTATTTTGTCCTGTGTGTGACGTTTACAGATCTGTGTACGCTGTATTTTGTCCTGTGTGTGCAGTTACAGATCTGTGTACGCTGTATTTTGTCCTGTGTGTGACGTTTACAGATCTGTGTACGCTGTATTTTGTCCTGTGTGTGCAGTTACAGACCTGTGTATGCTGTATTTTGTCCTGTGTGTGACGTTTACAGATCTGTGTATGCTGTATTTTGTCCTGTGTGTGACGTTTACAGATCTGTGTACGCTGTATTTTGTCCTGTGTGTGACATTTACAGATCTGTGTACGCTGTATTTTGTCCTGTGTGTGATATTTAAAGATCTGTGTATGCTGTATTTTGTCCTGTGTGTGCAGTTACAGATCGATGTACGCTGTATTTTGTCCTGTGTGTGCAGTTACAGATCTGTGTACGCTGTATTTTGTCCTGTGTGTGACGTTTACAGATCTGTGTACGCTATATTTTGTCCTGTGTGTGCAGCTACAGATCTGTGTACGCTGTATTTTGTCCTGTGTGTGACGTTTACAGATCTGTGTACGCTATATTTTGTCCTGTGTGTGCAGCTACAGATCTGTGTACGCTGTATTTTGTCCTGTGTGAGACGTTTACAGATCTGTGTACGCTGTATTTTGTCCTGTGTGCAGTTACAGATCTGTGTACGCTGTATTTTGTCCTGTGTGTGCAGTTACAGATCTGTGTACGCTGTATTTTGTCCTGTGTGTGCAGTTATAGATCTGTGTACGCTGTATTTTGTCCTGTGTGTGCAGTTACAGATCTGTGTACGCTGTATTTAGTCCTGTGTGTGACGTTTACAGATCTGTGTACGCTGTATTTTGTCCTGTGTGTGACGTTTACAGATCTGTGTACGCTGTATTTTGTCCTGTGTGTGCAGTTACAGATCTGTGTGCGCTGTATTTTGTCCTGTGTGTGCAGTTACAGATCTGTGTACGCTGTATTTTGTGCTGTGTGTGACGTTTACAGATCTCTGTGCTGTATTTTGTCCTGTGCGTGACAGTTACAGATCTGTGTGTGCTGTATTTTGTCCTGTGTGTGCAGTTACAGATCTGTGTACGCTGTATTTTGTCCTGTGTGTGCAGTTACAGATCTGTGTGTGCTGTATTTTGTCCTGTGTGTGCAGTTACAGTTCTGTGTACGCTGTATTTTGTCCTGTGTGTGACGTTTACAGATCTGTGTACGCTGTATTTTGTCCTGTGTGTGCAGTTACAGTTCTGTGTACGCTGTATTTTGTCCTGTGTGTGACGTTTACAGATCTGTGTACGCTGTATTTTGTCCTCTGTGTGCAGATACAGATCTGTGTACGCTGTATTTTGTCCTGTGTGTGCAGTTACAGATCTGTGTACGCTGTATTTTGTCATGTGTGTGCAGTTACAGATCTGTGTACGCTGTATTTTGTCCTGTGTGTGACGTTTACAGATCTTTGTACGCTGTATCTTGTCCTGTGTGTGCAGTTACAGATCTGTGTACGCTGTATTTTGTCCTGTGTGTGACAGTTACAGATCTGTGTACGCTGTATTTTGTCCTGTGTGTGACAGTTACAGATCTGTGTGCGCTGTATTTTGTCCTGTGTGTGACAGTTACAGATCTGTGTATGCTGTATTTTGTCCTGTGTGTGACAGTTACAGTTCTGTGTACGCTGTATTTTGTCCTGTGTGTGACAGTTACAGATCTGTGTATGCTGTATTTTGTCCTGTGTGTGACAGTTACAGATCTGTGTATGCTGTATTTTGTCCTGTGTGTGACAGTTACAGATCTGTGTACGCTGTATTTTGTCCTGTATGTGACAGTTACAGTTCTGTGTACGCTGTATTTTGTCCTGTGTGTGACAGTTACAGATCTGTGTATGCTGTATTTTGTCCTGTGTGTGCAGTTACAGTTCTGTGTACGCTGTATTTTGTCCTGTGTGTGACGTTTACAGATCTGTGTATGCTGTATTTTGTCCTGTGTGTGACGTTTACAGATCTGTGTACGCTGTATCTTGTCCTGTGTGTGACGTTTACAGATCTGTGTACGCTGTATCTTGTCCTGTGTGTGACAGTTACAGATCTGTGTATGCTGTATTTTGTCCTGTGTGTGACAGTTACAGATCTGTGTATGCTGTATTTTGTCCTGTATGTGACAGTTACAGATCTGTGTATGCTGTATTTTGTCCTGTGTGTGACAGTTACAGATCTGTGTACGCTGTATTTTGTCCTGTATGTGACAGTTACAGTTCTGTGTACGCTGTATTTTGTCCTGTGTGTGACAGTTACAGATCTGTGTATGCTGTATTTTGTCCTGTGTGTGCAGTTACAGTTCTGTGTACGCTGTATTTTGTCCTGTGTGTGACGTTTACAGATCTGTGTATGCTGTATTTTGTCCTGTGTGTGACGTTTACAGATCTGTGTACGCTGTATCTTGTCCTGTGTGTGACGTTTACAGATCTGTGTACGCTGTATCTTGTCCTGTGTGTGACAGTTACAGATCTGTGTGTGCTGTATTTTGTCCTGTGTGTGCAGTTACAGATCTGTGTACGCTGTATTTTGTCCTGTGTGTGCAGTTACAGATCTGTGTATGCTGTATTTTGTCCTGTGTGTGCAGTTACAGATCTGTGTATGCTGTATTTTGTCCTGTGTGTGACAGTTACAGATCTGTGTACGCTGTATTTTGTCCTGTGTGTGACGTTTACAGATCTGTGTATGCTGTATTTTGTCCTGTGTGTGACGTTTACAGATCTGTGTACGCTGTATTTTGTCCTGTGTGTGCAGTTACAGATCTGTGTACGCTGTATTTTGTCCTGTGTGTGACGTTTACAGATCTGTGTATGCTGTATCTTGTCCTGTGTGTGACGTTTACAGATCTGTGTACGCTGTATCTTGTCCTGTGTGTGACGTTTACAGATCTGTGTACGCTGTATCTTGTCCTGTGTGTGACGTTTACAGATCTGTGTACGCTGTATCTTGTCCTGTGTGTGACAGTTACAGATCTGTGTGTGCTGTATTTTGTCCTGTGTTTGACAGTTACAGATCTGTGTGTGCTGTATTTTGTCCTGTGTGTGACAGTTACAGATCTAGGTGCTGTATTTTGTCCTGTGTTTGACAGTTACAGATCTGTGTGTGCTGTATTTTGTCCTGTGTGTGCAGTTACAGATCTGTGTACGCTGTATTTTGTCCTGTGTGTGACAGTTACAGATCTGTGTACGCTGTATCTTGTCCTGTGTGTGACGTTTACAGATCTGTGTATGCTGTATTTTGTCCTGTGTGTGACGTTTACAGATCTGTGTACGCTGTATCTTGTCCTGTGTGTGACGTTTACAGATCTGTGTATGCTGTATCTTGTCCTGTGTGTGCAGTTACAGATCTGTGTATGCTGTATTTTGTCCTGTGTGTGACGTTTACAGATCTGTGTGCGCTGTATCTTGTCCTGTGTGTGACGTTTACAGATCTGTGTGCGCTGTATTTTGTCCTGTGTGTGCAGTTACAGATCTGTGTACGCTGTATCTTGTCCTGTGTGTGACGTTTACAGATCTGTGTACGCTGTATTTTGTCCTGTGTGTGACAGTTACAGATCTGTGTACGCTGTATCTTGTCCTGTGTGTGACGTTTACAGATCTGTGTACGCTGTATTTTGTCCTGTGTGTGACAGTTACAGATCTGTGTACGCTGTATCTTGTCCTGTGTGTGACGTTTACAGATCTGTGTACGCTGTATCTTGTCCTGTGTGTGACAGTTACAGATCTGTGTACGCTGTATCTTGTCCTGTGTGTGCAGTTACAGATCTGTGTACGCTGTATTTTGTCCTGTGTGTGACGTTTACAGATCTGTGTGCGCTGTATCTTGTCCTGTGTGTGCAGTTACAGATCTGTGTATGCTGTATCTTGTCCTGTGTGTGACGTTTACAGATCTGTGTACGCTGTATCTTGTCCTGTGTGTGACGTTTACAGATCTGTGTACGCTGTATTTTGTCCTGTGTGTGACAGTTACAGATCTGTGTGCTGTATTTTGTCCTGTGTTTGACAGTTACAGATCTGTGTACGCTGTATTTTGTCCTGTGTGTGCAGTTACAGATCTGTGTATGCTGTATTTTGTCCTGTGTGTGACGTTTACAGATCTGTGTATGCTGTATCTTGTCCTGTGTGTGACGTTTACAGATCTGTGTATGCTGTATTTTGTCCTGTGTGTGACGTTTACAGATCTGTGTATGCTGTATTTTGTCCTGTGTGTGACGTTTACAGATCTGTGTATGCTGTATTTTGTCCTGTGTGTGACGTTTACAGATCTGTGTATGCTGTATTTTGTCCTGTGTGTGCAGTTACAGATCTGTGTACGCTGTATCTTGTCCTGTGTGTGACGTTTACAGATCTGTGTACGCTGTATTTTGTCCTGTGTGTGCAGTTACAGATCTGTGTACGCTGTATCTTGTCCTGTGTGTGCAGTTACAGATCTGTGTGTGCTGTATTTTGTCCTGTGTTTGACAGTTACAGATCTGTGTATGCTGTATTTTGTCCTGTGTGTGCAGTTACAGATCTGTGTATGCTGTATTTTGTCCTGTGTGTGACGTTTACAGATCTGTGTATGCTGTATTTTGTCCTGTGTGTGCAGTTACAGATCTGTGTACGCTGTATTTTGTCCTGTGTGTGCAGTTACAGATCTGTGTACGCTGTATTTTGTCCTGTGTGTGCAGTTACAGATCTGTGTACGCTGTATTTTGTCCTGTGTGTGCAGTTACAGATCTGTGTACGCTGTATTTTGTCCTGTGTGTGACGTTTACAGATCTGTGTACGCTGTATTTTGTCCTGTGTGTGCAGTTACAGATCTGTGTATGCTGTATTTTGTCCTGTGTGTGACGTTTACAGATCTGTGTATGCTGTATTTTGTCCTGTGTGTGATATTTAAAGATCTGTGTACGCTGTATTTTGTCCTGTGTGTGCAGTTACAGATCTGTGTACGCTGTATTTTGTCCTGTGTGTGCAGTTACAGATTCTTGTGGTGCAGTTACAGATCTTGTACCTGTATTTGTCCTGTGTGTGCAGTTACAGATCTGTGTACGCTGTATTTTGTCCTGTGTGTGCAGTTACAGATCTGTGTACGCTGTATTTTGTCCTGTGTGTGACGTTTACAGATCTGTGTACGCTGTATTTGTCCTGTGTGTGCAGTTACAGATCTGTGTATGCTGTATTTTGTCCTGTGTGTGACGTTTACAGATCTGTGTATGCTGTATTTTGTCCTGTGTGTGATATTTAAAGATCTGTGTACGCTGTATTTTGTCCTGTGTGTGCAGTTACAGATCTGTGTACGCTGTATTTTGTCCTGTGTGTGCAGTTACAGATCTGTGTACGCTGTATTTTGTCCTGTGTGTGCAGTTACAGATCTGTGTACGCTGTATTTTGTCCTGTGTGTGACGTTTACAGATCTGTGTATGCTGTATCTTGTCCTGTGTGTGACGTTTACAGATCTGTGTACGCTGTATCTTGTCCTGTGTGTGACAGTTACAGATCTGTGTATGCTGTATTTTGTCCTGTGTGTGCACTTACAGATCTGTGTACGCTGTATTTTGTTCTGTGTGTGACGTTTACAGTTCTGTGTACGCTGTATTTTGTCCTGTGTGTGACAGTTACAGATCTGTGTATGCTGTATCTTGTCCTGTGTGTGACGTTTACAGATCTGTGTACGCTGTATCTTGTCCTGTGTGTGACAGTTACAGATCTGTGTGTGCAAGAGAAATAAAACACCAAAAAGGAACAGTACAGCAAAAGAGAATATCATGGCCAGTCAGTTCTTTAGCTGCCAGTGCATTACAGTACTTTGCCCCATAGTTGCCATGACAGCAGCAGTGGTAACTGTAGTATGGTTTTCAGTACTAAGACTTTGATACTAAATGTTTCAGGTACGCCGTTTGATTGGAGATTTTGGGGTTCCTATAGCCATTCTCATCATGGTCCTGATCGATTTCAGCATCACCGACACCTTCACTCAGGTGAGTAACATTTACTGTCACCTGTGTCCAGGGGATACCACCAGCAGTATAAGATGTAATAAAGTATTTTGTGTGTCACTGTCCAGCAATAACTGGGGATTTGACTAGTTTAGTGCCAATTCGTTAGTCCCTCCCTTTTGTTTCTACAGAAGCTCAGTGTCCCCAGCGGTTTTAAGGTGACGTCACCTGATAAGAGAGACTGGGTAATCAACCCCCTGGGGTCAGAAGATGCCTTTCCCATATGGATGATGTTCGCTAGCTTTCTGCCCGCCATATTGGTGTTTATCCTGATCTTCATGGAGACACAGATAACCACGTGAGTCCTACATGTTACTGTTACTTACACTAGGTATACTAGTAATATCAGTAATAGTTACATCAGGTATACTAGTTATATTACTGATAGCAGTTACACCAGGTATACTAGTTATATTACTGATAGCAGTTACATCAGGTATACTAGTTATATCAGTGATAGCAGTTACACCAGGTATACTAGTTATATTACTGATAACAGTTACATCAGGTATACTAGTTATATCAGTGATAGCAGTTACACCAGGTATACTAATTATATCAGTGATAGTAGTTACATCAGGTATACTAGTTATATCAGTGATAGCAGTTACATCAGGTATACTAGTTATATCAGTGATAGCAGTTACATCAGGTATACTAGTTATATCAGTGATAGCAGTTACATCAGGTATACTAATTATATTACTGATAGCAGTTACATCAGGTATACTAGTTATATTACTGATAGCAGTTAGATCAGGTATACTAGTTATATCAGTAATAGCAGTTACATCAGGTATACTAGTTATATCAGTGATAGCAGTTACATCAGGTATACTAGTTATATCAGTGATAGCAGTTACATGAGGTATACTAGTTATATCAGTGATAGCAGTTACATGAGGTATACTAGTTATATCAGTGATAGCAGTTACATCAGGTATACTAGTTATATTACTGATAGCAGTTACATCAGGTATACTAGTTATATTACTGATAGCAGTTACATCAGGTATACTAGTTATATCAGTGATAGTAGTTACATCAGATATACTAGTTATATAAGTGATAGCAGTTACATCAGGTATACTAGTTATATCAGTGATAGCAGTTACACCAGGTATACTAATTATATCAGTGATAGTAGTTACATCAGATATACTAGTTATATCAGTGATAGTAGTTACATCAGATATACTAGTTATATAAGTGATAGCAGTTACATCAGGTATACTAGTTATATCAGTGATAGCACTTACACCAGGTATACTAGTAATATCAGTAATAGTTACATCAGGTATACTAGTTATATTACTGATAGCAGTTACATCAGGTATACTAGTTATATCAGTGATAGTAGTTACATCAGATATACTAGTTATATAAGTGATAGCAGTTACATCAGGTATACTAATTATATCAGTGATAGCAGTTACACCAGGTATACTAATTATATCAGTGATAGTAGTTGCATCAGGTATACTAGTTATATCAGTGATAGCAGTTACATCAGGTATACTAGTTATATCAGTGATAGCAGTTACATCAGGTATACTAGTTATATCAGTGATAGCAGTTACATCAGGTATACTAGTTATATCAGTGATAGCAGTTACATCAGGTATACTAGTTATATCAGTGATAGTAGTTACATCAGGTATACTAGTTATATCAGTGATAGCAGTTACATCAGGTATACTAATTATATTACTGATAGCAGTTACATCAGGTATACTAGTTATATCAGTGATAGCAGTTACACCAGGTATACTAGTTATATTACTGATAACAGTTACATCAGGTATACTAGTTATATCAGTGATAGCAGTTACACCAGGTATACTAGTTATATCAGTGATAGTAGTTACATCAGGTATACTAGTTATATTACTGATAGCAGTTACATCAGGTATACTAGTTATATTACTGATAGCAGTTACATCAGGTATACTAGTTATATCAGTGATAGCAGTTACACCAGGTATACTAGTTATATTACTGATAACAGTTACATCAGGTATACTAGTTATATCAGTGATAGCAGTTACACCAGGTATACTAGTTATATCAGTGATAGTAGTTACATCAGGTATACTAGTTATATCAGTGATAGCAGTTACATGAGGTATACTAGTTATATCAGTGATAGCAGTTACATCAGGTATACTAGTAATATCAGTAATAGTTACATCAGGTATACTAGTTATATTACTGATAGCAGTTACATCAGGTATACTAGTTATATTACTGATAGCAGTTACATCAGGTATACTAGTTATATCAGTGATAGTAGTTACATCAGATATACTAGTTATATAAGTGATAGCAGTTACATCAGGTATACTAGTTATATCAATGATAGCACTTACACCAGGTATACTAGTAATATCAGTAATAGTTACATCAGGTATACTAGTTATATTACTGATAGCAGTTACATCAGGTATACTAGTTATATCAGTGATAGTAGTTACATCAGATATACTAGTTATATAAGTGATAGCAGTTACATCAGGTATACTAGTTATATCAGTGATAGCAGTTACACCAGGTATACTAATTATATCAGTGATAGTAGTTACATCAGGTATACTAGTTATATCAGTGATAGCAGTTACATCAGGTATACTAGTAATATCAGTGATAGCAGTTACAGCAGGTATACTAGTAATATCAGTAATAGTAGTTACATTAGGTATACTAGTTATATCAGTGATAGCAGTTACACCAGGTATACTAGTTATATCATTGATAGCAGTTACATCAGGTATACTAGTAATATCAGAAATAGTTACATCAGGTATACTAGTTATATCAGTGATAGTAGTTACATCAGATATACTAGTTATATAAGTGATAGCAGTTACATCAGGTATACTAGTTATATCAGTGATAGCAGTTACATCAGGTATACTAGTTATATCAGTGATAGCAGTTACATCAGGTATACTAGTTATATCAGTGATAGCAGTTACACCAGGTATACTAGTAATATCAGTAATAGTTACATCAGGTATACTAGTTATATTACTGATAGCAGTTACACCAGGTATACTAATTATATCAGTGATAGCAGTTACACCAGGTATACTAGTTATATCAGTGATAGCAGTTACACCAGGTATACTAGTAATATCAGTAATAGTTACATCAGGTATACTAGTTATATTACTGATAGCAGTTACACTAGGTATACTAGTTATATCAGTGACAGCAGTTACACCAGGTATACTAGTTATATCAGTTACACCAGGTATACTAGTTATATTAGTGATAGCAGTTACACCAGGAATACTAGTTATATCAGTAATAGTAGTTACATCAGGTATACTAGTTATATCAGTGATAGCAGTTACATCAGGTATACTACTAATATCAGTGATAGCAGTTACATCAGGTATACTAGTTATATCAGTGATACTAGTTACACCAGGTATACTAGTTATATTACTGATAGCAGTTACATCAGGTATACTAGTTATATTACTGATAGCAGTTACATTAGGTATACTAGTAATATCAGTGATAGTAGTTACATCAGGTATACTAGTTATATCAGTAATAGTTACATCAGGTATACTAGTTATATCAGTGATAGCAGTTACGTCAGGTATACTAGTTATATCAGTTATATAGTGATAGTAGTTACATCAGGGATAGCAGTTACACCAGGTATACTAGTTATATCAGTGATAGTAATTACATCAGGTATACTAGTTATATCAATGATAGCAGTTACATCAGGTATACTAGTTATATCAGTGATAGCAGTTACACCAGATATACTAGTTATATCAGTGATATCAGTTACATCAGGTATACTAGTTATATCAGTAATAGTAGTTACATCAAGTATACTAGTTATATCAGTGACAGCAGTTACACCATGTATACTAGTTATATCAGTGATAGCTACACCAGGAATACTAGTTATATCAGTGATAGCAGTTACATTAGGTATACTAGTTACATCAGTGATAGCAGTTACATCAGATATACTAGTTATATCAGTGATAGCAGTTAGATCAGGTATACTAGTTATATTAGTAATAGCAGTTACATCAGGTATACTAGTTATATTACTGATAGCAGTTAGATCAGGTATACTAGTTATATCAATGATAGCAGTTACATCAGGTATACTAGTTATATCAGTGATAGCAGTTACATTAGTTATTCTAGTTATATCAGTGATAGCAGTTACACTAGGTATACTAGTTATATCAGTTATATCAGTTACATCAGATATACTAGTTATATCAGTGATAGCAGTTAGATCAGGTATACTAGTTATATTAGTAATAGCAGTTACATCAGGTATACTAGTTATATTACTGATAGCAGTTAGATCAGGTATACTAGTTATATCAATGATAGCAGTTACATCAGGTATACTAGTTATATCAGTGATAGCAGTTACACCATGTATACTAGTTATATCAGTGATATCAGTTACACCAGGTATACTAGTTATATTACTGATAACAGTTACATCAGGTATACTAGATATATTACTGATATAACAGTTACATCAGGTATACTAGTTATATTACTGATAGCAGTTAGATCAGGTATACTAGTTATATCAGTAATAGCAGTTACATCAGGTATACTAGTTATATTACTGATAACAGTTACATCAGGTATACTAGATATATTACTGATATAACAGTTACATCAGGTATACTAGTTATATTACTGATAGCAGTTAGATCAGGTATACTAGTTATATCAGTAATAGCAGTTACATCAAGTATACTAGTAATATCAGTAATAGCAGTTACATCAGGTATACTAGTTATATTACTGATAACAGTTACATCAGGTATACTAATAATATCAGTAATAACAGTTACATCAGGTATACTAGTTATATAACTGATAGCAGTTACATCAGGTATACTAGTTATATTACTGGTAGCATTTACATCAGGTATACTAGTTATATTACTGATAGCAGTTAGATCAGGTATACTAGTTATATCAATGATAGCAGTTACATCAGGTATACTAGTTATATCAGTGATAGCAGTTACACCATGTATACTAGTTATATCAGTGATATCAGTTACACCAGGTATACTAGTTATATTACTGATAACAGTTACATCAGGTATACTAGATATATTACTGATATAACAGTTACATCAGGTATACTAGTTATATCATTGATAGCAGTTACATCAGGTATACTAGTTATATCAGTGATAGCAGTTACATCAGGTATACTAGTTATATCAGTGATAGCAGTTACACCAGGTATACTAGTTATATCAGTGATAGCAGTTACATCAGGTATACTAGTTATATCAGTGATAGCAGTTACACCATGTATACTAGTTATATCAGTGATATCAGTTACACCAGGTATACTAGTTATATTACTGATAACAGTTACATCAGGTATACTAGTTATATCAGTAATAGCAGTTATACTAGGTATACTAATTATATCAGTGATAGCAGTTATACTAGCTATACTAGTTATATCAGTAATAGCATGTTCATCAGGTATACTAGTTATATCAGTGATAGAGTGATAGTAGTTACATCAGGTATACTAGTTATATCAGTGATAGTAGTTACATCAGGTATACTAGTTATATCAGTGATAGTAGTTACATCAGGTATACTAGTTATATCAGTGATAGATTGATAGTAGTTACATCAGGTATACTAGTTATATCAGGGATAGCAGTTACACCAGGTATACTAGTTATATCAGTGATAGTAATTACATCAGATATACTAGTTATATCGTTATAGCAGTTTCATCAGGTATACTAGTTATATCAGTAATAGTTACATCAGGTATACTAGTTATATCAGTGATAGCAGTTACACCAGGTATAATAGTTATATCAGTGATATTAGTTACACCAGGTATACTAGTTATATCAGTGATAGCAGTTACATCAGGTATACTAGTTATATCAGTGATAGCAGTTACATTAGGTATACTAGTTATATCAGTGATAGCAGTTACATCAGGTATACTAGTTATATCAGTGATAGAGTGATAGTAGTTACATCAGGTATACTAGTTATATCAGGGATAGCAGTTACACCAGGTATACTAGTTATATCAGTGATAGCAGTTACATCAGGTATACTAGTTATATCAGTGATAGCAGTTACATCAGGTATACTAGTTATATCAGTGATAGCAGTTACACCAGGTATACTAGTTATATCAGTGATAGCAGATATCAGTTACATCAGGTATACTAGTTATATCAGTGATAGCAGTTACATTAGGTATACTAGTTATATCAGTGATATTAGTTACACCATGGTATACTAGTTATATCAGTTATATTAGTTACACCAGGTATACTAGTTATATCAGTGATAGCTGTTACACCAGGTATACTAGTTATATCAGTGATAGCAGATATCAGTTACATCAGGTATACTAGTTATATCAGTGATAGCAGTTACATTAGGTATACTAGTTATATCAGTGATATTAGTTACACCATGTATACTAGTTATATCAGTTATATTAGTTACACCAGGTATACTAGTTATATCAGTGATAGCTGTTACACCAGGTATACTAGTTATATCAGTGATAGCAGTTACACCAGGTATACTAATTATATCAGTGATAGCAGTTACACCAGGTATACTAGTTATATCAGTGATAGCAGTTACATCAGGTATACTAGTTATATCAGTGATAGCAGTTACACCAGGTATACTAGTTATATCAGTGATAGCAGTTACATCAGGTATACTAGTTATATCAGTGATAGCAGTTGCATCAGGTATACTAGTTATATCAGTGATAGCAGTTACTCCAGGTATACTAGTTATATCAGTGATAGCAGTTACATTAGGTATACTAGTTATATCAGTGATAGCAGTTACATCAGGTATACTAGTTATATCAGTGATAGCAGTTGCATCAGGTATACTAGTTATATCAGTGATAGCAGTTACTCCAGGTATACTAGTTATATCAGTGATAGCAGTTACATTAGGTATACTAGTTATATCAGTGATAGCAGTTACATCAGGTATACTAGTTATATCAGTGATACTAGTTACACCAGGTATACTAGTTATATCAGTGATAGCAGATATCAGTTACATCAGGTATACTAGTTATATCAGTGATAGCAGTAACACCATGTATACTAGTTATATCAGTGATATTAGTTACACCATGTATACTAGTTATATCAGTTATATTAGTTACACCAGGTATACTAGTTATATCAGTGATAGCAGTTACACCAGGTATACTAGTTATATCAGTGATAGCAGATATCAGTTACATCAGGTATACTAGTTATATCAGTGATAGCAGTTACATTAGGTATACTAGTTATATCAGTGATATTAGTTACACCATGTATACTAGTTATATCAGTTATATTAGTTACACCAGGTATACTAGTTATATCAGTGATAGCTGTTACACCATGTATACTAGTTATATCAGTTATATTAGTTACACCAGGTATACTAGTTATATCAGTGATAGCTGTTACATCAGGTATACTAGTTATATCAGTGATATCAGTTACATCAGGTATACTAGTTATATCAGTGATAGTAGTTACATTAGGTATACTAATTATATCAGTGATAGCAGTTATATCAGGTATACTAGTTATATCAGTGATAGCAGTTACATCAGGTATACTAGTTATATCAGTGATAGCAGTTACATTAGGTATACTAGTTATATCAGTGATACTAGTTACACCAGGTATACTAGTTATATCAGTGATAGCAGATATCAGTTACATAAGGTATACTAGTTATATCAGTGATACTAGTTACACCAGGTATACTAGTTATATTACTGATAGCAGTTACATCAGGTATACTAGTTATATCAGTGATACTAGTTACACCAGGTATACTAGTTATATCAGTGATAGCAGTTACATCAGGTATACTAGTTATATCAGTGATAGCAGTTACACCAGGTATACTAGTTATATCAGTGATAGCAGTTACATCAGGTATACTAGTTATATCAGTGATAGCAGTTACATGAGGTATACTAGTTATATCAGTGATAGCAGTTACATCAGGTATACTAGTTATATCAGTGATAGCAGTTACATGAGGTATACTAGTTATATCAGTGATAGCAGTTACATCAGGTATACTAGTTATATCAGTGATAGCAGTTACATCAGGTATACTAGTTATATCAGTGATATCAGTTACACCAGGTATACTAGTTATATCAGTGATAGCTGTTACACCATGTATACTAGTTATATCAGTTATATTAGTTACACCAGGTATACTAGTTATATCAGTGATAGCTGTTACACCATGTATACTAGTTATATCAGTTATATTAGTTACACCAGGTATACTAGTTATATCAGTGATAGCAGTTACACCAGGTATACTAGTTATATCAGTGATAGCAGTTACATCAGGTATACTAGTTATATCAGTGATAGCAGTTACACCAGGTATACTAGTTATATCAGTGATAGGAGTTACATCAGGTATACTAGTTATATCAGTTATTAGTTACACCAGGTATACTAGTTATATCAGTGATAGCAGTTACACCAGGTATACTAGTTATATCAGTGATAGCAGTTACATCAGGTATACTAGTTATATCAGTGATAGCAGTTACATGAGGTATACTAGTTATATCAGTGATAGCAGTTACATCAGGTATACTAGTTATATCAGTTATATTAGTTACACCAGGTATACTAGTTATATCAGTGATAGCAGTTACACCAGGTATACTAGTTATATCAGTGATAGCAGTTACATCAGGTATACTAGTTATATCAGTGATAGCAGTTACATGAGGTATACTAGTTATATCAGTGATAGCAGTTACATCAGGTATACTAGTTATATTAGTTACACCAGGTATACTAGTTATATCAGTGATAGCAGTTACACCAGGTATACTAGTTATATCAGTGATAGCAGTTACATGAGGTATACTAGTTATATCAGTGATAGTTACATCAGGTATACTAGTTATATCAGTTATAGCAGTTACATCAGGTATACTAGTTATATCAGTTATATTAGTTACACCAGGTATACTAGTTATATCAGTGATAGCTGTTACACCATGGTATACTAGTTATATCAGTGATAGCAGTTACACCAGGTATACTAGTTATATCAGTGATAGCAGTTACATCAGGTATACTAGTTATATCAGTGATAGCAGTTACATGAGGTATACTAGTTATATTACTGATAACAGTTACATCAGGTATACTAGTTATATCAGTGGTAGTAGTTACATCAGGTATACTAGTTATATCAGTTATAGCAGTTACATCAGGTATACTAGTTATATCAGTGATAGCAGTTACACCAGGTATACTAGTTATATCAGTGATAGCAGTTACATCAGGTATACTAGTTATATCAGTGATAGTAGTTACACCAGGTATACTAGTTATATTACTGATAGCAGTTACATCAGGTATACTAGTTATATCAGTTATATTAGTTACACCAGGTATACTAGTTATATCAGTGATAGCAGTTACACCAGGTATACTAGTTATATCAGTGATAGCAGTTACATCAGGTATACTAGTTATATCAGTGATAGCAGTTACATGAGGTATACTAGTTATATCAGTGATAGCAGTTACATCAGGTATACTAGTTATATCAGTGATAGCAGTTACACCAGGTATACTAGTAATATCAGTAATAGTAGTTACATTAGGTATACTAGTTATATCAGTGATAGCAGTTACATCAGGTATACTAGTTATATTACTGATAATAGTTACATCAGGTATACTACTTATATCAGTGATAGCAGTTACACCAGGTATACTAGTTATATCAGTGATAGCAGTTACACCAGGTATACTAGTTATATCAGTGATAGCAGTTACATCAGGTATACTAGTTATATCAGTGATAGCAGTTACACCATGTATACTAGTTATATCAGTGATAGCTACACCAGGAATACTAGTTATATCAGTGATAGCAGTTACATTAGGTATACTAGTTACATCAGTGATAGCAGTTACACTAGGTATACTAGTTATATCAGTTATAGCAGTTACATCAGATATACTAGTTATATCAGTGATAGCAGTTAGATCAGGTATACTAGTTATATTAGTAATAGCAGTTACATCAGGTATACTAGTTATATTACTGATAGCAGTTAGATCAGGTATACTAGTTATATCAGTAATAGCAGTTACATCAGGTATACTAGTTATATCAGTGATAGCAGTTACATCAGGTATACTAGTTATATCAGTGATAGCAGTTACATCAGGTATACTAGTTATATCAGTTATATTAGTTACACCAGGTATACTAGTTATATCAGTGATAGCAGTTACACCAGGTATACTAGTTATATCAGTGATAGCAGTTACATCAGGTATACTAGTTATATCAGTGATAGCAGTTACATGAGGTATACTAGTTATATCAGTGATAGCAGTTACATCAGGTATACTAGTTATATCAGTGATAGCAGTTACACCAGGTATACTAGTAATATCAGTAATAGTAGTTACATTAGGTATACTAGTTATATCAGTGATAGCAGTTACATCAGGTATACTAGTTATATTACTGATAATAGTTACATCAGGTATACTACTTATATCAGTGATAGCAGTTACACCAGGTATACTAGTTATATCAGTGATAGCAGTTACACCAGGTATACTAGTTATATCAGTGATAGCAGTTACATCAGGTATACTAGTTATATCAGTGATAGCAGTTACACCATGTATACTAGTTATATCAGTGATAGCTACACCAGGAATACTAGTTATATCAGTGATAGCAGTTACATTAGGTATACTAGTTACATCAGTGATAGCAGTTACACTAGGTATACTAGTTATATCAGTTATAGCAGTTACATCAGATATACTAGTTATATCAGTGATAGCAGTTAGATCAGGTATACTAGTTATATTAGTAATAGCAGTTACATCAGGTATACTAGTTATATTACTGATAGCAGTTAGATCAGGTATACTAGTTATATCAGTAATAGCAGTTACATCAGGTATACTAGTTATATCAGTGATAGCAGTTACATCAGGTATACTAGTTATATCAGTGATAGCAGTTACATCAGGTATACTAGTTATATCAGTAATAGCAGTTACATCAGGTATACTAGTTATATCAGTGATAGCAGTTACACCAGGTATACTAGTTATATCAGTGATAGCTGTTACACCATGTATACTAGTTATATCAGTTATATTAGTTACACCAGGTATACTAGTTATATCAGTGATAGCAGTTACACCAGGTATACTAGTTATATCAGTGATAGCAGTTACATCAGGTATACTAGTTATATCAGTGATAGCAGTTACATCAGGTATACTAGTTATATCAGTGATAGCAGTTACATCAGGTATACTAGTTATATCAGTTATATTAGTTACACCAGGTATACTAGTTATATCAGTGATAGCAGTTACACCAGGTATACTAGTTATATCAGTGATAGCAGTTACATCAGGTATACTAGTTATATCAGTTATATTAGTTACACCAGGTATACTAGTTATATCAGTGATAGCAGTTACACCAGGTATACTAGTTATATCAGTGATAGCAGTTGCATGAGGTATACTAGTTATATCAGTGATAGTTACATCAGGTATACTAGTTATATCAGTGATAGCAGTTACATGAGGTATACTAGTTATATAAGTGATAGCAGTTACATCAGGTATACTAGTTATATCAGTGATAGCAGTTACATCAGGTATACTAGTTATATCAGTGATAGCAGTTACATCAGGTATACTAGTTATATCAGTGATAGTAGTTACATCAGGTATACTAGTTATATCAGTGATAGCAGATATCAGTTACATCAGGTATACTAGTTATATCAGTTATAGCAGTTACATCAGGTATACTAGTTATATCAGTTATATTAGTTACACCAGGTATACTAGTTATATCAGTGATAGCAGTTACACCAGGTATACTAGTTATATCAGTGATAGCAGTTACATCAGGTATACTAGTTATATCAGTGATAGCAGTTACATCAGGTATACTAGTTATATCAGTGATAGCAGTTACATGAGGTATACTAGTTATATCAGTGATAGTTACATCAGGTATACTAGTTATATCAGTTATAGCAGTTACATCAGGTATACTAGTTATATCAGTTATATTAGTTACACCAGGTATACTAGTTATATCAGTGATAGCTGTTACACCATGGTATACTAGTTATATCAGTGATAGCAGTTACACCAGGTATACTAGTTATATCAGTGATAGCAGTTACATCAGGTATACTAGTTATATCAGTGATAGCAGTTACATGAGGTATACTAGTTATATTACTGATAACAGTTACATCAGGTATACTAGTTATATCAGTGGTAGTAGTTACATCAGGTATACTAGTTATATCAGTTATAGCAGTTACATCAGGTATACTAGTTATATCAGTAATAGCAGTTACACCAGGTATACTAGTTATATCAGTGATAGCAGTTACATCAGGTATACTAGTTATATCAGTGATAGCAGATATCAGTTACATCAGGTATACTAGTTATATCAGTGATAGCAGTTACATTAGGTATACTAGTTATATCAGTGATATTAGTTACACCATGTATACTAGTTATATCAGTTATATTAGTTACACCAGGTATACTAGTTATATCAGTGATAGCTGTTACACCAGGTATACTAGTTATATCAGTGATAGCAGTTACACCAGGTATACTAATTATATCAGTGATAGCAGTTACACCAGGTATACTAGTTATATCAGTGATAGCAGTTACATTAGGTATACTAGTTATATCAGTGATAGCAGTTACATCAGGTATACTAGTTATATCAGTGATAGCAGTTGCATCAGGTATACTAGTTATATCAGTGATAGCAGTTACTCCAGGTATACTAGTTATATCAGTGATAGCAGTTACATTAGGTATACTAGTTATATCAGTGATAGCAGTTACATCAGGTATACTAGTTATATCAGTGATACTAGTTACACCAGGTATACTAGTTATATCAGTGATAGCAGATATCAGTTACATCAGGTATACTAGTTATATCAGTGATAGCAGTAACACCATGTATACTAGTTATATCAGTGATATTAGTTACACCATGTATACTAGTTATATCAGTTATATTAGTTACACCAGGTATACTAGTTATATCAGTGATAGCAGTTACACCAGGTATACTAGTTATATCAGTGATAGCAGATATCAGTTACATCAGGTATACTAGTTATATCAGTGATAGCAGTTACATTAGGTATACTAGTTATATCAGTGATATTAGTTACACCATGTATACTAGTTATATCAGTTATATTAGTTACACCAGGTATACTAGTTATATCAGTGATAGCTGTTACACCATGTATACTAGTTATATCAGTTATATTAGTTACACCAGGTATACTAGTTATATCAGTGATAGCTGTTACATCAGGTATACTAGTTATATCAGTGATATCAGTTACATCAGGTATACTAGTTATATCAGTGATAGTAGTTACATTAGGTATACTAATTATATCAGTGATAGCAGTTATATCAGGTATACTAGTTATATCAGTGATAGCAGTTACATCAGGTATACTAGTTATATCAGTGATAGCAGTTACATTAGGTATACTAGTTATATCAGTGATACTAGTTACACCAGGTATACTAGTTATATCAGTGATAGCAGATATCAGTTACATAAGGTATACTAGTTATATCAGTGATACTAGTTACACCAGGTATACTAGTTATATTACTGATAGCAGTTACATCAGGTATACTAGTTATATCAGTGATACTAGTTACACCAGGTATACTAGTTATATCAGTGATAGCAGTTACATCAGGTATACTAGTTATATCAGTGATAGCAGTTACACCAGGTATACTAGTTATATCAGTGATAGCAGTTACATCAGGTATACTAGTTATATCAGTGATAGCAGTTACATGAGGTATACTAGTTATATCAGTGATAGCAGTTACATCAGGTATACTAGTTATATCAGTGATAGCAGTTACATGAGGTATACTAGTTATATCAGTGATAGCAGTTACATCAGGTATACTAGTTATATCAGTGATAGCAGTTACATCAGGTATACTAGTTATATCAGTGATATCAGTTACACCAGGTATACTAGTTATATCAGTGATAGCTGTTACACCATGTATACTAGTTATATCAGTTATATTAGTTACACCAGGTATACTAGTTATATCAGTGATAGCTGTTACACCATGTATACTAGTTATATCAGTTATATTAGTTACACCAGGTATACTAGTTATATCAGTGATAGCAGTTACACCAGGTATACTAGTTATATCAGTGATAGCAGTTACATCAGGTATACTAGTTATATCAGTGATAGCAGTTACACCAGGTATACTAGTTATATCAGTGATAGGAGTTACATCAGGTATACTAGTTATATCAGTTATTAGTTACACCAGGTATACTAGTTATATCAGTGATAGCAGTTACACCAGGTATACTAGTTATATCAGTGATAGCAGTTACATCAGGTATACTAGTTATATCAGTGATAGCAGTTACATGAGGTATACTAGTTATATCAGTGATAGCAGTTACATCAGGTATACTAGTTATATCAGTTATATTAGTTACACCAGGTATACTAGTTATATCAGTGATAGCAGTTACACCAGGTATACTAGTTATATCAGTGATAGCAGTTACATCAGGTATACTAGTTATATCAGTGATAGCAGTTACATGAGGTATACTAGTTATATCAGTGATAGCAGTTACATCAGGTATACTAGTTATATTAGTTACACCAGGTATACTAGTTATATCAGTGATAGCAGTTACATGAGGTATACTAGTTATATCAGTGATAGTTACATCAGGTATACTAGTTATATCAGTTATAGCAGTTACATCAGGTATACTAGTTATATCAGTTATATTAGTTACACCAGGTATACTAGTTATATCAGTGATAGCTGTTACACCATGGTATACTAGTTATATCAGTGATAGCAGTTACACCAGGTATACTAGTTATATCAGTGATAGCAGTTACATCAGGTATACTAGTTATATCAGTGATAGCAGTTACATGAGGTATACTAGTTATATTACTGATAACAGTTACATCAGGTATACTAGTTATATCAGTGGTAGTAGTTACATCAGGTATACTAGTTATATCAGTTATAGCAGTTACATCAGGTATACTAGTTATATCAGTGATAGCAGTTACACCAGGTATACTAGTTATATCAGTGATAGCAGTTACATCAGGTATACTAGTTATATCAGTGATAGTAGTTACACCAGGTATACTAGTTATATTACTGATAGCAGTTACATCAGGTATACTAGTTATATCAGTTATATTAGTTACACCAGGTATACTAGTTATATCAGTGATAGCAGTTACATCAGGTATACTAGTTATATTACTGATAGCAGTTACATCAGGTATACTAGTTATATCAGTGATAGCAGTTACACCAGGTATACTAGTTATATCAGTGATAGCAGTTACATCAGGTATACTAGTTATATCAGTGATAGCAGTTACATGAGGTATACTAGTTATATCAGTGATAGCAGTTACATCAGGTATACTAGTTATATCAGTGATAGCAGTTACACCAGGTATACTAGTTATATCAGTGATAGCAGTTACACCAGGTATACTAGTTATATCAGTGATAGCAGTTACATCAGGTATACTAGTTATATCAGTGATAGCAGTTACACCATGTATACTAGTTATATCAGTGATAGCTACACCAGGAATACTAGTTATATCAGTGATAGCAGTTACATTAGGTATACTAGTTACATCAGTGATAGCAGTTACACTAGGTATACTAGTTATATCAGTTATAGCAGTTACATCAGATATACTAGTTATATCAGTGATAGCAGTTAGATCAGGTATACTAGTTATATTAGTAATAGCAGTTACATCAGGTATACTAGTTATATTACTGATAGCAGTTAGATCAGGTATACTAGTTATATCAGTAATAGCAGTTACATCAGGTATACTAGTTATATCAGTGATAGCAGTTACATCAGGTATACTAGTTATATCAGTGATAGCAGTTACATCAGGTATACTAGTTATATCAGTGATAGCAGTTACACCAGGTATACTAGTTATATCAGTGATAGCAGTTACATCAGGTATACTAGTTATATCAGTGATAGCAGTTACATCAGGTATACTAGTTATATCAGTTATATTAGTTACACCAGGTATACTAGTTATATCAGTGATAGCAGTTACACCAGGTATACTAGTTATATCAGTGATAGCAGTTACATCAGGTATACTAGTTATATCAGTGATAGCAGTTACATGAGGTATACTAGTTATATCAGTTATATTAGTTACACCAGGTATACTAGTTATATCAGTGATAGCAGTTACACCAGGTATACTAGTTATATCAGTGATAGCAGTTACATCAGGTATACTAGTTATATCAGTGATAGCAGTTACATCAGGTATACTAGTTATATCAGTTATATTAGTTACACCAGGTATACTAGTTATATCAGTGATAGCAGTTACACCAGGTATACTAGTTATATCAGTGATAGCAGTTGCATGAGGTATACTAGTTATATCAGTGATAGTTACATCAGGTATACTAGTTATATCAGTGATAGCAGTTACATGAGGTATACTAGTTATATAAGTGATAGCAGTTACATCAGGTATACTAGTTATATCAGTGATAGCAGTTACATCAGGTATACTAGTTATATCAGTGATAGCAGTTACATCAGGTATACTAGTTATATCAGTGATAGTAGTTACATCAGGTATACTAGTTATATCAGTGATAGCAGATATCAGTTACATCAGGTATACTAGTTATATCAGTTATAGCAGTTACATCAGGTATACTAGTTATATCAGTTATATTAGTTACACCAGGTATACTAGTTATATCAGTGATAGCAGTTACACCAGGTATACTAGTTATATCAGTTATATTAGTTACATCAGGTATACTAGTTATATCAGTGATAGCAGTTACATCAGGTATACTAGTTATATCAGTGATAGCAGTTACATGAGGTATACTAGTTATATCAGTGATAGTTACATCAGGTATACTAGTTATATCAGTTATAGCAGTTACATCAGGTATACTAGTTATATCAGTTATATTAGTTACACCAGGTATACTAGTTATATCAGTGATAGCTGTTACACCATGGTATACTAGTTATATCAGTGATAGCAGTTACACCAGGTATACTAGTTATATCAGTGATAGCAGTTACATCAGGTATACTAGTTATATCAGTGATAGCAGTTACATGAGGTATACTAGTTATATTACTGATAACAGTTACATCAGGTATACTAGTTATATCAGTGGTAGTAGTTACATCAGGTATACTAGTTATATCAGTTATAGCAGTTACATCAGGTATACTAGTTATATCAGTGATAGCAGTTACACCAGGTATACTAGTTATATCAGTGATAGCAGTTACATCAGGTATACTAGTTATATCAGTGATAGTAGTTACACCAGGTATACTAGTTATATTACTGATAGCAGTTACATCAGGTATACTAGTTATATCAGTTATATTAGTTACACCAGGTATACTAGTTATATCAGTGATAGCAGTTACACCAGGTATACTAGTTATATCAGTGATAGCAGTTACATCAGGTATACTAGTTATATCAGTGATAGCAGTTACATGAGGTATACTAGTTATATCAGTGATAGCAGTTACATCAGGTATACTAGTTATATCAGTGATAGCAGTTACACCAGGTATACTAGTTATATCAGTGATAGCAGTTACACCAGGTATACTAGTTATATCAGTGATAGCAGTTACATCAGGTATACTAGTTATATCAGTGATAGCAGTTACACCATGTATACTAGTTATATCAGTGATAGCTACACCAGGAATACTAGTTATATCAGTGATAGCAGTTACATTAGGTATACTAGTTACATCAGTGATAGCAGTTACACTAGGTATACTAGTTATATCAGTTATAGCAGTTACATCAGATATACTAGTTATATCAGTGATAGCAGTTAGATCAGGTATACTAGTTATATTAGTAATAGCAGTTACATCAGGTATACTAGTTATATTACTGATAGCAGTTAGATCAGGTATACTAGTTATATCAGTAATAGCAGTTACATCAGGTATACTAGTTATATCAGTGATAGCAGTTACATCAGGTATACTAGTTATATCAGTGATAGCAGTTACATCAGGTATACTAGTTATATCAGTGATAGCAGTTACACCAGGTATACTAGTTATATCAGTGATAGCTGTTACACCATGTATACTAGTTATATCAGTTATATTAGTTACACCAGGTATACTAGTTATATCAGTGATAGCAGTTACACCAGGTATACTAGTTATATCAGTGATAGCAGTTACATCAGGTATACTAGTTATATCAGTGATAGCAGTTACATCAGGTATACTAGTTATATCAGTGATAGCAGTTACATCAGGTATACTAGTTATATCAGTTATATTAGTTACACCAGGTATACTAGTTATATCAGTGATAGCAGTTACACCAGGTATACTAGTTATATCAGTGATAGCAGTTACATCAGGTATACTAGTTATATCAGTGATAGCAGTTACATGAGGTATACTAGTTATATCAGTGATAGCAGTTACATCAGGTATACTAGTTATATCAGTTATATTAGTTACACCAGGTATACTAGTTATATCAGTGATAGCAGTTATATCAGTGATAGCAGTTGCATGAGGTATACTAGTTATATCAGTGATAGTTACATCAGGTATACTAGTTATATCAGTGATAGCAGTTACATGAGGTATACTAGTTATATAAGTGATAGCAGTTACATCAGGTATACTAGTTATATCAGTGATAGCAGTTACATCAGGTATACTAGTTATATCAGTGATAGCAGTTACATCAGGTATACTAGTTATATCAGTGATAGTAGTTACATCAGGTATACTAGTTATATCAGTGATAGCAGATATCAGTTACATCAGGTATACTAGTTATATCAGTTATAGCAGTTACATCAGGTATACTAGTTATATCAGTTATATTAGTTACACCAGGTATACTAGTTATATCAGTGATAGCAGTTACACCAGGTATACTAGTTATATCAGTTATATTAGTTACATCAGGTATACTAGTTATATCAGTGATAGCAGTTACATCAGGTATACTAGTTATATCAGTGATAGCAGTTACATGAGGTATACTAGTTATATCAGTGATAGTTACATCAGGTATACTAGTTATATCAGTTATAGCAGTTACATCAGGTATACTAGTTATATCAGTTATATTAGTTACACCAGGTATACTAGTTATATCAGTGATAGCTGTTACACCATGGTATACTAGTTATATCAGTGATAGCAGTTACACCAGGTATACTAGTTATATCAGTGATAGCAGTTACATCAGGTATACTAGTTATATCAGTGATAGCAGTTACATGAGGTATACTAGTTATATTACTGATAACAGTTACATCAGGTATACTAGTTATATCAGTGGTAGTAGTTACATCAGGTATACTAGTTATATCAGTTATAGCAGTTACATCAGGTATACTAGTTATATCAGTGATAGCAGTTACACCAGGTATACTAGTTATATCAGTGATAGCAGTTACATCAGGTATACTAGTTATATCAGTGATAGTAGTTACACCAGGTATACTAGTTATATTACTGATAGCAGTTACATCAGGTATACTAGTTATATCAGTTATATTAGTTACACCAGGTATACTAGTTATATCAGTGATAGCAGTTACACCAGGTATACTAGTTATATCAGTGATAGCAGTTACATGAGGTATACTAGTTATATCAGTGATAGCAGTTACATCAGGTATACTAGTTATATCAGTGATAGCAGTTACACCAGGTATACTAGTTATATCAGTGATAGCAGTTACACCAGGTATACTAGTTATATCAGTGATAGCAGTTACATCAGGTATACTAGTTATATCAGTGATAGCAGTTACACCATGTATGCTAGTTATATCAGTGATAGCTACACCAGGAATACTAGTTATATCAGTGATAGCAGTTACATTAGGTATACTAGTTACATCAGTGATAGCAGTTACACTAGGTATACTAGTTATATCAGTTATAGCAGTTACATCAGATATACTAGTTATATCAGTGATAGCAGTTAGATCAGGTATACTAGTTATATTAGTAATAGCAGTTACATCAGGTATACTAGTTATATTACTGATAGCAGTTAGATCAGGTATACTAGTTATATCAGTAATAGCAGTTACATCAGGTATACTAGTTATATCAGTGATAGCAGTTACATCAGGTATACTAGTTATATCAGTGATAGCAGTTACATCAGGTATACTAGTTATATCAGTGATAGCAGTTACACCAGGTATACTAGTTATATCAGTGATAGCTGTTACACCATGTATACTAGTTATATCAGTTATATTAGTTACACCAGGTATACTAGTTATATCAGTGATAGCAGTTACACCAGGTATACTAGTTATATCAGTGATAGCAGTTACATCAGGTATACTAGTTATATCAGTGATAGCAGTTACATCAGGTATACTAGTTATATCAGTGATAGCAGTTACATCAGGTATACTAGTTATATCAGTTATATTAGTTACACCAGGTATACTAGTTATATCAGTGATAGCAGTTACACCAGGTATACTAGTTATATCAGTGATAGCAGTTACATCAGGTATACTAGTTATATCAGTGATAGCAGTTACATGAGGTATACTAGTTATATCAGTGATAGCAGTTACATCAGGTATACTAGTTATATCAGTTATATTAGTTACACCAGGTATACTAGTTATATCAGTGATAGCAGTTACACCAGGTATACTAGTTATATCAGTGATAGCAGTTGCATGAGGTATACTAGTTATATCAGTGATAGTTACATCAGGTATACTAGTTATATCAGTGATAGCAGTTACATGAGGTATACTAGTTATATAAGTGATAGCAGTTACATCAGGTATACTAGTTATATCAGTGATAGCAGTTACATCAGGTATACTAGTTATATCAGTGATAGCAGTTACATCAGGTATACTAGTTATATCAGTGATAGTAGTTACATCAGGTATACTAGTTATATCAGTGATAGCAGATATCAGTTACATCAGGTATACTAGTTATATCAGTTATAGCAGTTACATCAGGTATACTAGTTATATCAGTTATATTAGTTACACCAGGTATACTAGTTATATCAGTGATAGCAGTTACACCAGGTATACTAGTTATATCAGTTATATTAGTTACATCAGGTATACTAGTTATATCAGTTATAGCAGTTACACCAGGTATACTAGTTATATCAGTGATAGCAGTTACATCAGGTATACTAGTTATATCAGTAATAGTAGTTACATCAGATATACTAGTTATATCAGTGATAGCAGTTACATCAGGTATACTAGTTATATCAGTGATAGCACTTGCACCAGGTATACTAGTTATATCAGTTATAGCAGTTACACCAGGTATACTAGTTATATCAGTGATAATTGGCTCCACACTAAGACAGACAGCTTCTAACCACAGTTTAATTAGTTAATTATAACAAAAGTTGCTAGCAGGAGCAAAGGGGGTTAAAAAGTCTGTGACTTGCTTTGAACTGCTGGGAGCCATTGAACAGTACAACAGCACATTAAAGAACCTGTTTTGTATTCAAAATAAACAGACTTTAAGAGGTTAAGGCAACTCATATCCCTCTTACTGTTATGTTGCTCTAGCTATAAATTCTACTGCAGTGTGCTGGCTTTGAAGTGCACGGCACTGGGACTGAGGAGGAGGGGATTTAGAAAAGCAGGACAGATGATTCCTATTGACCCATGCCACTGGTGATGGAGGGAGGGGTCTGCATTTGGTTACAGTAGTGTGGCTGCCCCATAAATTAAAACGGTTTCAAAGGCAGAGAAGGGGACTAACTGCAGCCTGAGACTTCTGCACTTAACAGTGCATCCTGCTTGAAATATCTGCCTGGTCTCACCAGTCTAGACACTTGCTCCACTCGAGCAAGCCCCAGTAAAAAGTTCAGGGAGCAGAGATAGTGTTAGCGCAGGACACAGATGTATAGGGACTGCTAGTAATCTAATTGCTGTGACTTCTCCTGTACTGGGCGGGGCTAACGCAACCGGCTCCAGGTCTGTGGAATATATACTGTTTAAAACAACCTCTGAAGGGGCGGCAGATGAACTAACGTTGTTTTACTAGAAAGTTAAATCAGCTACTGCTCCTTCAGAGGCTGCAAAAAATGCCGCCCCCCCGTCAAACTGCCGCCCTAGGCCAGTGCCTTGTTTGCCTAGGGAGTAATATGCCCCTGGTATGGAGTGCAGTTCTGGGGACAGATCGCAATATAAGATACTGCAGAACTAGAAAAAGTTCAGAGAAGGGCCACAAAGCTAATAAGGGGATTTGAGAATTTAAGCTATGAGGAGAGGCTAGACAAACTGGGTCTGTTTTCTTTAGAAAAAAGGCGCTTGATAGGTGACATGATTACTTTATATAAATATATTCAAGGCCCATATACAGAGATGGCAGAAACTCTGTTTATTCAAAGAAAATTGTTTCTGACCAGAGGTCACAATTTAAGGTTGGAGGAAAGCAGATTTAATCTCCTGCAATGGAAACGTTTTTTCCCTGTAAGAGCAATAAAATTGTGGAACTCATTACCAAAGGAGGTAGTTAATGCCAATACCCTAGATACATTTAAAAATAGTCTGGATACATTTCTGTCTAGAAACAAAATTAATGGATATGATTGCTAGTATTAAATGGGTCACCTTTTAGTCGGGTTATTTAAGCTTAACTGGAGCTTTTTGTAAGTATTTTAGATTTGTATAGGTTGAACTCGATGGACTTCGGTCTTTTTTCAACCTTATCTACTATGTTACTATGTTCCTTCATGGTTTTTTTCTGTATTAAATTTCTTCTCATTAAAACCATCATCTAGGAAATGGCCATAACAATGGGCTGAGCCTGCAAGTATTTGTTAGATGTTGAAATGCTAATTATGGCAGGAAGAGAATAATCACAAGCAGCTATTTCCCATACAAAATCTCTCTCATACCTCCCACTGGAAGATTAATCCGTGCTATTGGCTCCTGTTTGCAAAGTTTTTCTACAAAGACACCATTTGTTACTCATTTTAGTGTAGGTGAGGATATGACAGGTAAAGTAGCTGAAAACACATAAATATACTTCATCCGGTAAAATGGACCATTAAAAATACATTATAGGGACTCTGTTATTAAGTAGGTGATGGATGTGACTTCTGTAACTGGATCGTTGTTAATAAAACGTGATGATATATAACTGTGCATTTGCTTCCCACAGACTTATTATCAGTAAGAAGGAGCGAATGATGGTAAAGGGTTCGGGGTTCCACCTGGATTTGCTTCTGATTGTTTTGATGGGCGGAGTCAGTGCATTTTTTGGCTTGCCGTGGTTGGCAGCCACCACTGTTCGCTCAGTGACTCATGCTAATGCGCTGACCGTGATGAGCAAAGCTGTGGCCCCGGGGGACAAGCCAAAAATCCAAGAAGTTAAAGAGCAGAGAGTCACTGGGCTACTTGTCGCTGTACTTGTTGGTAAGTAGGTTTAGCGCACCACCCTCCTGCCCTGGTTACCAATCACCTCCCATGAATTTACCCTTTACTCCTCTTTCTTCCAAATATTCTGCACATCACTCTCTGTATAAACTGGTGCACATCACATGACCTGGGTATCTCAGTATAAACTGGTGCACATCACATGACCTCGGTGCACATCACATGACCTGGGTATCTCAGTATAAACTGGTGCACATCACATGACCTCTGTATCTCAGTATAAAGTGGTGCACATCACATGACCTCAGTATCTCAGTGTAAAGTGGTGCACATCACATGACCTGGGTATCTCAGTATAAACTGGTGCACATCACATGACCTGGGTATCTCAGTATAAACTGGTGCACATCACATGACCTCGGTGCACATTACATGACCTGGGTATCTCAGTATAAACTGGTGCACATCACATGACCTCGGTGCACATCACATGACCTGGGTATCTCAGTATAAACTGGTGCACATCACATGACCTCGGTGCACATTACATGACCTGGGTATCTCAGTATAAACTGGTGCACATCACATGACCTCGGTGCACATCACATGACCTGGGTATCTCAGTATAAACTGGTGCACATCACATGACCTGGGTATCTCAGTATAAACTGGTGCTCATCACATGACCTCGGTGCACATCACATGACCTGGGTATCTCAGTATAAACTGGGGCACATCACATGACCTCGGTATCTCAGTATAACTGGTGCACATCACATGACCTGGGTATCTCTCTGTTTTCAGGCTTTCAGTTCTTCCCCTCATTACGTGATGTAAGTGCAGGTTGCAGTGTCACGCTCTTACTGTTTATCTTTCCCTGTTTGTCTTCAGGTCTTTCTATAGTAATCGGAGACGTCCTCAGACAAATCCCATTGGCCGTACTGTTTGGAATATTTCTTTACATGGGTGTTACCTCTCTCAATGGGATTCAATTCTACGAGAGAATCCAGCTGCTATTGAAACCCCCAAAGCATCATCCAGATGTGACGTATGTTAAAAAGGTCAGTATCTGATTATGTCCCTTCTCTATAGCGACACACAAATATAATAATTGTAAAATGTACTAGATCTGCTTCTTCCCTCAATACTGATGATGTCTTGTAGAATTTACACAGGCAGTAGAATAGTTTTTGTACACCAGTACTCGGACAGTAGGGAGTATTTGTATACCGGTACACTGGCAGTAGAGAGTTTTTGTACACCGGTACAAGGGCAGTAGGAAATATTTGTACACCAGTACAGGGGGAATAAAGAGTATTTATTTCCTAAGATATGGTGAGTCTACGGCATCCTCAATTATTGTTGGGAATATCACTTCTGGCCAGCAGGAGGAGGCAAAGAGCACCACAGGAAAGCTAAGTATCACTGCCCTTCCCACAATCCCCAGTCATTCTCTTTGCCTTCGGTGCAAGGAGGAGGTGAAGTTTTGGTGTCTGAAGAAGGTTAAATTTATTTTACTTGAATCAAGATTTTATTATTTTGAATTCCAGGGTAGCTTTGCTCGGATATTTCTTTTCAAGATGGGTTTAGCCATACTCCATGTTAGTCTCTTCAGTAGGGCGGTGGTGGCTTTTAAGCAGTTAGGAAAACGCAGTGAGGCCCACCCCACAAGTTCCTAACAAGTTGCTGCCCCTGTGTAGAAAGCCAGAGTAGATTTACTCTGTCCTTTCTTTTTTCCTCTGTGAGGAGTGGCTTCCTCTCATGCCAGGTGAGCTGTCTTCCTTCCAGACAGCCAGAGGTGCAGGTAAGTGCCATATTTTATCTTTTGAGAGAGTTCTGCCTCTAAAGGGTTAACTTCAAGCTGCACGAATAAAGGGGACAGCAATCCTGAGCTCAGGGTTTTATTGGCAGTGTGCAGGTGCTTGGTCTGTGACATGAGAGGGGAATTTAGTATAAGTTTTATTCCCATTGGTGGCTCAGGGGTTATTTTATTATTTGGGGAGCGCAATTCCTCAGATACATAATTAGAGCAGTTGCGAGGGTCAGACCGCGCTGACTTACCCTCCTCGCTTATGGCCGCTTTTGCTCCACCCTGTCAATCAACAGATGTGAGTAGAGGCGGATCGGATTGTAAAGCGGTTTTCTTTTTCTTCTTAAACGGGAAGAGTCCACAGCTGCATTAATTACTTTTGGGAATTCAGAACCTGGCGACCAGGAGGAGGCAAAGACACCCCAGCCAAAGGCTTCAAATACCTCCCCCACTTCCCTCATCCCCCAGTCATTCTTTGCCTTTCGTCACAGGAGGTTGGCAGAGAAGTGTCAGAAGTGCAAGAGAGTCTCTTATGGAGGGTAGTGCTCTTCGCAATGGGACTGGAGTTTCAAGTAATCCTGTCAGCCTCTCAATGAGAGCATGGATGAAGGTTAGAGTCTAGAGATGCAGGGAGAGTCTTTCTGCAAAACCATCCCAACTCATTAACAGCTCCTTGGCAATCAGCATTGACGAGTTTCGCTGCCTGCCTTTATTCACTTAAGTCCATGTCAGAAGCAAGGCTACTATCTGTCATACTTGAAGGGCCCTGTTCCTGTTCCACGGCTTAGATTCCGGTAAGATCATTTCATTTTATTTCAATATGTGGATGTAATGTAAAAGAAAGAAGGTAGGGTCCCAGTGGGACTCCTTTTATCTTAAATAGGAATCATGGGTTAATATCTCCTGAGGGGGGTTATTGAACAGGCTGGACTTTAATCATGTTTGTTATATGGTTCTATCTGCTAATGTGTAGCATTACTTTGACTCATGGCTTTTTCTGAACAAAACGGCCTTATATTAATGGCGCAATCTCTTGAGATTTTGTTTCCCACTTCCATATGCTGACTGTGTGGTGACTGAGAGAGTTTGCTCGTGGTTTGTCTGGTTCACGGGAGGTGGTGAGTGCCCCAGCCATTGGGGGTATAAAGAGGGTTCCAGTTAGTGTTTGACATTTTTGTAATCCCAAGATTATGGAGGATTCTGATATGTTAGACACGGATGTCTCTGATACAGAGAATGCATCTTGTGATGAATATGAAATAGCCCGGGTTATCCATGCCTATCAGTTATGTTCTGATTGCCATTCTAGAGTACTCTCATCTCCCGAATCAGGGACCTTAGAGTGTGTTGAGCCAGCCGCCTCCGAGGTTTCCATGTCCCATGAGTTGCGTGCACCAGAACCTTTCTTGGCTACGCAAGCAGATGTCCCTATGGCCTTTACTCCTTCTCCGGATGGAGGCATGTTTCCTCCAGAGATTACGGCGCAGTTCTGCATGTCCATTTCTATGGCACTGGCTCATTTATATCTCCCAAGTGAAATATTTTTAAGATACTGTCCGTGTTCTGTTAACCAGGGCCCGTCAGGCGTGGGCTCGCTTGATTCAGTTTGGCCTTCTGGGGAAGTGTTGGCCTCTGAGGCTTCAGGGGCCCCAATCTCGGAGCCGGGGACTTTAATTGATCCGGCGAGGGATGATTTTGCCTTCCGTTATAGGCTGGCACGTCTTTGTGTTCTTTTAAGACATGTTTTGGCGATGTTAGAGGATTCCAGTCCTAGTGGGCTGAGGGATCCGAGGCCTTAGATGCTGGATGGCAAGCTGGATTAGACGTTTGGTGGATGAAGCTAATCTCCTTAACGTCTCAGTTTTTCTTTTCTTTTTGTTTCAGTTCCAGTTCTGAGCTTGGGTGAATGGTGCATCTGTTCGGCTGGTTCCATTTGTGTTCCCATTCACCTTGGGCGTTCACCCGCGGGTGCTGCCTTTCTGTTATTTTGATTTGGATAGGATGTGTTTAATTTGAATTTTCTTAAGCTCATGTCTGATATACTTCCGTTTTGGGACCGTTCTTCTCTGGAACTGATACTTGCCATTTTGTGGTCGCGTGCGCACTTGTGGATAATAGAGTTCATTTATCGAAACTTCGGGTTGAATTTCTTTGACCTTGGACAGTTCTGGAGTGTCCATGTACCAGGCAGGTACTGGTCAGGCGATTTCTGCTGTTACTTGGGTTCATGTCACCCTCGTGGTGCTGATTGAATCCTGTCGGATTCTGAATGTCACTTGGCCTATTAATATTGACTCCGGGCTCAGATCCTATTTCGAAGTATGGGGCCTAGTGTGTAGATCCAACGCTCCGAACAGAGTGTTGTGAGTTCCAATCTAAGGTTGTCCTTTCTGGCTAATCGCCTGGGATTCGGGTCTGACTTTTCAGACGTCATCATGGTTGTTAAAGGTCCCTGGGGACTCTGAACCGTAGTTTCCATTCCATTGGAGTTGGGAGATGTTTATGACCTCCATGGTCTAGCTTTCTGAGTGGTGAGCGATTTGCGTCCTTACTTGAGGTTCTTCCGGAGGTTGACTCTTTAGCCTAATAGCATTACTTTGTGGTGGAGGAGTCTTCTTCTTTCCCGTCTTGGATTGGGTCATCTGGTCTGGATGTCTGAGCATATCCTTCTTTCTTTGTTCAGCGTTGCATTTGCTCTAGTATGGAGAGTGCAGAGGTTGCCCTGCCTTCTGTGAGGAGCTGCGAGGCTCCCATCCTTTACCCTATTAAAGGGTTTTTTGGGAGACCGATCCTGCTAGGATCTCTGGAGACTGTTGTGTTTTCTGTATAGTACCTACCCTTGGCCTTACCATGGTCTTTTGACTCTTGGGTGTTATTTTTGACCTTGTTGCAGATCTTGCCTTCGGGCTTGAGAATGGAGGAGGTCCGAGGTCGGTCAGGTAGATGACCATTTATCTCAATGCTCTGTTGGGGCTTAGTGGAGGGTAGTTTTCCATCTAGCTCACTAGGTTGGCAAGCGTAAGGTCCAGGGTTCACATCCACCTTCGGATGCTGGTTGTTACCTTTCCAGCGTGTGACAGGTAGTTAAGCTTGTTTAAGATGTTTACCTTGCGATCCAGGAACACTGGATACCGAATTCTTAAACTGGTCAGGAGTTATTTCAGACTCTTGGGTTTGAGGCCGTTTGCTAAGTTAAGTCTACAGACTTTAGATGGTGTGCTCCTAATCATAGGAGGCAGCTTAGGGTTCCTCAGAAAGTTTAGATCTTTCGATCGATTCCATTTTTTGAGGACTCTGGCCTAGGACCATGTCTCTTGCTGGATCGGACTTGGACGGTTCTTTTTAACCTTAGGTTTGGAGTTCCCGCGTGTCCCTTGAAGGGGGTGGGGTTCTGGTTCAAGGCCTACTGGTTTTCTGGGGCATTTGTTGTTCCTTGTAGGCTCCAGATGTTTTTTTTAACTGGGCTGGCGATATTGGCCGAGAGGTCTATGATAGGGTGGTATTGGTTGCTTTAAGTTCCTTTTCTCACCTAGAGTAGGGGATGGGTTCTTGGTGTTCTCCTTGATTTGGAGTTACCTCAGTATTTGTGACGAACTGTGAAGGGTTTTTTTCCCTTCTTGTGTCCTCAGAATCTTGGAATAGGGAGATGTGGAATGGCTGGTTCCACCATTCCTGAAGCAGGAGGTTGTGGGTTTTAACCCAGGTAAGGCTCCTGTTATATGTTGGATTCTGAGATTTATATGTTGGGGGTCTGAGAACTCTCTTCCCTTGGGAAGTGTTCCTCTTATGGAAAGCAGCAATGTAGGGGGTCTCGGACCCGAGGATGAAGTTTGTCCTGACTCACGGTAGCATGCCCGTTTTAGTAGCGGTCAGAGTTCTACTCTGGGGTTTTGCACCTCGTAGATCCATCCTTTTTCTTCCAGGGGTCTGATTCTTGTCTTCAGTCTTTAAAAAGCTTTGGGCTGGGACCATTACCCTGGAGGGAAGATCGGGGATCGGTTGCTCTATGCTGTATTGACCGTTTTCTTTATTGAGTCTGTCCTCCCCTTCGGTTGGTGGACTTTTGATGTCCTCCTCTCTGCTGACAGCATCTGCTGCTGGGAAGGGACGCTCCTTGCAGCCCAGTATTCTGGTCGGGAGCTTTTGTTGAGATTTTTGGAGCTATTCGGTGGTTTGAGTCCAAAGATGGCTTAGGGTCAGCCTTCCTGCCTGGAGGCTGGTCATTGTGAGTTCTTGTTTCAGGTGGCTCTGTGTTCTCTTAGAGAGCTCTTTGTTAGCTGCTGGGATAGTTATCCTATTTCTGCTGCCTATGCTTGTCTAGCTTGAGGGTTTCGACTTGATTATGATGCATCAGGGAACTCTTGGTTTTCTTGAGCACCTTATGTAGTATGGTGCTGTGTCAGGGATATGATGTTTTTCCCTGAGTATTTGTTCTTCTAGGGAGTTCATCTCCCTGGGCAATAGTACTGTGACAACATTGGGTTGTTTTAAGTTTGTTTTGAGTCTGTGTGGAATGGTCCTTTGGATCTCTTCTGTGGTTATCTATTCTCCCTCTAGGGGGTTGATAGAGGTCTTTAACCTTTAGGCCAGGGGTCCTCTTCACGGGAGTCGAGAGCCACGGGACTGGCTCTCCGGAGGCCTTATGCTTAGCAGACTCTGAGTCTGAGAGGTCTCTAGCACGGCTTTGCTGGTTATGTAACTAATGTGTAGTTACCTGGGCTCCGGGTTTTTTTACCTGTTTCATTTAAAAAAAAAAAATTGGGTGTAGGGTAATTTCAGGTTGTGGTGCCTTTTTGAAGGGGCCACCTTTTTGTACCCACCCTTTGTTTGCATTCAGTGTCCTCTAGCTTGGGTATTGTTTTCCCAAAAGTAATGAATGCAGCTGTGGACTCTTCCCATTTAAGAAGAAAAACATAAATTATGCTTACCTGATAAGCATAGAATCCACATCTCCCGCCTGCATTTTGTTTGAGGGGCAGTTATTTTTGTTCTTCTGGCACCTTTTTTACCCTGATGTTTCTCCTACTGTTCCTTGTTCCTTTGACAGAATGACTGGGGGATGAGGGAAGTGGGGGAGGTATTTAAGTCTTTGGCTGGGGTGTCTTTGCCTCCTCCTGGTGGCCAGGTTCTGAATTCCCAAAAGTAATGAATGCAGCTGTGGACTCTTTCCGTCAGAAGAAAAGAAAATGATCAGGTAAGCATAATTTGTTTTTTGCGCGCTTCAGGGTTGTGGCGCGTCTGTGAGATCACGTGTCACATGATCTTCTTGTCGGCAGAGACCAGAGCGGCTGTGTGACTAGTGTTTAGCAGTACGACTCTGTTGGTCTAAGGAGGCAGGTAGGCGCCTCGGCTATACGCTGAGTTGTAGAGGGCTTGAATTACGGTCGTTTCCCTTGTTATGTTACTTTGACAAGACACTTTTCTATTTCTTTTTCACTAAATGGGATATTTGTGTACTCCCAATACCAAAATGGAGGTGTAACACTGAGTGTCTCTGGGGAACGTTTTTCTTAAAGGGGCAGTGTTTTTTAATTAAAATTGTTTATTAAAAATGTTGTGGTTCAATATGGATCAGAATATTTCCCCTATAGTTTAATGCAAACTTTGTTTAGAATGCAAGGTTGAACCTCCCCTGCCTTTCTGTTCCTCCTGCATAGAGAGGACTCTGTTACATAAAGATAGTATTTTTGCCTCTGAGCCACCACTCTCTCAGAATGATGCTGTTTAGGCAATGCCGCAGCAGTCTCCTCCTTCATCCCAAGCCTTAACGGCATCACAGGCAGTGCCCTGCAGTTCCTCTGAATCTCCGGGAGGAGTATATTTGAAAGCAGAAGTTGCTGCCCAGGTATCTTCTGCAGTATCTGTGGCATTGGCTGCTATTCCCATGCTACAGGGGAAATGCAAGAGGAATGTTAGAGATTCAGATAGAAGGGGTTCTGAGGCTACACAGGTTATTCTTTCTCATAAGTCTGATGAGGAAGATACGTCGGTAACCTCTGAGGGTGAGATCTCAGATTCAGACAGTGTAAATCCCTCATCTGATGCTGAAGTTGTATCCTTCAGATTTAAGCTTGAACACCTCCGCGTCTTGTTAAAGGAGGTTTTGGCTACCTTGGACAACTCCGATACTCCTGTTGTTGTCAACCCTAGGAAATCTAGTAAACTTAATAAGTACTTTGATGTTTCTTCCTCTGTGGAGGTGTTTACTGTTCCAGACCGTGGTACAGAAATTATTGCAAAGGAATGGGAGAGACCCGGGATTCCTTTTTCACCGTCTCCATTTTTAAAAGATGTTTCCCGTGGCAGAGTACATTAAGAAGTCGTGGCAAACGGTGCCCAAAGTGGAAGGTGTGATTTCTACTTTGGCTAAGAGAACTACTATTCCTATTGAGGATAGCTACTCCTTTAAAGATCCAATGGACAAAAAGCTGGAGGCTTTTTTTTAAAAAAAGGATGTATGTCCATTAAGGTCTCCAATGGCAACCTGCGGTGTGTATTGCTACTGTGACAAGTGCACAGCTTATTGGTTCGACGCACTGTCTGAGTCTCTTCAGGTAGAGACTCCTTTGGAAGAGATCCAAGTTAGCCAATTCCTTTATTACTGATGATTCAATGCAGGCAATTAAGTTGGGAACCAAAATATTTGGTTTCTCTGTTTTAGCGCATAGAGCATTATGGCTGAAATCTTGATCAGCAGATGATTCCTCGAAGTCCAAGCTTTTGGCGATTCCTTACAAGGGTAAGACAATGGGGCCTAGTTATCAAGCCGTCAACCTCAAATACGCTGGAATTCCGCAGCGTATTTGTGGCGAGGCTGATTCGCCTAAGTTATCAAAGGCTAGAGACCGGCAAAAGTAGAATTTTGTGACGTAAACTTCGATCCGCCGGACTCAGTCCGACACAGATCGATTCTTACGTCACTCCAGATGTTCCGCACACAAGTGCGGCACAATCTGACTACTTTTGCTAGTTATCAAAAAACTAGCAGGTACGCTCGGCACTTTTACGGCCCATCGTACCTGGTTTTCAATCCGCCACCCTGGAGGCGGCGGATCCCATAGGAATCAATGGGAGTCTGACGATAGCGAAAGTACAAGTTCGCTGCTGCCAGACATCCCATTGATTCCTATGGGAGATGTGTACACCTAACATGTACCCTGAGTCTAAACACCCCTAATCTGTCCCCCCTACACCGCCGCAACTAAATAAAGTTATTAACCCCTAAACCGCCGCTCCCGGAGCCCACCGCAAGCTACTCTATACATATTAACCCCTAAACCGCCGCTCCCGGAGCCCACCGCAACTATAATATATGTATTAACCCCTAAACCGCCGCTCCCTGACCCCGCCGCAACCTATATTAAATTTATTAACCCCTATCCTGCCCCCCCTACACCGTCGCCACCTATAATAAATTTATTAACCCCTATCCTGCCTCCCACTACACCGCCGCCACTGTAATAAAATTATTAACCCCTAAACCTAAGTCTAACACTAACCCTAACACCCCCCTAACTTAAATATTAATTAAATAAATCTAAATAATATTTATCTTATTAACTAAATTAATCCTATTTAAAACTAAATACTTACCTTTAAAATAAACCCTAATATAGCTACAATATAAATAATAATTATATTCTAGCTATCTTAGGATTTATTTTTATTTTACAGGCAATTTTCAATTTATATTAACTAGGTACAATAGCTATTAAATAGTTATTAACTATTTAATAGCTTACCTAGCTAAAATAAAGAGAAATTACTCTGTAAAATAAAAACTAACCTAAGTTACAATTACACTTAACACTACACTATACTTTAATAAATTATTCCTATTTAAAACTAAATACTTACCTGTAAAATAAATCCTAACCTAAGTTACAATTAAACCTAATACTACACTATCATTACATTAATTAAATAAATTACCTACAAATAACTACAATTAAATACAATTACATAAACTAACTAAAGTACAAAAAATAAAAAAGCTAAGTTACAAAAAATAAAAAAAATAAGTTACAAACATTTTAAAAATATTACAACAATTTTAAGCTACTTGCACCTAATCTAAGCCCCCTAATAAAATAACAAACCCCCCCAAAATAAAAAAAGTGCCCTACCCTATTCTAAATTAAAAACGTTCAAAGCTCTTTTACCTTACCAGCCCTTAAAAGGGCCATTTGTGGGGGCATGCCCCAAAGAAAACAGCTCTTTTGCCTGTAAAAAAAATACAACCCCCCCCAACATTAAAACCCACCACCCACATACCCCTAATCTAACCCAACCCCCCCTTAAAATAACCTAACACTAATCCCCTGAAGATCATCCTACCTTTAGTCGTCTTCACTCAGCCGAGCAGCGATGGAACCGAAGAGGAGACCCGGAGCGGCAGAAGTGATCCTCCAAGCGGCGCTGAAGAAATCTTCCATCCGATGAAGTGATCCTCCAAGCGGCGCTGAAGAAGTCTTCTATCCGGGCGATGTCATCTTCCAAGCGGGGTCTTCAATCTTCATCCCGCCGACGCGGAACATCCTTCTTTCCCGACGGACTACCGACGAATGAAGGCTCCTTTAAGGGACGTCATCCAAGATGGCGTCCCTTCAATTCCGATTGGCTGATAGGATTCTATCAGCCAATCGGAATTAAGCCAATAGAATGCGAGCTCAATCTGATTGGCTGATTGGATCAGCCAATCGGATTGAACTTGAATCTGATTGGCTGATTCAATCAGCCAATCAGATTTTTCCTACCTTAATTCCGATTGGCTGATAGAATCCTATCAGCCAATCGGAATTTAAGGGACGCCATCTTGGATGACGTCCCTTAAAGGAGCCTTCATTCGTCGGTAGTCCGTCGGGAAAGAAGGATGTTCAGATGACATCGCCCGGATGGAGGACTTCTTCAGCGCCGCTTGGAGGATCACTTCATCGGATGGAAGATTTCTTCAGCGCCGCTCCGGGTCTCCTCTTCGGTTCCATCGCTGCTCGTCTGAGTGAAGACAACTCAAGGTAGGATGATCTTCAGGGGATTAGTGTTAGGTTATTTTAAGGGGGGTTTGGGTTAGATTAGGGGTATGTGGGTGGTGGGTTTTAATGTTGGGGGGGTTGTATTTTTCTTTTACAGGCAAAAGAGCTGAATTCTTTGGGGCATGCCTCACAAATTGCCCTTTTAAGGGCTGGTAAGGTAAAAGAGCTTTGAACTTTTTTAATTTAGAATAGGGTAGGGCATTTTTTTATTTTGGGGGGGTTTGTTATTTTATTAGGGGGCTTAGATTAGGTGTAAGTAGCTTAAAATTGTTGTAATATTTTTAAAATGTTTGTAACTTATTTTTGTTATTTTTTGTAACTTAGCTTTTTTTATTTTTTGTACTTTAGTTAGTTTATGTAATTGTATTTAATTGTAGTTATTTGTAGGTAATTTATTTAATTAATTTAACGATAGTGTAGTGTTAGGTTTAATTGTAACTTAGGTTAGGATTTATTTTACAGGTATTTTTGTATTTCTTTTAGCTAGGTAGTTATTAAATAGTTAATAACTATTTAATAACTATTCTAACTAGCTAAAATAAATACAAAGTTACCTGTAAAATAAATATAAATCCTAAAATAGCTACAATGTAATTATTAATTACATTGTAGCTATCTTAGGGTTTATTTTACAGGTAAGTATTTAGTTTTAAATAGGAATAATTTATTTAATGATAGTGTAGTGTTAGGTGTAATTGTAACTTAGGTTAGTTTTTATTTTACAGGTAAATTTCTCTTTATTTTAGCTAGGTAGCTATTAAATAGTTAATAACTATTTAATAGCTATTGTACCTAGTTAAAATAAATTGAAATTTGCCTGTAAAATAAAAATAAATCCTAAGATAGCTACAATATAATTATTATTTATATTGTAGCTATATAAGGGTTTATTTTAAAGGTAAGTATTTAGTTTTAAATAGGATTAATTTAGTTCATAATAGAAATATTATTTAGATTTATTTAATTAATATTTAAGTTAGGGGGTGTTAGGGTTAGTGTTAGACTTAGGTTTAGGGGTTAATAATTTTATTACAGTGGCGGCGTTGTAGTGGGGGGCAGGATAGGGGTTAATAAATTTATTATAGGTGGCAACGGTGTAGGGGGGCAGGATAGGGGTTAATAAATTTAATATAGGTTGCGGCGGGGTCAGAGAGCGGCGGTTTAGGGGTTAAACTATTTAGTTGCGGCGAGGTGCGGGATCAGCAGGATAGGGGTTAATAACTTTATTATAGAGGGCGACGGTATAGGGGGGGCAGGATAGGGGTTACTAGGTATAATGTAGGTGGCGGTGGGCTCCGGGAGCGGCGGTTTAGGGGTTAATACATTTATAAGAGTTTCGGCAGGGTCTAGGAGCGGCGGTTTAGGGGTTAGTAACTTTATTTAGTTGCGGGGGGCTCCGGGGGCACCGGTATAGGGGGTAGAACAGTGTAGTTTAGTGTGGGTGCTTAGTGACAGGCTAGCAAGAAAGCTGTGAAAAAGCCGTAGAGCAGCGAGATCGGATGAGTGATAACTCTCACAGTCCGCTGCTCATCGCCCCGTACTTGGTGCGCGGCTTTTTGACAGCTTTTTTGATAACTTAGGCGAATTTTTGCAGGTCCGCGGCGGCGATGTGAGGCGAGCTTAGGCGAGCGTATTGGGCCGGCGAAGGCAGGAAAAGTAGACACGTTGATAACTACCCCCCCTTGTTTGGTCCTAGTCTCGCAGAAATTATTTCCGATATTACGGGTGGTAAAGGGTCTTTTCTGCCCCAATATAAGAAGAATAGATCGAAAGGACATCAGAGTAATTTTCGTTCCTTTCATAATTTCAGAAGTCTTCCCCTTCCTCTTCCAAGCAGGAATAGTCCAAGCCTTCTTGGAAACCCAATCAGTCTTGGAACAAGGGGAAGCAATCAAAGAAACGTAATACTGAATCAAAATCAGCATGAAGGGGTTGCCCCCGATCCGGGATCGGATCAAGTGGGGGGCAAATTTTCTCGGTTCTCTCAGGCCTGGATACGAGACGTCCCAGACCTTTGGGCAGTGGATATAGAATCCCAAGGTTACAGGTTAGAATTCAAGACCATCCCTCCCAGGGGCAGATTCCAGCTCTCAAGATTATCTGCAGACCAGATAAAAAGAGAGGTGTTCTTAAAATGTGTACTGTATCTTTCCTCCCTGGGAGTGACAGTTCCAGGACAGGAACAGGGTCTAGGTTTCTATTAAAGTGTGTTTGTGGTTCCCAAAAAAGAGGGACCTTTCCGTCCTATTCTAGATCTATAGTGTTTAAACAAGTTTCTCAGAATACCGTCCTTCAAGATGGAAACTATACGTTCCATTCTTCCTTTAGTGCTAGAGGGTCAGTTCATGACGACAATAGACCTGAAGGATGCGTACCTTCATATTCCCATTCACAGGGATCATAACAAATTTCTGAGATTTGCCTTTCTGGACACACACTTTCAGTTTGTGGCTCTTCCATTTGGATAAGCCACAGCTCCCAGAATTTTCTCAAAGGTTCTGGGGGCTCTCTTGGCAGTGATTCGGTCTCAGGGAATTGCGCAGACGCCTTATCTGGACGACATTTTGGTTCAGGCACCATCTTTTCAACAAGCAAAATCTCACACAGAGATCTTTTTGTCTTTTCTACGTTCCCATGGATGGAAAGTGAATTTGGAAAAGAGTTCCCTTGTTCCAGCCACAAGGGTAGTTTTCTTAGGAACCATAATAGATTCCCTATCGATGAAAATATTTCTGACGGAGGCCAGAAAAGCCAATATTCTTTCTTCTTGCCTTTCTCTATAGGCTACTGTTCGGCCATCAGTGACTCAATGTATGGAGGTAATTGGTCTGATGGTAGCTTCAATGGACATCATTCCCTTTGCTCGATTCCATTTGAGAACTCTGCCATTGTGCATGCTTGGGCAATGGAACAGGGATTATGCGGATCTGTCTCAGAGGATAGATTTAGATCAGTCGACAAGAGACTCTCTTCCGTGGTGGCTTTCGCAGGAACATCTGTTTCAGGGCACATGCTTCCGGAGACCTTCCTGGGTGATTGTGACCATGGACCCTGCTGGGCTGGGGAGCAGTCTGGGACTCGTTAAAGGCGCAGAGACTCTGAACTTGGGAGGAGTCTGCTCTCCCCATAAACATCTTGGAGTTGAGAGCGATCTTCAATGCTCTGATGGCTTGGCCTCAGTTGTCCTTAGCTCAGTTTATAAGGTTCCAGTCGGACAACATAAGCTCAGTGGCTTACATTAACCACCAAGGAAAAACACTGAGTTCCTTAGCCATGAAAGATGTGGCTCGGATTATTCAGTGGGCGGAAACTTACAATTGCTGTCTATCTGCCATCCACATTCCGGGAGTGGATAACGGATTTTCTGAGCAGACAGACTTTTCATCCCGGAGAGTGGGAGCTCCATCTGAAGGTGTTCTCCAGCTTGACCCTCAGATGGGGGATGCCAGAGCTGGATCTGATCGTATCTCAGCAGAATGCCAAGCTCCCGAGGTACAGTTTGATATCAAGGAATCCGCAGGCCGCTCTGATAGATGCTCTGGCGGTCCCTTGGGAGTTCAGGCTGGCATACCTGTTTCCTCCGTTCGCTTTCCTTCCACAAGTCATTGCTCGTATCAAGCCGGAGAGGGCGTCAGTGATTCTAATAGATCCTGCGTGGCCTCACAGGATTTAGTATGCAGACCTAGTGGAAATGTCGTCCCTTCCTCCTTGGAGACTGCCTCTGAGGGAGGATCTTCTACTTCAGGGTCCCTTCCTTCATCCAAATCTCATTCCTCTGACTGCTTGGAGATTGAACGCTTAGTTTTATCTAAGCGGTGGGTTTTCTGAGTCGGTCAATGAGCCTGTAACTAGGAAGATTTACCATAAGATATGGTGTAAATATCTTTATTGGTGTGAATCCAAGGGCTACTCTTGGAGTAGGGTTATGATTCCTAGGATTTTGTCTTTTCTCCAGGAAGGTCTGGAGAAGGGTTTGTTGGTCAGTACCCTGAAGGATCAGATTTCTGCCCGATCTGTTTTGTTACATAAGCGTCTAGCAGATGTGCAATCCTTTTGTCAGTCCTTGGTCAGAATTAGGCCTGTGTTTAGGTCCATGGCTCCTCCTTGGAGCCTTAATCTTGTTCTTAGTGTTTTGCAGCAGGCTCCATTTGAGCCTATGCATTCCATAGACATTAAGTTGTTGTCTTGGAAGGTTTTGTTTCTTATTGCTATTTCTTCTGCTCGGAGAGTCTCGGAACTCTCGGCTTTGCAGTGTGATCCGCATTACCTTATATTTCATGCCGATAAGGCGGTTCTTCGTAAGTTTGGTTTTCTTCCTAAAGTAGGTTCGGATATATATATTAATCAAGAGATTGTTGTTCCTTCTCTATGTCCTAATCCTTCTCATAAGGAACGTTTGTTGCACAACCTGGAAGTGGTATGTGCCCTAAAATTTTATCTACAGACGACTAAGGATTTTCACCAGTCTTCTGCCCTGTTTGTTTGTTTCTCTGGGAAACATAAAGGTCAAAAGGCTACTGCTACTTCTCTTTCTTTCTAATGACACGGATCATCATTATTTACTGTTGGGAATATCACTCCTGCCCAGCAGGAGGCGGCAAAGAGCACCACAGCAGAGCTGTTAAATATCTCCTCCCTTCCCTCCCACTCCAGTCATTCTCTTTGCCTACGTTAAGTTGGTGTTAAAAAATAATAAAAGATTCTTCAATCAAGAGTTTTTTAAGTAGTACAAGATTGTGCTGCTTTGTTCTAGGGTGTAGCCGTAGTCCATATCAGTCTCTGCAGTAGAGCAATGGTGGCTTTAGAGCAATGGGAACTTGTGGGACATAATTCTCACTGCGCCTCCCATACACTTATGCTGCCCTAATTCTGATAGCCTAAGTAACATTACTCAGGCTTTATCCTTTTTCCACAGGACTATGTGAGGTAGAGGACCTCTCAATCCTGATGAGCTGCCCTGCTGTCAGGCAGATTTTAAAAGCAAGTGCTGACTTTTTATTCTGGGTCTGGGGAAAAAGGATCTCAGAGGAAGTGGAGCACTTTATTTACCTGGGACATAGAACCTCCTATATATAAAGGGGATGGTTTTAGCAGGCACTGGGGCTGAGGAGAATTAGATGTTTTTTCTTTTTTTCTGGGGGCTCAAATCACTAGGGCTGAGGGAAAAAGACTCAGTATGAGGTGATTGTTTTTGTTACATATATGGCCTAAGCTTCTGTCTAGCCAGCGTTAGACCCAATTTGCCTCCAGGCTTATCAGAAGGTTCATTTAGCTCCCGGTGGCTTATCTGTAAAAACAATAAGAATGGCGACCCGAAGATTGTTTGTTGTAACGCCCACGATGGGCGGAGCTATGTATGGCGCCAATTTGGGCTGCGCACTCTTCTACAACACTTCCGAATTTCGGAAATGGAAGGAAGAGTCACTGTTCATTTACAAACACAGTCCTTAGTATTTACACATATGTTGGGACCGGACAGCACTGCAGCTCTGTTCCGGACCTTTTTATGAAAAAAAAAATTAAAAATGTTAAGTTTTTTAAATATAAACGCCTAGATTTAGAGTTTTGTCGGTAAAGACCCGCGTAGCTAAAGCTGCTTTTTTTCTCAGCGCACCCTTAAGACAACGCTGGTATTTAGAGTTGTCTGAGTGGCTGCGTTAGGCTCAGAAAAGGGAGCGTTGAGCATAATTTAGCGCCACTTCAACCCTCAATACCAGCGTTGCCTACGGTAGCGGTAAGCTGGAAAAACGTGTTCGTGCACGATATCCCCATAGGAAACAATGGGGCTGAGCTGGCTGAAAAAAAACCTAACACCTGCAAAAAAGCAGCGTTCATCTCCTAACGCAGCCCCATTGTTTCCTATGGGGAAACATCCTCTAAGTATGCACCTAACACCCTAAAATGAACCCCAAGTCTAAACACCCCTAACCTTACACTTATTAACCCCTAATCTGACGACCCCTGCATTATATTATTAACCCCTAATCTGCCGCTCCGGACACCGCCGCCACGTACATTATAGCTATGAACCCCTAATCTGCTGCCCCTAACACAGCCGACACCTACATTATATTTATTAACTCCTAATCTGCCCCCCCCCCAACGTCGCCGCTACCTACCTACTTATTAACCCCTAATCTGCCGACCGGACCTCGCCGCCACTATAATAAATGTATTAACCCCTAAACCGCCGCACTCCCGCCTCGCAAACACTATATAAAAAAAATTATTAACCCCTAATCTGCCGTCCCTAACATCGCCGCCACCTACCTACAATTATTAACCCCTAATCTCCCGCCCGCAACGTCGCCGCTACTATAATAAATGTAGTAACCCCTAAAGCTCAGTCTAACCCTAACCCTAACACCCCCCCTAACCTAAATATAATTTAAATAAAACGAAATAATATTCCTATAATTGAATAAATGAATCCTATTTTAAACTAAATACTTACCTAGAAAATAAACCCTAATATAGCTACAATATAAATAATAATTACATTGTAGCTATTTTAGGATTTATATTTATTTTACAGGCAACTTTGTATTTATTTTAACTAGGTACAATTATTGCCTAGCACTTCAGTCCTCTCCTCGGCCATCAGTGGCTCAGTGCATGGAGGTAATTGGGCTGATGGTAGCGGCAATGGACATCATTCCAGTTGACCGTTTCCACCTCAGTTCTCAGCAGTCAAGAATACTTTGGTGGTTGTCTCAGGATCTTTGACCCCAGGGAACCTGTTTTCGCAGTTCTTCTGGGTTAATGTAACAACAGATGCCAGCTCTTTGGGCTGGAGATCTGTTTGGGGCTCTCTAAGAGCAGGGAACATGGACCCGGTTGGAGTCTACTCTCAATTTCAAAATATTTATAGGTAGAACAATCTTCAATCCTCTCATAGCCTGGCCTCAGTTAGCTTTGGCCTGCTTTATCAGTTTTCAGTTAGGCTTACTTCTTACGGCAGGAACTAAGAGTTTTCTTAGCCATGATAGAGGTAGCCAAGATCGTTCAGTGGGCTGAGATCCACAATTGTTGTCTGTCGGCGACCCTCATCCCAGAAGGGACTTCTGAGAGGCGGTCTTCGTAAGTAAGCAGACTTTTTACCTAGGGGAGTGGGAACTTCAGCTGGGAGTATTTTTCCAGCATGATTTTCAATGGGGTCAGTTGCAATTGAATCTCATGGCTTCTCAACAGAATGTCAAGCTTCCGAGGTTCGGGTTGAGGTCAAAGATCCCTCAGGCTGTGCTAATAGACCCTCTGGCGCTACCATGGTATTTCAGTCTTGCATACTTAATTTCTCTGTTTGATTTTTCTCCTGGAGTCTTGGCTCAAGTTAAGCAGGAGAGGGCATCAGTGATCCTTTTTTCACCGGCGTGACCCCGCAAGATTAGTATGCAGTCCTGGGGGACGTCACATCTTCCACCTGGGAGTCTTCTGTGGAGGAAGGACCTTCTACTTCAAGGACCCTAATTTTATTCAAATTTAGTTTATCTGAAGCTGACTACTTGAAGATGGATGCTTTATTTTATCCAAGAGTGGATTCGGACTCGGTCATTAAGACCATGAATCAGGCTCGTAAGTCTGTGTCTAGGAAGATTTTCCCCTAAGACATGGTGTAAATAATTATACTGGTGTGAATCCAAGGGATACTCTTGAAAGGAGTAAAGTTCGGATTCCTAGAATTAGGTCTTTTCTCCAAAAAACAGCTTGTCTATTTTGTTACATGATCGTTTGGCGGACATCCCAGATGTACATTTGTTCGGTCAGGCCTTGGCCAGGATCAGGCCTATGTTCAAATCAGTTACTCCTTCCTTGGATTCTTAATTTAGTTCTTAAGGTTCTTCAGAGGGCTCCGTTTGAGCTGCTGCATTCCTTAGATATTTTCTCTGCTCATAGAGTGTCAGAGCTCTCGGCTTTACAGTATGAGACTCCTTACTTTATGTTCATTTGGATAAGGTGGATTTACATTCTAATTTAGGGTTTCTGCCTAAAGTGGTTTCAGATCGGAACACTAATCAGGAGATTGTTGTTCTTTTCTTGTATCCTAATCCTTCTTTTTATGAGGAATGGCTTCTACACTATCTGGGCGTGGTACGTGCACTATGATTTTTCATACAGGCGTCTAAGAATATTGTCAGTCTCCTGTTTAACGAACAGGGACAAAAGCTACTTCTTTTACTTTGTGGCTGAAGAGTATCATTTGCTTTGCCGATGAGTTTGTTGGTCAGCAGTCTCCCGAGGGAGTTACGGCTTTTTCTATGAGGGTTGTTCCCTCTTCCTGTGCATTCAATTCGAAGCCTTATGGAACAGATTTGCAAGTCTGCAACCTGATTCTCTCTTCACACTTTTTCAGATTTTAAATTTGAATCTTTTGCCTCAGCTGAGGCCTCTTTTGGGAGAAGGGTTTTTCAAGCAGTGGTGCCTTGTGTTTAGATTTCCTGTCTTGGCCCTCCCTTATCATCTCTGTTCTCTAGCTTGGTTATTGATTCCCAACAGTAATTAATGATGATCCGTGGACTCATCGTGTCAAGAAAGAAATACATTTATCAGGTAAGTATACATTTTCTTTTCTCTCTGGTTGAGAAGTATAATTTGTTTGGCTAATGAGACTGCAGGTCAGAAGCCTCCTGAGGGAATTACAGCTCATTCCACCAGGGTTGTGTCCTCTTCTTAGACTTTCAAAAATGAAGCTTCTGTGGAACAGATTTGCAAGGCAGCAACCTGGTCTTTTATAAAATTTGGAAAAAGTATAGATGGAAAAAGTATAGATGGAAAAAGTATAGATTTGATACTTTTGCCTTGGCTGAGGCTTCTTTTGGGAGAAAGGTTCTTCAAGCGGGGGTGCCTTCTGTCTTGTCCCTCCCTAATCCTCTGTGTACTCTAGCTTGGGTATTGGTTCCCAACAGTAAATGATGACGCCGTAGACTCGCCATATCTTAGGAAAGAAAACAAAATGTATGCTTACCTGATAAATGCATTTACATTCAGATATGGTGAGTCCACGGCCCCACCTTTTTTTGTGTAAAGACAGCTTTTTATGACTAACATCAGGCATCTCTACACCTTGTGTTACTTCTTTTTTCTCTATTTCCCTTCGGTCGAATGACTGGGGTTTGTGGGAAGGGGAGTGATATTTAACAGCTTTGCTGTGGTGCTCTTTGCATCCTCCTGCTGGCCAGGAGTGATATTCCCAACAGTAATTGAGGACGCTGTGGACTCACCATATCTGGAAATAAATACATTTATCAGGTAAGCATGCATTTTGTTTTGTACACCAGTACACGGGCAATAGAAACTATTTGTACACCAGTACACGGGCAATAGAAACTATTTGTACACCAGTACACGGGCAATAGAAACTATTTGTACACCAGTACACGGGCAATAGAAACTATTTGTACACCAGTACACGGGCAATAGAAACTATTTGTACACCAGTACACGGGCAATAGAAACTATTTGTACACCAGTACACGGGCAATAGAAACTATTTGTACACAAGTACACGGGCAATAGAAACTATTTGTACACCAGTACACGGGCAATAGAAACTATTTGTACACCAGTACACGGGCAATAGAAACTATTTGTACACCAGTACACGGGCAATAGAAACTATTTGTACACCAGTACACGGGCAATAGAAACTATTTGTACACCAGTACACGGGCAATAGAAACTATTTGTACACCAGTACACGGGCAATAGAAACTATTTGTACACCAGTACACGGGCAATAGAAACTATTTGTACACCAGTACACGGGCAATAGAAACTATTTGTACACCAGTACACGGGCAATAGAAACTATTTGTACACCAGTACACGGGCAATAGAAACTATTTGTACACCAGTACACGGGCAATAGAAACTATTTGTACACCAGTACACGGGCAATAGAAACTATTTGTACACCAGTACACGGGCAATAGAAACTATTTGTACACCAGTACACGGGCAATAGAAACTATTTGTACACCAGTACACGGGCAATAGAAACTATTTGTACACCAGTACACGGGCAATAGAAACTATTTGTACACCAGTACACGGGCAATAGAAACTATTTGTACACAAGTACACGGGCAATAGAAACTATTTGTACACCAGTACACGGGCAATAGAAACTATTTGTACATCAGTACACGGGCAATAGAAAGTATTTGTACATCAGTACACGGGCAATAGAAAGTATTTGTACATCAGTACACGGGCAATAGAAACTATTTGTACATCAGTACACGGGCAATAGAAACTATTTGTACATCAGTACACGGGCAATAGAAACTATTTGTACACAAGTAAACAGGCAGTAGAAAGTATTTGCACACCAGTACAAGGGGAATAAAAAATATTTGTACACGGGCAGTAGAGAGTAGTTCAACACCAGTACAAGGGGAATAAAAAATATTTGTACACGGGCAGTAGAGAGTATTTGTACACTAGTACACGGCAGTAGAGAGTATTTGCACACTGGCAGTAGGGAGTATTTATACACAGGCCGTAGAGATTATTTGTACACTGGCCATAAAGAGAGTAATTGTATACCAGTACACAGGCTGTAGAGAGTAATTGTACACAGTACACAGGCAGTAGAGAGTATTTGAACACCAGTACAAGGGGAATAAAAAATATTTGTACACGGGCAGTAGAGAGTATTTGTACACAAGTACACAGGCAGTAGAGAGTATTTGTATACCGGTACACAGGCAGTAGAGAGTATTTGTAAACCGGTACACAGGCAGTAGAGAGTATTTGTAAACCGGTACACAGGCAGTAGAGAGTATTTGTATACCGGTACACGGGCAGTAGAGAGTATTTGTAAACCGGTACACGGGCAGTAGAGAGTATTTGTATACCGGTACACGGGCAGTAGAGAGTATTTGTACACCGGTACAAAAGCAGTAGAGAGTATTTGTATACCGGTACACAGGCAGTAGAGAGTATTTGTATACCGGTACACAGGCAGTAGAGAGTATTTGTATACCGGTACACAGGCAGTAGAGAGTATTTGTATACCGGTACACTGGCAGTAGAGAGTATTTGTATACCCGTACACGGGCAGTAGAGAGTATTTGTATACCGGTACACTGGCAGTAGAGAGTATTTGTATACCCGTACACGGGCAGTAGAGAGTATTTGTATACCGGTACACGGGCAGTAGAGAGTATTTGTATACCGGTATACGGGCAGTAGAGAGTATTTGTATACCGGTACACTGGCAGTAGAGAGTATTTGTATACCCGTACACGGGCAGTAGAGAGTATTTGTACACCGGTACAAAAGCAGTAGAGAGTATTTGTATACCGGTACACAGGCAGTAGAGAGTATTTGTATACCGGTACACAGGCAGTAGAGAGTATTTGTATACCGTTACAACGGGCAGTAGAGAGTATTTGTATACCGTTACAACGGGCAGTAGAGAGTATTTGTAATCCGGTACACAGGCAGTAGAGAGTATTTGTATACCGGTATACAGGCAGTAGAGAGTATTTTTAAACCGGTACACAGGCAGTAGAGAGTATTTATAAACCGGTACACAGGCAGTAGAGAGTATTTGTAAACCGGTACACGGGCAGTAGAGAGTATTTGTATACCGGTACACGGGCAGTAGAGAGTATTTGTACACCAGTACAAAAGCAGTAGAGAGTATTTGTATACCGGTACACGGGCAGTAGAGAGTATTTGTATACCGGTACACAGGCAGTAGAGAGTATTTGTATACCGGTATACGGGCAGTAGAGAGTATTTGTATACCGGTACACTGGCAGTAGAGAGTATTTGTATACCCGTACACGGGCAGTAGAGAGTATTTGTACACCGGTACAAAAGCAGTAGAGAGTATTTGTATACCGGTACACGGGCAGTAGAGAGTATTTGTATACCGGTACACAGGCAGTAGAGAGTATTTGTATACCGTTACAACGGGCAGTAGAGAGTATTTGTATACCGTTACAACGGGCAGTAGAGAGTATTTGTAAACCGGTACACAGGCAGTAGAGAGTATTTGTATACCGGTACACAGGCAGTAGAGAGTATTTGTAAACCGGTACATGGGCAGTAGAGAGTATTTGTATACCGTTACAACGGGCAGTAGAGAGTATTTATATACCGGTACACTGGCAGTAGAGAGTATTTGTAAACCGGTACACAGGCAGTAGAGAGTATTTGTATACTGGTACACTGGCAGTAGAGAGTATTTGTATACCCATACACGGGCAGTAGAGAGTATTTGTACACCGGTACAAAAGCAGTAGAGAGTATTTGTATACCGGTACACGGGCAGTAGAGAGTATTTGTATACCGGTACACAGGCAGTAGAGAGTATTTGTATACCGTTACAACGGGCAGTAGAGAGTATTTGTATACCGTTACAACGGGCAGTAGAGAGTATTTGTAAACCGGTACACAGGCAGTAGAGAGTATTTGTATACCGGTACACAGGCAGTAGAGAGTATTTGTAAACCGGTACATGGGCAGTAGAGAGTATTTGTATACCGTTACAACGGGCAGTAGAGAGTATTTATATACCGGTACACTGGCAGTAGAGAGTATTTGTAAACCGGTACACAGGCAGTAGAGAGTATTTGTATACTGGTACACTGGCAGTAGAGAGTATTTGTATACCCATACACGGGCAGTAGAGAGTATTTGTACACCGGTACAAAAGCAGTAGAGAGTATTTGTATACCGGTACACGGGCAGTAGAGAGTATTTGTACATCAGTACATGGGCAGTAGAGAGTATTTGTACACTGTTACCAAAGCAGTAGAGAGTATTTGTACACCGGTACACTGGCAGTAGAGAGTATTTGTAAACCGGTACACAGGAAGTAGAGAGTATTTGTATACCGTTACACTGGCAGTAGAGAGTATTTGTATACCCGTACACGGGCAGTAGAGAGTATTTGTACACCGGTACAAAAGCAGTAGAGAGTATTTGTATACCGGTACACGGGCAGTAGAGAGTATTTGTACATCAGTACATGGGCAGTAGAGAGTATTTGTACACTGGTACCAAAGCAGTAGAGAGTATTTGTATACCGGTACATGGGCAGTATAGAGTATTTGTACACCGGTACACGGGCAGTAGAGAATGCTTCTACATCGATACACATGCAGTAGAGAGTAGTTGTACACCGGTACACGGGCATTAGAAAATATTTGTACACTGGTACATGGGCAGTAGAGATTATTTTTAAACTGGTACACGGGCAATAGAGAGTATTTGTACACCAGCACAGGGCAGTAGAGAGTATTTGTACACCAGCACACGGGCAGTAGAGCGTATTTGTACACCAGCACACGGGCAGTAGAGAGTATTTGTACACTGGTACACTGGCAGTAGGGAGCATTTATACACAGGCAGTAGAGTATTTGTACACTGGCCATAAAGAGAGTAATTGTACACCAGTACACAGGCAGTAGAGAGTAATTGTACATGGTACACAGGCAGTAGAGAGTATTTGTACACCGATACACTGGCAGTAGAGAGTAGTTGTACACCGGTACACAGGCAGTAGAACATATTTGTACACCAGTACACGGCATTAGAGAGTATTTGTATAACGGTACACGGGCAGTAGAGATTATGGGGGAAATTTATCAAGCCTTCAACCGCAAATACGCTGGAATTCCGCAGAGTAATTGGGGCGAGCTTGATCCAACCTAGTTATCAAAGCCTACACACCGGCAAAGGTTGAAATCTGTGACGTAACATACGATCCGCCAGTCTCAATCCGACGCAGATCGATGCTTAGGTCATTACAGCCAATAGGATTGGAACAGCCAATAGGATTTTAGCAGCTCTAATCCTATTGGCTGATTGGAACCTTTCAGCCAATAGGAATGCAAGGGACGCCATCTTGGATGATGTCACTTGCATTTAAGTTCCAGTTTACGGCGGCGACGGTATTAAAGAGGAGCTCCGCGCCGGATGTCTTCAGGATGGACCAAGATAGAAGATGCTGTCTGGATGAAGATGGACGAGGCCGCCTGGATGAAGACTTCAAGCGGGACTTCAATAACTGTAAGTGGATCATCGGGGGTTAGTGTTAGGTTTATTTAAGGGTTTTTTGGGTGGGTCCGGGCAGGTAAAAGAGCTAAAAGCCCTTTTAAGGGCAATGCTCATAGAAATGCCCTTTCTCCAACATTGGTGTGTCCGGTCCACGGCGTCATCCTTACTTGTGGGATATTCTCTTCCCCAACAGGAAATGGCAAAGAGTCCCAGCAAAGCTGGCCATATAGTCCCTCCTAGGCTCCGCCCACCCCAGTCATTCTCTTTGCCGTTGCACAGGCAACATCTCCACGGAGATGGTTAAGAGTTTTTTGGTGTTTTAATGTAGTTTTTATTCTTCTATCAAGTGTTTGTTATTTTAAAATAGTGCTGGTATGTACTATTTACTCTGAAACAGAAAAGGATGAAGATTTCTGTTTGTGAGAGGAAGATGATTTTAGCAGACAGTAACTAAAATCGATTGCTGTTTCCACATAGGACTGTTGAGATGAAGTAACTTCAGTTGGGGGAAACAGTTAGCAGACTTTTCTGCTTAAGGTATGACTAGCCATATTTCTAACAAGACTGAGTAATGCTGGAAGGCTGTATTTCCCCTCATGGGGACCGGTAAGCCATTTTCTTAGTCAAACATAAAAGAATAAAGGGCTTAAAAAGGGCTAAAAAACTGGTAGACATTTTTATGGGCTAAATTGATTGCTTTATTGGGGCATTTTATTCAGATTCTAGCTAACAATTGGCATTTATAATCTTGGGGAACATTTAAAAAACGGCAGGCACTGTGTTGGACACCTTTTTTAGTCTGGGGGCCTTTCTAGTTATAGACTGAGCCTCATTTTCGCGCCATTACTGCACAGTTGTTTTTGGAGAACAGGGCATGCAGATGCATGTGTGAGGATCTAAGAATCACTAAAAAAGCTTCTAGAAGGCGTCATTTGGTATCGTATTCCCCTCTGGGCTTGGTTGGGTCTCAGCAAAGACTATAGCTGGGACTGTATAGGGGTTAAATTTAAAAACGGCTCCGGTTCCGTTATTTTAAGGGTTAAAGCTCTGAAATTTGGTGTGCAATACTTTTAATGCTTTAAGACACTGTGGTAATTTTTGAACAATTCCTTCATACTTTTTCACATATTCAGTAATAAAGTGTTTTAAGTTTGAAATTTAAAGGGACAGTAACGGTTTTATTTTAAAACGTTTTTTGTGCTTTGTTGACAAGTTTAAGCCTGTTTAACATGTCTGTACCTTCAGATAAGCTATGTTCTATATGTATGAAAGCCAATGTGTCTCCCCATTTAAATTTATGTGATAATTGTGCCATAGCGTCCAAACAAAGTAAGGACAGTAATGCCACAGATTATGATATTGCCCAAGATGATTCCTCAAATGAGGGGAGTAAACATGATACTACATCATCCCCTACTGTGTCTACACCAGTTTTGCCCATACAGGAGGCCCCTAGTACATCTAGTGCGCCAATACTTATTACCATGCAACAATTAACGGCTGTAATGGATAACTCCATAGCAAATCTTTTATCCAAAATGCCTACTTATCAGAGAAAGCGCGATTGCTCTGTTTTAAACACTGAAGAGCAAGAGGGCGCTGATGATAACTGTTCTGACATACCCTCACACCAATCTCAAGGGGCCATGAGGGAGGTTTTGTCTGATGGAGAAATCTCAGATTCAGGAAAAATTTCTCATCAAGCTGAACCTGATGTTGTGACATTTAAATTTAAATTAGAACATCTCCGCGCACTGCTTAAGGAGGTGTTATCTACTCTGGATGATTGTGACAATTTGGTCATTCCAGAGAAATTATGTAAGATGGACAAGTTCCTAGAGGTTCCGGTGCCCCCCGACGCTTTTCCTATACCCAAGCGGGTGGCGGACATAGTAAATAAAGAGTGGGAAAAGCCCGGCATACCTTTTGTTCCCCCCCCCCTATATTTAAGAAATTATTTCCTATAGTCGACCCCAGAAAGGACTTATGGCAGACAGTCCCCAAGGTCGAGGGGGCAGTTTCTACTCTAAACAAACGCACTACTATTCCTATCGAAGATAGTTGTGCTTTTAAAGATCCTATGGATAAAAAATTAGAAGGTTTGCTTAAAAAGATTTTTGTACAGCAAGGTTACCTTCTACAACCAATTTCATGCATTGTTCCTGTCACTACGGCAGCGTGTTTCTGGTTTGAGGAACTAGAAAAGTCGCTCAGTAGAGAAACTCCATATGAGGAGGTTATGGACAGAGTTCACGCACTTAAATTGGCTAACTCTTTTGTTTTAGATGCCGCTTTGCAATTAGCTAGATTAGCGGCGAAAAATTCAGGGTTTGCTATCGTGGCGCGCAGAGCGCTTTGGCTAAAGTCTTGGTCAGCGGATGTGTCTTCCAAGACAAAATTGCTTAACATCCCTTTCAAAGGTAAAACATTATTTGGAACAGAATTGAAAGAGATTATTTCAGACATCACTGGGGGAAAGGGCCACGCCCTCCCACAGGATAGGTCTTTTAAGGCTAAAAACAAGCCTAATTTTTGTCCCTTTCGCAGAAACGGACCAGCCTCTAATTCTGCATCCTCTAAGCAAGAGGGTAATGCCTCACAACCCAAACCAGCCTGGAAACCAATGCATGGCTGGAACAAGGGTAAGCAGGCCAAGAAGCCTACCACTGCTACCAAAACAGCATGAAGGGATAGCCCCCGATCCGGGACCAGATCTAGTGGGGGGCAGTCTCTCTCTCTTTGCTCAGGCTTGGGCAAGAGATGTTCAGGATCCTTGGGCGCTAGAAATAGTTTCTCAAGGTTATCTCCTGGAATTCAAGGAACTACCCCCAAGGGGAAGGTTCCACAGGTCTCACTTATCCTCAAACCAAATAAAGAGACAGGCATTCTTACATTGTGTAGAAGACCTGTTAAAGATGGGAGTGATACATCCAGTTCCAATAAGAAAACAAGGAATGGGATTTTATTCCAATCTGTTCGTAGTTCCCAAAAAAGAGGGAACATTCAGACCAATTTTGGATTTGAAGATCCTAAACAAATTTCTCAGGGTACCATCGCTCAAAATGGAAACTATTCGAATGATCCTACCCACCATCCAGGAAAGTCAATTTATGACTACCGTGGATTTAAAGGATGCATACCTACATATTCCTATCCACAAGGAACATCATCAGTTCCTAAGGTTTGCTTTTCTGGACAAGCATTACCAGTTTGTGGCACTTCCATTCGGATTAGCCACTGCTCCAAGGATTTTCACAAAGGTACTAGGGTCCCTTCTAGCGGTTCTAAGACCAAGGGGCATTGCAGTAGTACCTTACTTGGACGACATCCTAATTCAAGCGTCGTCCCTGTCAAAAGCAAAGGCTCATACGGACATCGTCCTAGCCTTTCTCAGATCTCACGGATGGAAGGTGAACAAAGAAAAAAGTTCTCTGTCTCCGTCGACAAGAGTTCCCTTCTTGGGAACAATAATAGATTCCTTAGAAATGAGGATTTTTCTGACAGAGGTCAGAAAATCAAAACTTCTAAGCTCTTGTCAAGTACTTCATTCTGTTCCTCGTCCTTCCATAGCGCAGTGCATGGAAGTAATAGGATTGATGGTTGCAACAATGGACATAGTTCCTTTTGCACAAATTCATCTAAGACCATTACAACTGTGCATGCTCAAACAGTGGAATGGGGATTATACAGACTTGTCTCCGATGATTCAAGTAGATCAAAAGACCAGAGATTCACTCCGTTGGTGGCTGTCCCTGGACAATCTGTCCCAGGGAATGAGCTTCCGCAGACCAGAGTGGGTCATTGTCACGACCGACGCCAGTCTAGTGGGCTGGGGCGCGGTCTGGGAATCCCTGAAAGCTCAGGGTCTATGGTCTCGGGAAGAGTCTCTTCTCCCGATAAACATTCTGGAACTGAGAGCGATATTCAATGCTCTCAGAGCTTGGCCTCAACTAGCAAAGGCCAAATTCATAAGGTTCCAATCAGACAACATGACGACCGTTGCATATATCAATCATCAGGGGGGAACAAGGAGTTCCCTGGCGATGAAAGAAGTGACCAAAATAATTCAATGTGCGGAGGATCACTCCTGCCACTTGTCTGCGATCCACATCCCAGGAGTGGAAAATTGGGAAGCGGATTTTCTGAGTCGTCAGACATTCCATCCGGGGGAGTGGGAACTCCATCCGGAAATCTTTGCCCAAATAACTCAATTATGGGGCATTCCAGACATGGATCTGATGGCGTCTCGTCAGAACTTCAAGGTTCCTTGCTACGGGTCCAGATCCAGGGATCCCAAGGCGACCCTAGTAGATGCACTAGTAGCACCTTGGACCTTCAACCTAGCTTATGTGTTTCCACCGTTTCCTCTCATTCCCAGGCTGGTAGCCAGGATCAATCAGGAGAGGGCCTCGGTGATCTTGATAGCTCCTGCGTGGCCACGCAGGACTTGGTATGCAGACCTGGTGAATATGTCATCGGCTCCACCATGGAAGCTACCTTTGAGACAGGACCTTCTTGTTCAGGGTCCATTCGAACATCCGAATCTGGTTTCCCTCCAACTGACGGCTTGGAGATTGAACGCTTGATTTTATCAAAGCGTGGGTTTTCAGATTCTGTAATAGATACTCTGATTCAGGCTAGAAAGCCTGTAACTAGAAAAATTTACCATAAAATATGGAAAAAATATATCTGTTGGTGTGAATCCAAAGGATTCCCATGGAACAAGATAAAAATTCCTAAGATTCTATCCTTTCTACAAGAAGGTTTGGAGAAAGGATTATCTGCAAGTTCTCTAAAGGGACAGATCTCTGCTTTATCTGTCTTACTGCACAAAAGACTGGCAGCTGTGCCAGATGTTCAAGCATTTGTTCAGGCTCTGGTTAGGATCAAGCCTGTTTACAGACCTTTGACTCCTCCCTGGAGTCTAAATCTAGTTCTTTCAGTTCTTCAAGGGGTTCCGTTTGAACCTTTACATTCCATAGATATTAAGTTACTATCTTGGAAAGTTTTGTTTTTGGTTGCAATTTCTTCTGCTAGAAGAGTTTCAGAGTTATCTGCTCTGCAGTGTTCTCTGCCTTATCTGGTGTTCCATGCAGATAAGGTGGTTTTGCGTACTAAGCCTGGTTTTCTTCCGAAAGTTGTTTCTAACAAAAATATTAACCAGGAGATAGTTGTACCTTCTTTGTGTCCAAATCCAGTTTCAAAGAAGGAACGTTTGTTACACAATTTGGACGTTGTCCGTGCTCTAAAGTTCTATTTAGAGGCTACTAAAGATTTCAGACAAACATCTTCCTTGTTTGTTGTTTATTCTGGTAAAAGGAGAGGTCAAAAAGCGACTGCTACCTCTCTTTCCTTTTGGCTTAAAAGCATTATCCGATTGGCTTATGAGACTGCCGGACGGCAGCCTCCTGAAAGAATCACAGCTCACTCCACTAGGGCTGTGGCTTCCACATGGGCCTTCAAGAACGAGGCTTCTGTTGACCAGATATGTAAGGCAGCGACTTGGTCTTCACTGCACACTTTTGCCAAATTTTACAAATTTGATACTTTTGCTTCTTCGGAGGCTATTTTTGGGAGAAAGGTTTTGCAAGTTGTGGTGCCTTCCGTTTAGGTGACCTGATTTGCTCCCTCCCTTCATCCGTGTCCTAAAGCTTTGGTATTGGTTCCCACAAGTAAGGATGACGCCGTGGACCGGACACACCAATGTTGGAGAAAACAGAATTTATGCTTACCTGATAAATTACTTTCTCCAACGGTGTGTCCGGTCCACGGCCCGCCCTGGTTTTTTAATCAGGTCTGATGAATTATTTTCTCTAACTACAGTCACCACGGTACCATATGGTTTCTCCTATATATATTTCCTCCTGTCCGTCGGTCGAATGACTGGGGTGGGCGGAGCCTAGGAGGGACTATATGGCCAGCTTTGCTGGGACTCTTTGCCATTTCCTGTTGGGGAAGAGAATATCCCACAAGTAAGGATAACGCCGTGGACCGGACACACCGTTGGAGAAAGTAATTTATCAGGTAAGCATAAATTCTGTTTTTCAGGGCTATGGGGAGCTTAGGTTTTTTAGATAGGGTTTTATTTGGGGGGGTTGGGTGGAGGGTTTTACTGTTGGGGGGTGTTAGTATTTTATTACAGGTAAAAGAGCTGATTTCTTTGGGGCAATGCCCCGCAAAAAAAGCCCTTTAAGGGCCATTGGTAGTTTATTGTAGACTAGGGTTTTTTATTTTGGGGGGGCTTTTTTATTTTGATAGGGCTATTAGAGTAGGTGTAATTCTTTTTTATTTTTGATAATGTGGTTTGTTTTTTTTTGTAATTTAGTAGTTTTTTATTTTTTGTTAGTGTTTATTTTTTTGTAATTTAGTCATTTTTAATAATGTTTAATAGTATATTTTAATAATTTCAGTAGGGTTAAGTTTTTTTAATATGTAATTTAGTTAATTTAACTGCTAGTTTAATGTAATTTTAGTTTAATAGTTAGGGTAGGTTAATTAATAGTTTAAAATTAGTTTATTTTAATTCTACAGGTAAATTTACATTTATTTGAAGATAGGGAACTTGTAATTTTAATGTAAAGTTAGCGGGTTGTTAGGTTTAGGGGTTAATAGCGTGATTTAGTTTATGGCGATGTGGGGGCCTGGCAGTTTAGGGGTTAATAAGTTTAGTTGGTGGTAGTGATGTGGGAGGCCAGAGGTTTAGGGGTTAATACGTTTATTTAGTGGCGGGGGGGTCCGGGAGCGGAGGGATAGGGGTTAAACATTTTAGTATAGTGGCAGTGTTTAGTGACAGGGTATAAATAAAGTTGGTAAAAAAGCTGAATAGACGTGAGATCAATGACTGCTAGTTAACAACAGTCCGATGCTCATCGCCCCGCACTTGGTGCGCGTCTTTTTACCGTCTTTTTTTTATAAATATGGAGATCGTATTCAGGTCCGCGGCTGCGATGTTAGACGAGCGTATTGGTGCTGGCGAATGCAGCATAGTTGAGGCTTTGATAAATATTCCCCTATTTGTACACCAGCAATAGAGAGTATTTGTACACCAGAACACGGGCAGTAGAAAGTATTTGTACACCAGAACACGGGCAGTAGAAACTATTTGTACACCGGTAAATGTTATGATGCTTCTTATGTACAGTAGAGAGTGTAATTACATGGCGCATGGGCAGTAAGGAGTGTAATGAGGCAGTGCACGGGCAGTAAGGAGTGTAATGAGGCAGTGCACGGGCAGTAAGGAGTGTAATGATGAAGCGCATGTGCAGTAGAGAGTAATGACGCGGCACACCAGCAGTTGGGAGTATCAGATGATTCTTAGGCACTAGGAGCCAGGCTAATACAGTGGAATCAGATGCAGGGAGAAGGAAGAACTATTTTCATTAGGGAGTTAGAATACTGCTGGCTGTCCTTGCGCACTCTAATGCTTTTGCTATGACTGTTGATAGGTGCGCACTCTGCGGATGCATCTCTTCACAGCTCTCCAGCTGGTCTGTCTCGCTGTCCTATGGACCGTCATGTCCACAGCTGCATCACTAGCCTTTCCGTTCATCCTTATCCTCACTGTGCCACTGCGTATATTCCTGCTCCGGAGAATCTTCACTACTCGAGAGATGAAATACGTAAGTCCTGTCTGTGTATCTCTGTACCCCTGGTGGCTTCCCCAGCTACCTCACACTGCTGTCTCCCCCAGCTACCTCACACTGCTGTCTCCCCCAGCTACCTCATACTGCTGTCTCCCCCAGCTACCTCATACTGCTGTCTCCCCCAGCTACCTCACACTGCTGTCTCCCCCAGCTACCTCACACTGCTGTCTCCCCCAGCTACCTCACACTGCTGTCTCTTCTCCTCTATCTTCTCATGTACATGTCACCCTGTCTCTTCTCTGTCTTCTCATGTACACGTCACCCTGTCTCTTCTCTGTCTTCTCATGTACACGTCACCCTGTCTCTTCTCCTCTGTCTTCTCATGTACATGTCACCCTGTCTCTCCTCTGTCTTCTCATGTACACGTCACCCTGTCTCTCCTCTGTCTTCTCATGTACACGTCACCCTGTCTCTTCTCTGTCTTCTCATGTACACGTCACCCTGTCTCTCCTCTGTCTTCTCATGTACACGTCACCCTGTCTCTCCTCTGACTTCTCATGTACACGTCACCCTGTCTCTCCTCTGTCTTCTCATGTACATGTCACCCTGTCTCTTCTCCTCTGTCTTCTCATGTACATGTCACCCTGTCTCTCCTCTGTCTTCTCATGTACATGTCACCCTGTCTCTTTCTTCTGTATCAGGTTGGTGTCTGCCTCCCTAGAACAGTGCCCATTTGGTGATAGTAATGACAAGGGGTACGCCTGACTTTTTCTCTCTCCTCACAGCTGGACGCTGATGAAGTGGTGCCCATTTTTGATGAGCAGGAGGGTGTGGATGAATATAATGAGATGCCTATGCCAGTATAGCACCAGATGTGACTGACACAGCTAGCGGAGTGACAACCCCTGAACCAGTGTATCCCTCTCCACAATCATGTGAATTACAAATGGTCAAGAAGCTCTTAAAAGCAGTGAGATGGTTTGTGGTTGTTGGACATTGCTGCTCCACTACAAGGATGAGGGAACGGAGCCTGTTGTGATATCTCCAGCTAAAGACTGTTTGCTGCTAAAGGGACTGTAGGGCACAAGGCTCTAGACATTCAATTGCAGTAACGTCTCACACAAAGCGGGTGGCTTCTGACGCTCTCCCGGGGCAACTGAAGGACATTATGGGGCACAGTCTCTGTGTTTAAAGCTCAGAACTTTTAATTGCAATGAAGTTGGTGGACATGGTGTAATTACTGTCTGCATATTTATATATTAATATCATAGCCGATGGGCCAGAAATCAAATGACACATGCGAAATATTTCCTCATATACTCAATATCATTATACAGAGCTGCTGACTTTAGATAGTGTTGTAAACTCAGCTCACTATTGCTGTGTAGATACTCAGTATTATTTTATTTATCAAAAATACTCTAATCATTAAATAGAACTTTATCATTGTGTAGATGCATCATTATACAGTACAGTAGTGTGCTCATTATCAGTGTATAGATACTCACATCATTATACAGTGCAGTGTGCTCATTATCAGTGTATAGATACTCACATCATTATACAGTGTAGTGTTCTCATTATCAGTGTATAGATACTCACATCATTATACAGTGTAGTGTGCTCATTATCAGTGTATAGATACACACATTATACAGTACAGTGTGCTCATTATCAGTGTATAGATACTGACATCATTATACAGTGTAGTGTTCTCATTATCAGTGTATAGATACTCACATCATTATACAGTGTAGTGTGCTCATTATCAGTGTATAGATACTGACATCATTATACAGTGTAGTGTTCTCATTATCAGTGTATAGATACTTACATCATTATACAGTGCAGTGTGCTCATTATCAGTGTATAGATACTCACATCATTATACAGTACAGTGTGCTCATTATCAGTGTATAGATACTTACATCATTATACAGTACAGTGTGCTCATTATCAGTGTATAGATACTCACATCATCATTATACAGTGCAGTGTGCTCATTATCAGTGTATTGATATTCACATCATTATACAGTGCAGTGTGCTTATTATCAGTGTATAGATACTTACATCATTATACAGTGCAGTGTGCTCATTATCAGTGTATAGATACTCACATCATTATACAGTACAGTGTGCTCATTATCAGTGTATAGATACTCACATCATCATTATACAGTGCAGTGTGCTCATTATCAGTGTATTGATATTCACATCATTATACAGTGCAGTGTGCTTATTATCAGTGTATAGATACTTACATCATTATACAGTACAGTGTGCTCATTATCAGTGTATAGATACTCACATCATTATACAGTACAGTGTGCTCATTATCAGTGTATAGATACTCACATCATTATACAGTACAGCGTGCTCATTATCAGTGTATAGATACTCACATCATTATACAGTGTGCTCATTATCAGTGTATAGATACTCACATCATCATTATACAGTGCAGTGTGCTCATTATCAGTGTATTGATATTCACATCATTATACAGTGCAGTGTGCTTATTATCAGTGTATAGATACTTACATCATTATACAGTGCAGTGTGCTCATTATCAGTGTATAGATACTTACATCATTATACAGTGCAGTGTGCTTATTATCAGTGTATAGATACTTACATCATTATACAGTGCAGTGTGCTCATTATCAGTGTATAGATACTCACATCATTATACAGTGCAGTGTGCTTATTATCAGTGTATAGATACTTACATCATTATACAGTGCAGTGTGCTCATTATCAGTGTATAGATACTTACATCATTATACTGTACAGCGTGCTCATTATCAGTGTATAGATACTCACATCATTATACAGTGTGCTCGTTATCAGTGAATAGATACTCACATCATTATACAGTACAGTGTGCTCATTATCAGTGTATAGATACTCACATCATTATACAGTACAGTGTGCTCATTATCAGTGTATAGATACTCACATCATTATACAGTGAAATGTGCTCATTATCAGTATATAGATACTTACATCATTATACAGTACAGCGTGCTCATTATCAGTGTATAGATACTCACATCATTATACAGTGTGCTCATTATCAGTGTATAGATACTCACATCATTATACAGTGCAGTGTGCTCATTATCAGTATATAGATACTCACATAATTATATAGTACAGTGTGCTCATTATCAGTGTAAAGATACTCACATCATTATACAGTACAGTGTGCTCATTATCAGTGTATAAATACTCACATTATTATACAGTACAGTGTGCTCATTATCAGTGTATAGATACTCACATCATTATACAGTGCAGTGTGCTTATTATCAGTGTATAGATACTTACATCATTATACAGTGCAGTGTGCTCATTATCAGTGTATAGATACTTACATCATTATACTGTACAGCGTGCTCATTATCAGTGTATAGATACTCACATCATTATACAGTGTGCTCGTTATCAGTGAATAGATACTCACATCATTATACAGTACAGTGTGCTCATTATCAGTGTATAGATACTCACATCATTATACAGTACAGCGTGCTTATCATCAGTGTATAGATACTCACATCATTATACAGTGCTTATCATCAGTGTATAGATACTCACATCATTATACAGTACAGTGTGCTCATTATCAGTATATAGATACTCACATCATTATACAGTGCAGTGTGCTCATTATCAGTGTATAGATACTCACATCTTTATACAGTACAGTGTGCTCATTATCAGTGTATAGATACTCACATCATTATACAGTACAGTGTGCTCATTATCAGTGTATAAATACTCACATCATTATACAGTGCTCATTATCAGTGTATAGATACTCACATCATTATACAGTGTGCTCATTATCAGTGTGTAGATACTCACATCATTATACAGTACAGTGTGCTCTTTATCAGTGTATAGATACTCACATCATTATATAGTACAGTGTGCTCATTATCAGTGTATAGATACTCACATCATTATACAGTACAGTGTGCTCTTTATCAGTCTATAGATAGTCACATAATTATACAGTAGTGTGCTCATTATCAGTGTATAGATACTCACATCATTATACAGTGTGCTCATTATCAGTGTATAGACACTCACATCATTATACAGTACAGTGTGCTCATTATCAGTGTATATATACTCACATCATTATACAGTACAGTGTGCTCATTATTAGTGTATAGATACTCACGTCATTATACAGTACAGTGTGCTCATTATCAGTGTATAGATACTCACATCATTATACAGTACAGTGTGCTCATTATCAGTGTATAGATACTCACATTATTATACAGTACAGTGTGTTCATTATCAGTGTATAGATACTCACATCATTATACAGTACAGTGTGCTCATTATCAGTGTATAGATACTCACATCATTATACAGTGAACTCGTTATCAGTGTATAGATACTCACATCATTATACAGTACAGCATGCTCATTATCAGTGTATAGATACTCACATCATTATACAGTACAGTGTGCTCATTATCAGTGTATAGATACTCACATCATTATACAGTACAGCGTGCTCATTATCAGTGTATAGATACTCACATCATTATACAGTACAGTGTGCTCATTATCAGTGTATAGATACTCACATCATTATACAGTACAGTGTGCTCATTATCAGTGTATAGATCCTCACATCATTATACAGTACAGTGTGCTCATTATCAGTGTATATATACTCACATCATTATACAGTGCAGTGTGCTCAGTATCAGTGTATATATACTCACATCATTATACAGTACAGTGTGCTCATTATCAGTGTATAGATACTCACATCATTATACAGTGCAGTGTGCTCAGTATCAGTGTATATATACTCACATCATTATACAGTACAGTGTGCTCATTATCAGTGTATAGATACTCACATCATTATACAGTGCAGTGTGCTCATTATCAGTGTATAGATACTCACATCATTATACAGTACAGCGTGCTCATTATCAGTGTATAGATACTCACATCATTATACAGTACAGTGTGCTCATTATCAGTGTATAGATACTCACATCATTATACAGTACAGTGTGCTCATTATCAGCGTATAGATACTCACATCATTATACAGTACAGTGTGCTCATTATCAGTGTATAGATACTCACATCATTATACAGTACAGTGTGCTCATTATCAGTGTATAGATACTCACATTATTATACAGTACAGTGTGCTCATTATCAGTGTATAGATACTTACATCATTATACAGTACAGTAGTGTGCTCATTATCAGTGTATAGATACTCACATCATTATACAGTACAGTGTGCTCATTATCTGTGTATAGATACTCACATCATTATACAGTACAGTGTGCTCATTATCAGTGTATAGATACTCACATCATTATACAGTACAGTGTGCTCATTATCAGTGTATAGATACTCACATCATTATACAGTACAGTGTGCTCATTATCAGTGTATAGATACTCACATCGTTATACAGTGCAGTGTGCTCATTATCAGTGTATAGATACTCACATCATTATACAGTACAGTGTGCTCATTATCAGTGTATAGATACTCACATCATTATACAGTACAGTGTGCTCATTATCAGTGTATAGATACATCATTATACAGTGCAGTGTGCTCATTAACAGTGTATAGATACTCACATCATTATACAGTACAGTGTGCTCATTATCAGTGTATTGATACTCACATCATTATACAGTACAGTGTGCTCATTATCAGTGTATAGATACTCACATCATTATACAGTACAGTGTGCTCATTATCAGTATATAGATACTCACATCATTATACAGTGCAGCATGCTCATTATCAGTGTATAGATACTCACATCATTATACAGTGCAGTGTGCTCATTATCAGTGTATAGATACTCACATCATTATACAGTACAGTGTGCTCATTATCAGTGTATAGATACTCACATTATACAGTACACGAGAGTGGCGGGTAAAACCATTGCTGGTAATTTGATTTAAATACAACTTTAAAACAGACAACCATAAAACCGGCTGCAAACTTGGATGGCGGCAAGTGAGTTCTAAACTAGCCTCAACACGACAGGAGGTCAATGGCTAGATACTCACATCATTATACAGTGCAGTGTGTTTATTAACAGTGTATAGATACTCACATCATTATACAGTACAGTGTGCTCATTATCAGTGTATAGATACTCACATCATTATACAGTGCAGTGTGCTTATTATCAGTGTATAGATACTCACATCATTATACAGTACAGCGTGCTCATTATCAGGGTATAGATACTCACATCATTATACAGTACAGTGTGCTCATTATCAGTGTATAGATACTCACATCATTATACAGTACAGTGTGCTCATTATCAGTGTATAGATACTCACATCATTATACAGTACAGTGTGCTCATTATCAGTGTATAGATACTCACATCATTATACAGTACAGTGTGCTCATTATCAGTGTATAGATACTCACATCATTATACAGTACAGTGTGCTCATTATCAGTGTATAGATACTCACATCATTATACAGTACAGTGTGCTCATTATCAGTGTATAGATACTCACATCATTATACAGTACAGTGTGCTCATTATCAGTGTATAGATACTCACATCATTATACAGTGCAGTGTGCTCATTATCAGTGTATAGATACTCACATCATTATACAGTGCAGTGTGCTCATTATCAGTGTATAGATACTCACATCATTATACAGTACAGTGTGCTCATTATCAGTGTATAGATACTCACATCATTATACAGTACAGCGTGCTCATTATCAGTGTATAGATACTCACATCATTATACAGTGCACTGTGCTCATTATCAGTGTATAGATACTCACATCATTATACAGTACAGTGTGCTCATTATCAGTGTATAGATACTCACATCATTATACAGTACAGTGTGCTCATTATCAGTGTATAGATACTCACATCATTATACAGTACAGTGTGCTCATTATCAGTGTATAGATACTCACATCATTATACAGTACAGTGTGCTCATTATCAGTGTATAGATACTCACATCATTATACAGTACAGTGTGCTCATTATCAGTGTATAGATACTCACATCATTATACAGTACAGTGTGCTCATTATCAGTGTATAGATACTCACATCATTATACAGTGCAGTGTGCTCATTATCAGTGTATAGATACTCACATCATTATACAGTACAGTGTGCTCATTATCAGTGTATAGATACTCACATCATTATACAGTACAGTGTGCTCATTATCAGTGTATAGATACTCACATCATTATACAATACAGTGTGCTCATTATCAGTGTATAGATACTCACATCATTATACAATACAGTGTGCTCATTATCAGTATATAGATACTCACATCATTATACAGTGCAGCATGCTCATTATCAGTGTATAGATACTCACATCATTATACAGTGCAGTGTGCTCATTATCAGTGTATAGATACTCACATCATTATACAGTACAGTGTGCTCATTATCAGTGTATAGATACTCAATTATACAGTACACGAGAGTGGCGGGTAAAACCATTGCTGGTAATTTGATTTAAATACAACTTTAAAACAGACAACCATAAAACCGGCTGCAAACTTGGATGGCGGCAAGTGAGTTCTAAACTAGCCTCAACACGACAGGAGGTCAATGGCTAGATACTCACATCATTATACAGTACAGTATGCTCATTATCAGTGTATAGATACTCACATCATTATACAGTACAGTGTGCTCATTATCAGTGTATAGATACTCACATCATTATACAGTACAGTGTGCTCATTATCAGTGTATAGATACTCACATCATTATACAGTACAGTAGTGTGCTCATTATCAGTGTATAGATACTCACATCATTATACAGTACAGTGTGCTCATTATCAGTGTATAGATACTCACATCATTATACAGTACAGTGTGCTCATTATCAGTGTATAGATACTCACATCATTATACAGTACAGTGTGCTCATTATCAGTGTATAGATACTCACATCATTATACAGTACAGTGTGCTCATTATCAGTGTATAGATACTCACATCATTATACAGTACAGTGTGCTCATTATCAGTGTATAGATACTCACATCATTATACAGTACAGTGTGCTCATTATCAGTGTATAGATACTCACATCATTATACAGTGCAGTGTGCTCATTATCAGTGTATAGATACTCACATCATTATACAGTACAGTGTGCTCATTATCAGTGTATAGATACTCACATCATTATACAGTGCAGTGTGCTCATTATCAGTGTATAGATACTCACATCATTATACAGTGTGCTCATTATCAGTGTATAGATACTCACATCATTATACAGTACAGTGTGCTCATTATCAGTGTATAGATACTCACATCATTATACAGTACAGTGTGCTCATTATCAGTGTATAGATACTCACATCATTATACAGTACAGTGTGCTCATTATCAGTGTATAGATACTCACATCATTATACAGTACAGTGTGCTCATTATCAGTGTATAGATACTCACATCATTATACAGTACAGTGTGCTCATTATCAGTGTATAGATACTCACATCATTATACAGTACAGTGTGCTCATTATCAGTGTATAGATACTCACATCATTATACAGTGTGCTCATTATCAGTGTATAGATACTCACATCATTATACAGTACAGTGTGCTCATTATCAGTGTATAGATACTCACATCATTATACAGTACAGTGTGCTCATTATCAGTGTATAGATACTCACATCATTATACAGTACAGTGTGCTCATTATCAGTGTATAGATACTCACATCATTATACAGTACAGTGTGCTCATTATCAGTGTATAGATACTCACATCATTATACAGTACAGTGTGCTCATTATCAGTGTATAGATACTCACATCATTATACAGTCCAGAGTGCTCATTATTAGTGTATAGATACTCACATCATTATACAGTGTGCTCATTATCAGTGTATAGATACTCACATCATTATACAGTACAGTGTGCTCATTATCAGTGTATAGATACTCACATCATTATACAGTACAGTGTGCTCATTATCAGTGTATAGATACTCACATCATTATACAGTGCAGCGTGCTCATTATCAGTGTATAGATACTCACATCATTATACAGTACAGCGTGCTCATTATCAGTGTATAGATACTCACATCATTATACAGTACAGTGTGCTCATTATCAGTGTATAGATACTCACATCATTATACAGTGTAGTGTGCTCATTATCAGTGTATAGATACTCACATCATTATACAGTACAGTGTGCTCATTATCAGTGTATAGATACTCACATCATTATACAGTGCAGTGTGCTCATTATCAGTGTATAGATACTCACATCATTATACAGTACAGCGTGCTCATTATCAGTGTATAGATACTCACATCATTATACAGTGTAGTGTGCTCATTATCAGTGTATAGATACTCACATCATTATACAGTACAGCGTGCTCATTATCAGTGTATAGATACTCACATCATTATACAGTGTAGTGTGCTCATTATCAGTGTATAGATACTCACATCATTATACAGTACAGTGTGCTCATTATCAGTGTATAGATACTCACATCATTATACAGTGCAGTGTGCTCATTATCAGTGTATAGATACTCACATCATTATACAGTACAGTGTGCTCATTATCAGTGTATAGATACTCACATCATTATACAGTACAGTGTGCTCATTATCAGTGTATAGATACTCACATCATTATACAGTGCAGTGTGCTTATTATCAGTGTATAGATACTCACATCATTATACAGTACAGTGTGCTCATCATCAGTGTATAGATACTCACATCATTATACAGTGCAGTGTGCTCATTATCAGTGTATAGATACTCACATCATTATACAGTGTGCTCATTTTAGGTGTATAGATACTCACATCATTATACAGTACAGTGTGCTTATTATCATTGTATAGATAATCACATCAGTATACAGTACAGTGTACTCATTATCAGTGTATAGATACTCACATAATTATACCGTACAGCGTGCTCATTATCAGTATATAGATACTCACATCATTATACAGTACAGTGTGCTCATTATCAGTGTATAGATACTCACATCATTATACAGTACAGTCTGCTCATTATCAGTGTATAGATACTCACATCATTATACAGTACAGTGTGCTCATTATCAGTATATAGATACTCACATCATTATACAGTGTGCTCATTATTAGTGTATAGATACTCACATCATTATATAGTACAGTGTGCTCATTATCAGTGTATAGATACTCACATCATTATACAGTACAGTGTGCTCATTATCAGTGTATAGATACTCACATCATTATACAGTGTGCTCATTATCAGTGTATAGATACTGACATCATTATACAGTACAGCGTGCTCATTATCAGTGTATAGATACTCACATCATTATACAGTGCAGTGTGCTCATTATCAGTGTATAGATACTCACATCATTATACAGTACAGTGTGCTCATTATCAGTGTATAGATACTCACATCATTATACAGTACAGTGTGCTCATTATCAGTGTATAGATACTCACATCATTATACAGTGCAGTGTGCTCATTATCAGTGTATAGATACATCATTATACAGTACAGTGTGCTCATTATCAGTGTATAGATACTCACATCATTATACAGTACAGTGTGCTCATTATCAGTGTATAGATACTCACATCATTATACAGTGTAGTGTGCTCATTATCAGTGTATAGATACTCACATCATTATACAGTACAGTGTGCTCATTATCAGTGTATAGATACTCACATCATTATACAGTACAGTGTGCTCATTATCAGTGTATAGATACTCACATCATTATACAGTACAGTGTGCTCATTATCAGTGTATAGATACTCACATCATTATACAGTACAGTGTGCTCATTATCAGTGTATAGATACTCACATCATTATACAGTACAGTGTGCTCATTATCAGTGTATAGATACTCACATCATTATACAGTACAGTGTGCTCATTATCAGTGTATAGATACTCACATCATTATACAGTACAGTGTGCTCATTATCAGTGTATAGATACTCACATCATTATACAGTACAGTGTGCTCATTATCAGTGTATAGATACTCACATCATTATACAGTACAGTGTGCTCATTATCAGTGTATAGATACTCACATCATTATACAGTACAGTGTGCTCATTATCAGTGTATAGATACTCACATCATTATACAGTACAGTGTGCTCATTATCAGTGTATAGATACTCACATCATTATACAGTACAGTGTGCTCATTATCAGTGTATAGATACTCACATCATTATACAGTACAGTGTGCTCATTATCAGTGTATAGATACTCACATCATTATACAGTACAGTGTGCTCATTATCAGTGTATAGATACTCACATCATTATACAGTACAGTGTGCTCATTATCAGTGTATAGATACTCACATCATTATACAGTGTAGTGTGCTCATTATCAGTGTATAGATACTCACATCATTATACAGTGCAGTGTGCTCATTATCAGTGTATAGATACTCACATCATTATACAGTGCAGTGTGCTCATTATCAGTGTATAGATACTCACATCATTATACAGTACAGTGTGCTCATTATCAGTGTATAGATACTCACATCATTATACAGTACAGTGTGCTCATTATCAGTGTATAGATACTCACATCATTATACAGTACAGTGTGCTCATTATCAGTGTATAGATACTCACATCATTATACAGTACAGTGTGCTCATTATCAGTGTATAGATACTCACATCATTATACAGTACAGTGTGCTCATTATCAGTGTATAGATACTCACATCATTATACAGTACAGTGTGCTCATTATCAGTGTATAGATACTCACATCATTATACAGTGTGCTCATTATCAGTGTATAGATACTCACATCATTATACAGTACAGTGTGCTCATTATCAGTGTATAGATACTCACATCATTATACAGTACAGTGTGCTCATTATCAGTGTATAGATACTCACATCATTATACAGTACAGTGTGCTCATTATCAGTGTATAGATACTCACATCATTATACAGTACAGTGTGCTCATTATCAGTGTATAGATACTCACATCATTATACAGTGCAGTGTGCTCATTATCAGTGTATAGATACTCACATCATTATACAGTACAGTGTGCTCATTATCAGTGTATAGATACTCACATCATTATACAGTACAGTGTGCTCATTATCAGTGTATAGATACTCACATCATTATACAGTACAGTGTGCTCATTATTAGTGTATAGATACTCACATCATTATATAGTACAGTGTGCTCATTATCAGTGTATAGATACTCACATCATTATACAGTACAGTGTGTCATTATCAGTGTATAGATACTCACATCATTATACAGTACAGTGTGTCATTATCAGTGTATAGATACTCACATCATTATACAGTGTGCTCATTATTAGTGTATAGATACTCACATCATTATACAGTACAGTGTGCTCATTATCAGTGTATAGATACTCACATCATTATACAGTGCTCATTATCAGTGTATAGATACTCACATCATTATACAGTGCTCATTATCAGTGTATAGATACTCACATCATTATACAGTGCTCATTATCAGTGTATAGATACTCACATCATTATACAGTGCTCATTATCAGTGTATAGATACTCACATCATTATACAGTACAGTGTGCTCTTTATCAGTCTATAGATAGTCACATCATTATACAGTGTGCTCATTATCAGTGTTATAGATACTCACATCATTATACAGTACAGTGTGCTCATTATCAGTGTATAGATACTCACATCATTATACAGTACAGTGTGCTCATTATCAGTGTATAGATACTCACATCATTATACAGTGCAGTGTGCTCATTATCAGTGTATAGATACTCACATCATTATACAGTACAGCGTGCTCATTATCAGTGTATAGATACTCACATCATTATACAGTACAGTGTGCTCATTATCAGTGTATAGATACTCACATCATTATACAGTACAGTGTGCTCATTATCAGTGTATAGATACTCACATCATTATACAGTACAGTGTGCTCATTATCAGTGTATAGATACTCACATCATTATACAGTACAGTGTGCTCATTATCAGTGTATAGATACTCACATCATTATACAGTACAGTGTGCTCATTATCAGTGTATAGATACTCACATCATTATACAGTGCAGTGTGCTCATTATCAGTGTATAGATACTCACATCATTATACAGTACAGTGTGCTCATTATCAGTGTATAGATACTCACATCATTATACAGTACAGTGTGTTCATTATCAGTGTATAGATACTCACATCATTATACAGTACAGTGTGCTCATTATCAGTGTATAGATACTCACATCATTATACAGTGCTCATTATCAGTGTATAGATACTCACATCATTATACAGTACATTATGTTCATTATCAGTGTATAGATACTCACATCATTATACAGTACAGTGTGCTCATTATCAGTGTATAGATACTCACATCATTACACAGTGATCATTATCAGTGTATAGATACTCACATCATTATACAGTACAGTGTGCTCATTATCAGCGTATAGATACTCACATCATTATACAGTACAGTCTGCTTATTATCAGTGTATAGATACTTACATCATTATACAGTACAGTGTGCTCATTATCAGTGTATAGATACTTACATCATTATACAGTACATTATGTTCATTATCAGTGTATAGATACTCACATCATTATACAGTACAGTGTGCTCATTATCAGTGTATAGATACTCACATCATTATACAGTACATTATGTTCATTATCAGTGTATAGATACTCACATCATTATACAGTAGTGTGCTCATTATCAGTGTATAGATACTCACATCATTATACAGTACAGCGTGCTCATTATCAGTGTACAGATATTCACATCATTATACAGTACAGCGTGCTCATTATCAGTGTATAGATACTCACATCATTACACAGTGATCATTATCAGTGTATAGATACTCACATCATTATACAGTACAGTGTGCTCATTATCAGCGTATAGATACTCACATCATTATACAGTACAGTGTGCTTATTATCAGTGTATAGATACTTACATCATTATACAGTACAGTAGTGTGCTCATTATCAGTGTATAGATACTCACATCATTATACAGTACAGTGTGCTCATTATCAGTGTATAGATACTTACATCATTATACAGTACAGTAGTGTGCTCATTATCAGTGTATAGATACATCATTTTACAGTACAGTGTGCTCATTATCAGTGTATAGATACATCATTATACAGTACAGTGTGCTCATTATCAGTGTATAGATACTCACATCATTATACAGTGCAGTGTGCTCATTATCAGTGTATAGATACTCACATCATTATACAGTGCAGTGTGCTCATTATCAGTGTATAGATACTCACATCATTATACAGTACAGTGTGCTCATTATCAGTGTATAGATACTCACATCATTATACAGTACAGTGTGCTCATTATCAGTGTATAGATACTCACATCACTATACAGTGTAGTGTGCTCATTATCAGTGTATAGATACTCACATCATTATACAGTACAGTGTGCTCATTATCAGTGTATAGATACTCACATCATTATACAGTGCAGTGTGCTCATTATCAGTGTATAGATACTCACATCATTATACAGTGCAGTGTGCTCATTATCAGTGTATAGATACTCACATCATTATACAGTACAGTGTGCTCATTATCAGTGTATAGATACTCACATCATTATACAGTACAGTGTGCTCATTATCAGTATATAGATACTCACATCATTATACAGTGCAGTGTGCTCATTATTAGTGTATAGATACAACATTATACAGTACAGTGTGCTCATTATCAGTGTATAGATACTCACATCATTATACAGTACAGTGTGCTCATTATCAGTGTATAGATACTCACATCATTATACAGTACAGTGTGCTCATTATTAGTGTATAGATACTCACATCATTATACAGTACAGCATGCTCATTATCAGTGTATAGATACTCACATCATTATACAGTGTGCTCATTATCAGTGTATAGATACTCACATCAATATACAGTGCAGCGTGCTCATTATCAGTGTATAAATACTCACATTATTATACAGTACAGTGTGCTCATTATCAGTGTATAGATACTCACATCATTATACAGTACAGCGTGCTTATCATCAGTGTATAGATACTCACATCATTATACAGTACAGTGTGCTCATTATCAGTGTATAGATACTCACATCATTATACAGTACAGTGTGCTCATTATCAGTGTATAGATACTCACATCATTATACAGTGCAGTGTGCTCATTATCAGTGTATAGATACTCACATCATTATACAGTACAGTGTGCTCATTTTCAGTGTATAGATACTCACATCATTATATAGTACAGTGTGCTCATTATCAGTGTATAGATACTCACATCATTATACAGTGTAGTGTGCTCATTATCAGTGTATAGATACTCACATCATTATACAGTGCAGTGTGCTCATTATCAGTGTATAGATACTCACATCATTATACAGTGTGCTCATTTTCAGTGTATAGATACTCACATCATTATACAGTACAGTGTGCTTATTATCATTGTATAGATACTCACATCATTATACAGTACAGCGTACTCATTATCAGTGTATAGATACTCACATAATTATACAGTACAGCGTGCTCATTATCAGTATATAGATACTCACATCATTATACAGTACAATGTGCTCATTATCAGTGTATAGATACTCACATCATTATACAGTACAGTGTGCTCATTATCAGTGTATAGATACTCACATCATTATACAGTAGTGTGCTCATTATCAGTGTATAGATACTCACATCATTATACAGTACAGCGTGCTCATTATCAGTGTATAGATACTCACATCATTATACAGTACAGTGTGCTCATTATCAGTGTATAGATACTCACATCATTATACAGTACAGTGTGCTCATTATCAGTGTATAGATACTCACATCATTATACAGTACAGCGTGCTCATTATCAGTGTATAGATACTCACATCATTATACAGTGCAGTGTGCTCATTATCAGTGTATAGATACTCACATCATTATACAGTACAGAGTGCTCATTATCAGTGTATAGATACTCACATCATTATACAGTACAGTGTGCTCATTATCAGTGTATAGATACTCACATCATTATACAGTACAGTGTGCTCATTATCAGTGTATAGATACTCACATCATTATACAGTACAGTGTGCTCATTATCAGTGTATAGATACTCACATCATTATACAGTACAGAGTGCTCATTATCAGTGTATAGATACTCACATCATTATACAGTGCAGTGTGCTCATTATCAGTGTATAGATACTCACATCATTATACAGTACAGTGTGCTCATTATCAGTGTATAGATACTCACATCATTATACAGTACAGTGTGCTCATTATCAGTGTATAGATACTCACATCATTATACAGTACAGTGTGCTCATTATCAGTGTATAGATACTCACATCATTATACAGTACAGTGTGCTCATTATCAGTGTATAGATACTCACATCATTATACAGTACAGTGTGCTCATTATCAGTGTATAGATACTCACATCATTATACAGTACAGTGTGCTCATTATCAGTGTATAGATACTCACATCATTATACAGTACAGTGTGCTCATTATCAGTGTATAGATACTCACATCATTATACAGTACAGTGTGCTCATTATCAGTGTATAGATACTCACATCATTATACAGTGTGCTCATTATCAGTGTATAGATACTCACATCATTATACAGTACAGTGTGCTCATTATCAGTGTATAGATACTCACATCATTATACAGTACAGTGTGCTCATTATCAGTGTATAGATACTCACATCATTATACAGTACAGTGTGCTCATTATCAGTGTATAGATACTCACATCATTATACAGTACAGTGTGCTCATTATCAGTGTATAGATACTCACATCATTATACAGTACAGTGTGCTCATTATCAGTGTATAGATACTCACATCATTATACAGTACAGTGTGCTCATTATCAGTGTATAGATACTCACATCATTATACAGTACAGTGTGCTCATTATCAGTGTATAGATACTCACATCATTATACAGTACAGTGTGCTCATTATCAGTGTATAGATACTCACATCATTATACAGTACAGTGTGCTCATTATCAGTGTATAGATACTCACATCATTATACAGTGCAGTGTGCTCATTATCAGTGTATAGATACTCACATCATTATACATTGCAGTGTGCTCATTATCAGTGTATAGATACTCACATCTTTATACAGTACAGTGTGCTCATTATCAGTGTATAGATACTCACATCATTATACAGTACAGTGTGCTCATTATCAGTGTATAGATACTCACATCATTATACAGTACAGTGTGCTCATTATCAGTGTATAGATACTCACATCATTATACAGTGTGCTCATTATCAGTGTATAGATACTCACATCATTATATAGTACAGTGTGCTCATTATCAGTGTATAGATACTCACATCATTATACAGTACAGTGTGCTCTTTATCAGTCTATAGATAGTCACATCATTATACAGTGTGCTCATTATCAGTGTATAGATACTCACATCATTATACAGTACAGTGTGTCATTATCAGTGTATAGATACTCACATCATTATACAGTACAGTGTGCTCATTATCAGTGTATAGATACTCACATCATTATACAGTACAGTGTGCTCATTATCAGTGTATAGATACTCACATCATTATACAGTACAGTGTGCTCATTATCAGTGTATAGATACTCACATCATTATACAGTGCAGTGTGCTCATTATCAGTGTATAGATACTCACATCATTATACAGTACAGTGTGCTCATTATCAGTGTATAGATACTCACATCATTATACAGTACAGTGTGCTCATTATCAGTGTATAGATACTCACATCATTATACAGTACAGTGAGCTCATTATCAGTGTATAGATACTCACATCATTATACAGTAAACTGTGCTCATTATCAGTGTATAGATACTCACATCATTATACAGTACAGTGTGCTCATTATCAGTGTATAGATACTCACATCATTATACAGTACAGTGTGCTCATTATCAGTGTATAGATACTCACATCATTATACAGTACAGTGTGCTCATTATCAGTGTATAGATACTCACATCATTATACAGTTCAGTGTGCTCATTATCAGTGTATAGATACTCACATCATTATACAGTGCAGTGTGCTCATTATCAGTGTATAGATACTCACATCATTATACAGTACAGTGTGCTCATTATCAGTGTATAGATACTCACATCATTATACAGTACAGTGTGCTCATTATCAGTGTATAGATACTCACATCATTATACAGTACAGTGTGCTCATTATCAGTGTATAGATACTCACATCATTATACAGTACAGTGTGCTCATTATCAGTGTATAGATACTCACATCATTATACAGTACAGTGTGCTCATTATCAGTGTATAGATACTCACATCATTATACAGTACAGTGTGCTCATTATCAGTGTATAGATACTCACATCATTATACAGTACAGTGTGCTCATTATCAGTGTATAGATACTCACATCATTATACAGTACAGTGTGCTCATTATCAGTGTATAGATACTCACATCATTATACAGTACAGTGTGCTCATTATCAGTGTATAGATACTCACATCATTATACAGTGCAGTGTGCTCATTATCAGTGTATAGATACTCACATCATTATACAGTACAGTGTGCTCATTATCAGTGTATAGATACTCACATCATTATACAGTACAGTGTGCTCATTATCAGTGTATAGATACTCACATCATTATACAGTACAGTCTGCTCATTATCAGTGTATAGATACTCACATCATTATACAGTACAGTGTGCTCATTATCAGTGTATAGATACTCACATCATTATACAGTACAGTGTGCTCATTATCAGTGTATAATACTCACATCATTATACAGTACAGTGTGCTCATTATCAGTGTATAGATACTCACATCATTATACAGTACAGTGTGCTCATTATCAGTGTATAGATACTCACATCATTATACAGTACAGTATGTTCATTATCAGTGTATAGATACTCACATCATTATACAGTACAGTGTGCTCATTATCAGTGTATAGATACTCACATCATTATACAGTACAGCGTGCTCATTATCAGTGTATAGATACTCACATCATTACACAGTGATCATTATCAGTGTATAGATACTCACATCATTATACAGTACAGTGTGCTCATTATCAGTGTATAGATACTCACATCATTATACAGTACAGTGTGCTCATTATCAGTGTATAGATACTTACATCATTATACAGTACAGTGTGCTCATTATCAGTGTATAGATACTCACATCATTATACAGTACAGTGTGCTCATTATCAGTGTATAGATACTCACATCATTATACAGTACAGTGTGCTCATTATCAGTGTATAGATACTCACATCATTATACAGTACAGTGTGCTCATTATCAGTGTATAGATACTCACATCATTATACAGTACAGTGTGCTCATTATCAGTGTATAGATACTCACATCATTATACAGTACAGTGTGCTCATTATCAGTGTATAGATACTCACATCATTATACAGTGAACTCGTTATCAGTGTATAGATACTCACATCATTATACAGTACAGTGTGCTCATTATCAGTGTATAGATACTCACATCATTATACAGTACAGTGTGCTCATTATCAGTGTATAGATACTCACATCATTATACAGTACAGTGTGCTCATTATCAGTATATAGATACTCACATCATTATACAGTACAGCGTGCTCATTATCAGTGTATAGATACTCACATCATTATACAGTGTGCTCATTATCAGTGTATAGATACTCACATCATTATACAGTACAGTGTGCTCATTATCAGTGTATAGATACTCACATCATTATACAGTACAGTGTGCTCATTATCAGTGTATAGATACTCACATCATTATACAGTGCAGTGTGCTCATTATCAGTGTATAGATACTCACATCATTATACAGTGCAGTGTGCTCATTATCAGTGTATAGATACTCACATCATTATACAGTGTGCTCATTTTCAGTGTATAGATACTCACATCATTATACAGTACAGTGTGCTTATTATCAGTGTATAGATACTCACATCAGTATACAGTACAGTGTACTCATTATCAGTGTATAGATACTCACATAATTATACAGTACAGCGTGCTCATTATCAGTGTATAGATACTCACATCATTATACAGTACAGTGTGCTCATTATCAGTGTATAGATACTCACATCATTATACAGTACAGTGTGCTCATTATCAGTGTATAGATACTCACATCATTATACAGTACAGTGTGCTCATTATCAGTGTATAGATACTCACATCATTATACAGTGCAGTGTGCTCATTATCAGTGTATAGATACTCACATCATTATACAGTACAGTGTGCTCATTATCAGTGTATAGATACTCACATCATTATACAGTACAGTGTGCTCATTATCAGTGTATAGATACTCACATCATTATACAGTACAGTGTGCTCATTATCAGTGTATAGATACTCACATCATTATACAGTACAGTGTGCTCATTATCAGTGTATAGATACTCACATCATTATACAGTACAGTGTGCTCATTATCAGTGTATAGATACTCACATCATTATACAGTACAGTGTGCTCATTATCAGTGTATAGATACTCACATCATTATACAGTACAGTGTGCTCATTATCAGTGTATAGATACTCACATCATTATACAGTACAGTGTGCTCATTATCAGTGTATAGATACTCACATCATTATACAGTGCAGTGTGCTCATTATCAGTGTATAGATACTCACATCATTATACAGTACAGTGTGCTCATTATCAGTGTATAGATACTCACATCATTATACAGTAGTGTGCTCATTATCAGTGTATAGATACTCACATCATTATACAGTAGTGTGCTCATTATCAGTGTATAGATACTCACATCATTATACAGTAGTGTGCTCATTATCAGTGTATAGATACTCACATCATTATACAGTGCAGTGTGCTCATTATCAGTGTATAGATACTCACATCATTATACAGTACAGTGTGCTCATTATCAGTGTATAGATACTCACATCATTATACAGTGTGCTCATTATCAGTGTATAGATACTCACATCATTATACAGTACAGCATGCTCATTATCAGTGTATAGATACTCACATCATTATACAGTGTGCTCATTATCAGTGTATAGATACGCACATCATTATACAGTACAGTGTGCTCATTATCAGTGTATAGATACTCACATCATTATACAGTACAGTGTGCTCATTATCAGTGTATAGATACTCACATCATTATACAGTACAGTGTGCTCATTATCAGTGTATAGATACTCACATCATTATACAGTGCTGTGTGCTCATTATCAGTGTATAGATACTCACATCATTATACAGTGCAGTGTGCTCATTATCAGTATATAGATACTCACATCATTATACAGTGCAGTGTGCTCATTATCAGTGTATAGATACTCACATCTTTATACAGTACAGTGTGCTCATTATCAGTGTATAGATACTCACATCATTATACAGTACAGTGTGCTCATTATCAGTGTATAGATACTCACATCATTATACAGTGTGCTCATTATCAGTGTATAGATACTCACATCATTATATAGTACAGTGTGCTCATTATCAGTGTATAGATACTCACATCATTATACAGTACAGTGTGCTCTTTATCAGTCTATAGATAGTCACATCATTATACAGTGTGCTCATTATCAGTGTATAGATACTCACATCATTATACAGTACAGTGTGCTCATTATCAGTGTATAGATACTCACATCATTATACAGTACAGTGTGCTCATTATTAGTGTATAGATACTCACATCATTATATAGTACAGTGTGCTCATTATCAGTGTATAGATACTCACATCATTATACAGTAGTGTGCTCATTATCAGTGTATAGATACTCACATCATTATACAGTGCAGTGTGCTCATTATTAGTGTATAGATACTCACATCATTATACAGTGTGCTCATTTTCAGTGTATAGATACTCACATCATTATACAGTACAGTGTGCTTATTATCATTGTATAGATAATCACATCAGTATACAGTACAGTGTGCTCATTATCAGTGTATAGTTACTCACATCATTATACAGTACAGTGTGCTCATTATCAGTGTATAGATACTCACATCATTATACAGTACAGTGTACTCATTATCAGTGTATAGATTCTCACATAATTATACAGTACAGCGTGCTCATTATCAGTGTATAGATACTCACATCATTATACAGTACAGTGTGCTCATTATCAGTGTATAGATACTCACATCATTATACAGTACAGTGTGCTCATTATCAGTGTATAGATACTCACATCATTATACAGTGTAGTGTTCTCATTATCAGTGTATAGATACTCACATCATTATACAGTGTAGTGTGCTCATTATCAGTGTATAGATACTGACATCATTATACAGTGTAGTGTTCTCATTATCAGTGTATAGATACTCACATCATTATACAGTACAGTGTGCTCATTATCAGTGTATAGATACTCACATCATTATACAGTACAGTGTGCTCATTATCAGTGTATAGATACTCACATCATTATACAGTACAGTGTGCTCATTATCAGTGTATAGATACTCACATCATTATACAGTACAGTGTGCTCATTATCAGTATATAGATACTCACATCATTATACAGTGCAGTGTGCTCATTATCAGTGTATAGATACTCACATCATTATACAGTACAGTGTGCTCATTATCAGTGTATAGATACTCACATCATTATACAGTACAGTGTGCTCATTATCAGTGTATAGATACTCACATCATTATACAGTACAGTGTGCTCATTATCAGTATATAGATACTCACATCATTATACAGTACAGTGTGCTCATTATCAGTGTATAGATACTCACATCATTATACAGTACAGTGTGCTCATTATCAGTGTATAGATACTCACATCATTATACAGTACAGCGTGCTCATTATCAGTGTATAGATACTCACATCATTATACAGTACAGTGTGCTCATTATCAGTGTATAGATACCATCATTATACAGTACAGTGTGCTCATTATCAGTGTATAGATACTCACATCATTATACAGTGCAGTGTGCTCATTATCAGTGTATAGATACTCACATCATTATACAGTACAGTGTGCTCATTATCAGTGTATAGATACTCACATCATTATACAGTACAGTGTGCTCATTATCAGTGTATAGATACTCACATCATCATTATACAGTGCAGTGTGCTCATTATCAGTGTATTGATATTCACATCATTATACAGTGCAGTGTGCTTATTATCAGTGTATAGATACTTACATCATTATACAGTGCAGTGTGCTCATTATCAGTGTATAGATACTTACATCATTATACTGTACAGCGTGCTCATTATCAGTGTATAGATACTCACATCATTATACAGTGTGCTCGTTATCAGTGAATAGATACTCACATCATTATACAGTACAGTGTGCTCATTATCAGTGTATAGATACTCACATCATTATACAGTACAGTGTGCTCATTATCAGTGTATAGATACTCACATCATTATACAGTGAAATGTGCTCATTATCAGTATATAGATACTCACATCATTATACAGTACAGCGTGCTCATTATCAGTGTATAGATACTCACATCATTATACAGTGTGCTCATTATCAGTGTATAGATACTCACATCATTATACAGTACAGTGTGCTCATTATCAGTGTATAGATACTCACATCATTATACAGTGTGCTCATTATCAGTGTATAGATACTCACATCATTATACAGTACAGTGTGCTCATCATCAGTGTATAGATACTCACATCATTATACAGTACAGTGTGCTCATTATCAGTGTATAGATACTCACATCATTATACAGTGTGCTCATTATCAGTGTATAGATACTCACATCATTATACAGTGCAGTGTGCTCATTATCAGTGTATAGATACTCACATCATTATACAGTGTGCTCATTTTCAGTGTATAGATACTCACATCATTATACAGTACAGTGTGCTTATTATCATTGTATAGATAATCACATCAGTATACAGTACAGTGTACTCATTATCAGTGTATAGATACTCACATAATTATACAGTACAGCGTGCTCATTATCAGTATATAGATACTCACATCATTATACAGTACAGTGTGCTCATTATCAGTGTATAGATACTCACATCATTATATAGTACAGTCTGCTCATTATCAGTGTATATATACTCACATCATTATACAGTACAGTGTGCTCATTATCAGTATATAGATACTCACATCATTATACAGTGCAGTGTGCTCATTATCAGTGTATAGATACTCACATCATTATACAGTACAGTATGCTCATTATCAGTGTATAGATACTCACATCATTATACAGTACAGTGTGCTCATTATCAGTGTATAGATACTCACATCATTATACAGTGCAGTGTGCTCATTATCAGTGTATAGATACATCATTATACAGTACAGTGTGCTCATTATCAGTGTATAGATACTCACATCATTATACAGTACAGTGTGCTCATTATCAGCGTATAAATACTCACATCATTATACAGTACAGTGTGCTCATTATCAGTGTATATATACTCACATCATTATACAGTGTAGTGTGCTCATTATCAGTGTATATATACTCACATCATTATACAGTACAGTGTGCTCATTATCAGTGTATAGATACTCACATCATTATACAGTACAGTGTGCTCATTATCAGTGTATAGATACTCACATCATTATACAGTACAGTGTGCTCATTATCAGTGTATAGATACTCACATCATTATACAGTGCAGTGTGCTCATTATCAGTGTATAGATACTCACATCATTATACAGTGCAGTGTGCTCATTATCAGTGTATAGATACTCACATCATTATACAGTGCAGTGTGCTCATTATCAGTATATAGATACTCACATAATTATATAGTACAGTGTGCTCATTATCAGTGTAAAGATACTCACATCATTATACAGTACAGTGTGCTCATTATCAGTGTATAAATACTCACATTATTATACAGTACAGTGTGCTCATTATCAGTGTATAGATACTCACATCATTACACAGTACAGTGTGCTCATTATCAGTGTATAGATACTCACATCATTATACAGTGCAGTGTGCTCATTATCAGTGTATAGATACTCACATCATTATACAGTACAGTGTGCTCATTATCAGTGTAAAGATACTCACATCATTATACAGTACAGTGTGCTCATTATCAGTGTATAGATACTCACATCATTATACAGTGCAGTGTGCTTATTATCAGTGTATAGATACTCACATCATTATACAGTACAGTGTGCTCATTATCAGTATATAGATACTCACATCATTATACAGTACAGTGTGCTCATTATCAGTGTATAGATACTCACATCATTATACAGTGTTGTGTGCTCATTATCAGTGTATAGATACTCACATCATTATACAGTAGTGTGCTCATTATCAGTGTATAGATACTCACATCATTATACAGTGCAGTGTGCTCATTATTAGTGTATAGATACAACATTATACAGTACAGTGTGCTCATTATCAGTGTATAGATACTCACATCATTATACAGTACAGTGTGCTCATTATCAGTGTATAGATACTCACATCATTATACAGTGTGCTCATTATTAGTGTATAGATACTCACATCATTATACAGTACAGCATGCTCATTATCAGTGTATAGATACTCACATCATTATACAGTGTGCTCATTATCAGTGTATAGATACTCACATCAATATACAGTGCAGCGTGCTCATTATCAGTGTATAAATACTCACATTATTATACAGTACAGTGTGCTCATTATCAGTGTATAGATACTCACATCATTATACAGTACAGCGTGCTTATCATCAGTGTATAGATACTCACATCATTATACAGTACAGTGTGCTCATTATCAGTATATAGATACTCACATCATTATACAGTACAGTCTGCTCATTATCAGTGTATAGATACTCACATCATTATACAGTGCAGTGTGCTCATTATCAGTGTATAGATACTCACATCTTTATACAGTACAGTGTGCTCATTATCAGTGTATAGATACTCACATCATTATACAGTACAGTGTGCTCATTATCAGTGTATAAATACTCACATCATTATACAGTGCTCATTATCAGTGTATAGATACTCACATCATTATACAGTGTGCTCATTATCAGTGTGTAGATACTCACATCATTATACAGTACAGTGTGCTCTTTATCAGTGTATAGATACTCACATCATTATATAGTACAGTGTGCTCATTATCAGTGTATAGATACTCACATCATTATACAGTACAGTGTGCTCTTTATCAGTCTATAGATAGTCACATAATTATACAGTAGTGTGCTCATTATCAGTGTATAGATACTCACATCATTATACAGTGTGCTCATTATCAGTGTATAGACACTCACATCATTATACAGTACAGTGTGTCATTATCAGTGTATATATACTCACATCATTATACAGTACAGTGTGCTCATTATTAGTGTATAGATACTCACGTCATTATACAGTACAGTGTGCTCATTATCAGTGTATAGATACTCACATCATTATACAGTACAGTGTGCTCATTATCAGTGTATAGATACTCACATTATTATACAGTACAGTGTGTTCATTATCAGTGTATAGATACTCACATCATTATACAGTACAGTGTGCTCATTATCAGTGTATAGATACTCACATCATTATACAGTGCAGTGTGCTCATTATCAGTGTATAGATACTCACATCATTATACAGTGCAGTGTGCTCATTATCAGTGTATAGATACTCACATCATTATACAGTACAGCGTGCTCATTATCAGTGTATAGATACTCACATCATTATACAGTACAGTGTGCTCATTATCAGTGTATAGATACTCACATCATTATACAGTACAGTGTGCTCATTATCAGTGTATAGATACTCACATCATTATACAGTACAGTGTGCTCATTATCAGTGTATAAATACTCACATCATTATACAGTACAGTGTGTTCATTATCAGTGTATAGATACTCACATCATTATACAGTACAGTGTGCTTATTATCAGTGTATAGATACTCACATCATTATCAGTGTATAAATACTCACATCATTATACAGTGCAGTGTGCTCATTATCAGTGTATAGATACTCACATCATTATACAGTGCAGTGTGCTCATTATCAGTGTATAGATACTCACATCATTATACAGTGCAGTGTGCTCATTATCAGTGTATAGATACTCACATCATTATACAGTACAGTGTGTTCATTATCAGTGTATAGATACTCACATCATTATACAGTGCAGTGTGTTTATTAACAGTGTATAGATACTCACATCATTATAAAGTACAGTGTGCTCATTATCAGTGTATAGATACTCACATCATTATGCAGTGCTCATTATCAGTGTATAGATACTCACATCATTATACAGTACATTATGTTCATTATCAGTGTATAGATACTCACATCATTATACAGTGCAGTGTGCTCATTATCAGTGTATAGATACTCACATCATTATACAGTACAGTGTGCTCATTATCAATGTATATATACTCACATCATTATACAGTACAGTGTGCTCATTATTAGTGTATAGATACTCACATCATTATACAGTACAGTGTGCTCATTATCATTGTATAGATAATCACATCAGTATACAGTACAGTGTACTCATTATCAGTGTATAGATACTCACATCATTATACAGTACAGTGTGCTCTTTATCAGTCTATAGATAGTCACATCATTATACAGTGCAGTGTGCTCATTATCAGTGTATAGATACTCACATCATTATACAGTACAGTGTGCTCATTATCAGTGTATAGATACTCACATCATTATACAGTGAACTCGTTATCAGTGTATAGATACTCACATCATTATACAGTACAGTGTGCTCATTATCAGTGTATAGATACTCACATCATTATACAGTACAGTGTGCTCATTATCAGTGTATAGATACTCACATCATTATACAGTGCAGTGTGCTCATTATCAGTGTATAGATACTCACATCATTATACAGTACAGTGTGCTCATTATCAGTGTATAGATACTCACATCATTATACAGTACAGCGTGCTCATTATCAGTGTATAGATACTCACATCATTATACAGTACAGTGTGCTCATTATCAGTGTATAGATACTCACATCATTATACAGTACAGTGTGCTCATTATCAGTGTATAGATCCTCACATCATTATACAGTACAGTGTGCTCATTATCAGTGTATAGATACTCACATCATTATACAGTGCAGTGTGCTCATTATCAGTGTATAGATACTCACATCATTATACAGTACAGTGTGCTCATTATCAGTGTATAGATCCTCACATCATTATACAGTACAGTGTGCTCATTATCAGTGTATATATACTCACATCATTATACAGTGCAGTGTGCTCAGTATCAGTGTATATATACTCACATCATTATACAGTACAGTGTGCTCATTATCAGTGTATAGATACTCACATCATTATACAGTGCAGTGTGCTCATTATCAGTGTATAGATACTCACATCATTATACAGTACAGCGTGCTCATTATCAGTGTATAGATACTCACATCATTATACAGTACAGTGTGCTCATTATCAGTGTATAGATACTCACATCATTATACAGTACAGTGTGCTCATTATCAGCGTATAGATACTCACATCATTATACAGTACAGTGTGCTCATTATCAGTGTATAGATACTCACATCATTATACAGTACAGTGTGCTCATTATCAGTGTATAGATACTCACATTATTATACAGTACAGTGTGCTCATTATCAGTGTATAGATACTTACATCATTATACAGTACAGTAGTGTGCTCATTATCAGTGTATAGATACTCACATCATTATACAGTACAGTGTGCTCATTATCTGTGTATAGATACTCACATCATTATACAGTACAGTGTGCTCATTATCAGTGTATAGATAATCACATCATTATACAGTACAGTGTGCTCATTATCAGTGTATAGATACTCACATCATTATACAGTACAGTGTGCTCATTATCTGTATATAGATACTCACATCATTATACAGTGTTGTGTGCTCATTATCAGTGTATAGATACTCACATCATTATACAGTACAGTATGCTCATTATCAGTGTATAGATACTCACATCATTATACAATACAGTGTGCTCATTATCAGTGTATAGATACTCACATCATTATACAGTACAGTGTGCTCATTATCAGTGTATAGATACTCACATCATTATACAGTGCAGTGTGCTCATTATCAGTGTATAGATACTCACATCATTATACAGTACAGTGTGCTTATTATCAGTGTATAGATACTCACATCATTATACAGTACAGTGTGCTCATTATCAGTGTATAGATACTCACATCATTATACAGTACAGTGTGCTCATTATCAGTGTATAGATACTCACATCATTATACAGTACAGTGTGCTCATTATCAGTGTATAGATACTCACATCATTATACAGTACAGTGTGCTCATTATCAGTGTATAGATACTCACATCGTTATACAGTGCAGTGTGCTCATTATCAGTGTATAGATACTCACATCATTATACAGTGCAGTGTGCTCATTATCAGTGTATAGATACTCACATCATTATACAGTACAGCGTGCTCATTATCAGTGTATAGATACATCATTATACAGTGCAGTGTGCTCATTAACAGTGTATAGATACTCACATCATTATACAGTACAGTGTGCTCATTATCAGTGTATTGATACTCACATCATTATACAATACAGTGTGCTCATTATCAGTGTATAGATACTCACATCATTATACAATACAGTGTGCTCATTATCAGTATATAGATACTCACATCATTATACAGTGCAGCATGCTCATTATCAGTGTATAGATACTCACATCATTATACAGTGCAGTGTGCTCATTATCAGTGTATAGATACTCACATCATTATACAGTACAGTGTGCTCATTATCAGTGTATAGATACTCACATTATACAGTACACGAGAGTGGCGGGTAAAACCATTGCTGGTAATTTGATTTAAATACAACTTTAAAACAGACAACCATAAAACCGGCTGCAAACTTGGATGGCGGCAAGTGAGTTCTAAACTAGCCTCAACACGACAGGAGGTCAATGGCTAGATACTCACATCATTATACAGTGCAGTGTGTTTATTAACAGTGTATAGATACTCACATCATTATACAGTACAGTGTGCTCATTATCAGTGTATAGATACTCACATCATTATACAGTGCAGTGTGCTTATTATCAGTGTATAGATACTCACATCATTATACAGTACAGCGTGCTCATTATCAGTGTATAGATACTCACATCATTATACAGTACAGTGTGCTCATTATCAGCGTATAGATACTCACATCATTATACAGTACAGTGTGCTCATTATCAGTGTATAGATACTTACATCATTATACAGTACAGTAGTGTGCTCATTATCAGTGTATAGATACTTACATCATTATACAGTACAGTAGTGTGCTCATTATCAGTGTATAGATACTCACATCATTATACAGTACAGTGTGCTCATTATCTGTGTATAGATACTCACATCATTATACAGTACAGTGTGCTCATTATCAGTGTATAGATACTCACATCATTATACAGTACAGTGTGCTCATTATCAGTGTATAGATACTCACATCATTATACAGTACAGTGTGCTCATTATCAGTGTATAGATACTCACATCATTATACAGTGCAGTGTGCTCATTATCAGTGTATAGATACTCACATCATTATACAGTGCAGTGTGCTCATTATCAGTGTATAGATACTCACATCATTATACAGTACAGTGTGCTCATTATCAGTGTATAGATACTCACATCATTATACAGTACAGCGTGCTCATTATCAGTGTATAGATACTCACATCATTATACAGTGCAGCATGCTCATTATCAGTGTATAGATACTCACATCATTATACAGTACAGTGTGCTCATTATCAGTGTATAGATACTCACATCATTATACAGTAGTGTGCTCATTATCAGTGTATAGATACTCACATCATTATACAGTACAGTGTGCTCATTATCAGTGTATAAATACTCACATCATTATACAGTACAGTGTGTCATTATCAGTGTATAGATACTCACATTATTATACAGTACAGTGTGCTCATTATCAGTGTATAGATACTCACATCATTATACAGTACAGCATGCTCATTATCAGTGTATAGATACTCACATCATTATACAGTGCAGTGTGCTCATTAACAGTGTATAGATACTCACATCATTATACAGTACAGTGTGCTCATTAACAGTGTATAGATACTCACATCATTATACAGTACAGTGTGCTCATTATCAGTGTATAGATACTCACATCATTATACAATACAGTGTGCTCATTATCAGTGTATAGATACTCACATCATTATACAATACAGTGTGCTCATTATCAGTATATAGATACTCACATCATTATACAGTGCAGCATGCTCATTATCAGTGTATAGATACTCACATCATTATACAGTGCAGTGTGCTCATTATCAGTGTATAGATACTCACATCATTATACAGTACAGTGTGCTCATTATCAGTGTATAGATACTCAAATTATACAGTACACGAGAGTGGCGGGTAAAACCATTGCTGGTAATTTGATTTAAATACAACTTTAAAACAGACAACCATAAAACCGGCTGCAAACTTGGATGGCGGCAAGTGAGTTCTAAACTAGCCTCAACACGACAGGAGGTCAATGGCTAGATACTCACATCATTATACAGTGCAGTGTGTTTATTAACAGTGTATAGATACTCACATCATTATACAGTACAGTATGCTCATTATCAGTGTATAGATACTCACATCATTATACAGTGCAGTGTGCTTATTATCAGTGTATAGATACTCACATCATTATACAGTACAGTGTGCTCATTATCAGTGTATAGATACTCACATCATTATACAGTGCAGTGTGCTCATTATCAGTGTATAGATACTCACATCATTATACAGTGCAGTGTGCTCATTATCAGTGTATAGATACTCACATCATTATACAGTACAGCGTGCTCATTATCAGTGTATAGATACTCACATCATTATACAGTGCAGTGTGCTCATTAACAGTGTATAGATACTCACATCATTATACAGTACAGTGTGCTCATTAACAGTGTATAGATACTCACATCATTATACAGTACAGTGTGCTCATTATCAGTGTATAGATACTCACATCATTATACAATACAGTGTGCTCATTATCAGTGTATAGATACTCACATCATTATACAATACAGTGTGCTCATTATCAGTATATAGATACTCACATCATTATACAGTGCAGCATGCTCATTATCAGTGTATAGATACTCACATCATTATACAGTGCAGTGTGCTCATTATCAGTGTATAGATACTCACATCATTATACAGTACAGTGTGCTCATTATCAGTGTATAGATACTCAAATTATACAGTACACGAGAGTGGCGGGTAAAACCATTGCTGGTAATTTGATTTAAATACAACTTTAAAACAGACAACCATAAAACCGGCTGCAAACTTGGATGGCGGCAAGTGAGTTCTAAACTAGCCTCAACACGACAGGAGGTCAATGGCTAGATACTCACATCATTATACAGTGCAGTGTGTTTATTAACAGTGTATAGATACTCACATCATTATACAGTACAGTATGCTCATTATCAGTGTATAGATACTCACATCATTATACAGTACAGTGTGCTCATTATCAGTGTATAGATACTCACATTATTATACAGTACATTATGTTCATTATCAGTGTATAGATACTTACATCATTATACAGTACAGTAGTGTGCTCATTATCAGTGTATAGATACTCACATCATTATACAGTACAGTGTGCTCATTATCAGTGTATAGATACTCACATCATTATACAGTGCAGTGTGCTTATTATCAGTGTATAGATACTCACATCATTATACAGTACAGTGTGCTCATTATCAGTGTATAGATACTCACATCATTATACAGTACAGTGTGCTCATTATCAGTGTATAGATACTCACATCATTATACAGTACAGTGTGCTCATTATCAGCGTATAGATACTCACATCATTATACAGTACAGTGTGCTCATTATCAGTGTATAGATACTCACATCATTATACAGTACAGTGTGCTCATTATCAGTGTATAGATACTTACATCATTATACAGTGCAGTGTGCTTATTATCAGTGTATAGATACTCACATCATTATACAGTACAGCGTGCTCATTATCAGTGTATAGATACTCACATCATTATACAGTGCAGTGTGCTCATTATCAGTGTATAGATACTCACATCATTATACAGTGTGCTCATTATTAGTGTATAGATACTCACATCATTATACAGTACAGTGTGCTCATTATCAGTGTATAGATACTCACATCATTATACAGTACAGTGTGCTCATTATCAGTGTATAGATACTCACATCATTATACAGTACAGTGTGCTCATTATCAGCGTATAGATACTCACATCATTATACAGTACAGTGTGCTCATTATCAGTGTATAGATACTTACATCATTATACAGTACAGTAGTGTGCTCATTATCAGTGTATAGATACTCACATCATTATACAGTACAGTGTGCTCATTATCTGTGTATAGATACTCACATCATTATACAGTACAGTGTGCTCATTATCAGTGTATAGATACTCACATCATTATACAGTACAGTGTGCTCATTATCAGTGTATAGATACTCACATCATTATACAGTACAGTGTGCTCATTATCAGTGTATAGATACTCACATCATTATACAGTGCAGTGTGCTCATTATCAGTGTATAGATACTCACATCATTATACAGTGCAGTGTGCTCATTATCAGTGTATAGATACTCACATCATTATACAGTACAGCGTGCTCATTATCAGTGTATAGATACTCACATCATTATACAGTGCAGTGTGCTCATTAACAGTGTATAGATACTCACATCATTATACAGTACAGTGTGCTCATTATCAGTGTATAGATACTCACATCATTATACAATACAGTGTGCTCATTATCAGTGTATAGATACTCACATCATTATACAATACAGTGTGCTCATTATCAGTATATAGATACTCACATCATTATACAGTGCAGCATGCTCATTATCAGTGTATAGATACTCACATCATTATACAGTGCGCTCATTATCAGTGTATAGATACTCACATCATTATACAGTACAGTGTGCTCATTATCAGTGTATAGATACTCACATTATACAGTACACGAGAGTGGCGGGTAAAACCATTGCTGGTAATTTGATTTAAATACAACTTTAAAACAGACAACCATAAAACCGGCTGCAAACTTGGATGGCGGCAAGTGAGTTCTAAACTAGCCTCAACACGACAGGAGGTCAATGGCCAAGGGCAGCAGCGAAGAGACACTCCGCTCGGGATAGAGGCAATGAGGTTGTGTGGAGTTGCAAAGAGCCCAAAACAAAGGCAGGGCTCCTCGGAATTACCTAAGGCGTTGCCCGGCCCTTGCCGTCTGGTCATTACTCCACCCTAACCTCTCTATCTGCAATGGAACAGGCCATGACCTCCCACCTAGAGGAACTCTTGCCGCCAATCACAATAATAACCAAATCAGATATAATAGGAGTAGATCTCTTAATTTATTTTTAGGGCTGGAGATGTAAATGTTTAGTAATGGAACTTCTAACATTTTGCAGCATTATATCTACACCCGTGTCCATGAGGTGTACCCCGTCGGGTCTATACAGGTGTCTAGCGGCTGTAATGTTGTTTTGGCGGACAACAAAACCACCACCACCAGACATGGCTTTGCCCAAAACTCTGTTTACTTTCTTGCGGACTCTCTAGGCCGCACCAGCTGTCCCCATAAATCTCCAGTGAAGCCTGGCAATAACATTGAACCACCCAATGGCCACCCCTGGAGCCCAAGCCCGCAACCAGCCGATGTCATCTATTATGATGTTAATCAGTTCCAAAGCTGGAATGGAACCAATGTCGTTTCCCCCTAAGTGCAGGATGAGAATGTCCGGTTTACCCCAACGCCTCTGTGCTTCACCTATCTGGGTAGGTAAGTCTCTACAGCTCATCGCTCTCCTGCCTAACCATCTTAGAGATACTTTATTAGGTGAAAACCTTAGCTGGCCATTGTGCATGGCTGTGGCTCAATTTGATGAACGAGTGTCCCACAATCCACACCCGCGAAGCCCTTTTGGAGCAACCTGAAAAGAAACAACAGTTAATGTTTGGAATTCCGACTGGGACCCTGTGAAGAAGTAAGTGGGCGAACATATAAACAATATCTATTAGACCGCCATCTGCCAAGGCGCTGTATTTGTTCCGCTGTAGTGACTGAGGCTGCTGCACATGTGGCAGCCCCGATTCTAAAAGAGTGCAGGACCACTCTGGAGGGGTTTATGCCCGCATGCATCACCACTAGTTTCAAGACCTTCCTAAACTTCATAGGCCATTAACAAGGAGACAGGGCAGGAAACACTATCGGCTTGTGAAGATAGGGTAAGTGTCAGGGTTTTTCCCTGTTGTGTTTGCCATGTGCTGCTGGCAGCCATTTTACTCACCTCTCTTCCTGACTTGGTGCATTGTGGGGGATGCTGCTCACTTCCTGCACTTTTATGGCCAGACTGGTGTGCATCATCCATGTGAGACAGGATGCAGTCTCAGAATTGTGATGTCATCATTTATTATTTAAAGAGCCTCTGTTCAGCATGCTTTTCCCTTGCGTTGTCTCATGCCTGTTTGTGAGAGTTCCTGTGTTTTACCAGGCTGCCTGGCGTCCTTCCTGGGTCCTGATCCCTGGCTTGTTCCCGACTCTGCTGTTTTCCTTGTTCCTGATTCCAGCTCGTCTGACTATTCGCTTTGGCTCCTGACTCGGCTCGTCTGACTACCAGCTCTGGTTTTGACTCCTGGCTTGTTATTTGACTTGTGGACATTTTATAATTTTTTGCTATTAATAAAGGTGTGATTATTTTTGCACTTCTCGTCTCAGTCTGATTCCTGGCACCCTGACATTACGCAAAGTCCATGAATCCTGATGGTACTAATAATCCATCTGCCATCATTTCCAGGATGGATGTACAGGATCACCGCTTGGATCAATTTGCACTAGCCCTGCAAACCCTGCTGACTCGCACTGCACATTTGGACCAAAGTGTCCCGCATGTTATGGCTGCTCCTGTTTCCGCTGCTGCACCTTTGCCTACCAGGAGCATGTCCGGTTCTGCACCTCTACCTCAGCGATATGGAGGCGATCCTATTCAGTGCAGAGGGTTTTTGAACCAGGTGGGCATTTATTTTGAGATGGTACCTCAGGCGTTTCCCTCTGACAGAGCTAAGGTGGGATTTCTCATCTCGTTACTCTCTGACACAGCTCTTGCCTGGGCTAATCCCTTGTGGGAGACTAATAAACCTGTGATTTAAAATTACCCTGAATTTGTTAGCTCCTTTGGAAGGGTATTTGATGTTCCGGCTCGCTCCTCCTCTGCTGCTAAACGACTCATGTCCATTCAGCAAGGTACAAGATCTGTTGCTCAGTATGCTATTGAGTTCCGTACGCTTGCCGCAGAGTTAGGTTGGAACAATGAAGCCCTTGTTGCTGCCTTCTTTCATGGGCTCTCTGATGCGATTAAAGACGAAGTTGCTGCCAGAGATTTACCAGAGGATCTCGAGGCATTGGTGTCTTTTTTTATCCTAATTGACATCAGACTCAGAGAGAGGCCCTCTTTCAAGGAGCGCTTGCGGAAGCCTCCTGTTCCGTTGTCTCCTACGTGTTCGTTCCCACCCATGCCTCCCTCTCCTCCCATGCCTCCTGGTCCAGAGTCACCAGGTACTGCTGAGCCGATGCAGTTGGGATTCACGCGTCTCTCCGTGGCAGAGAGGGCCTTTAGGAGGAGGGAGGGGCTCTGCCTCTATTGTGGGTTACAGGGCCACCTTTTGAAGTCTTGTCCTACATGGCCGGGAAACACTCACACCTAAGGTCCTGTCGGGGGCAGACCTTGGGTGGTTTATCCTTGTCCCCGGAACCGCTTAAGGAGAAACCTTTGGTCACGGTTGTCCTTTCCTGGGTGGACTCCTCCATAGTCACTCAGGCTCTTGTTGACTCCGGTGCTGCTGGCTATTTCATTGATAGTGCTTTTGTATCAAAGCTCTCCATTCCTGTCTTGCCTCGGTCAGTTCCGCTTGCTATTGAGGCCATTGATGGCAGGCCCCTTCAGCCCGCACTCGTTACTCACGAAACTGTTCTGTTGTCCATGGCTGTTGGGGCTCTCCATTTTGAAACCCTCCAGTTCCAGGTGATAAACTCTCTGCATTTTCCAGTTGTTCTGGGTTATCCCTGGCTCCAAAAGCACAATCCCAGTCTCGACTGGCGCAGGTCCGAAATTTTGTTGTGGTCCCCGCAATGTATTTCCACTTGTCTTCGGAAACCAGTTGAAGTCTTGTGCACTTCTTCGGTATCTCAATTGCCAGAGGAGTACCGAGAGTTCCGAGACGTGTTTGACAAGGTGCATGCCGGTACGTTGCCTCCTCACCGGTCTTACGATTGTGCCATAGACCTGCAACCCGAAGCCATTCCTCCTCGGGGTCGGGTGTACCCTCTGTCTGTTGCAGAGAATTGTGCTATGGAGGAGTATGTTGCTGATGCTCTGTCGCGGGGGATCATCCGCAAATCCTGCTCTCCTGCAGGGGCTGGCTTCCTCTTTGTGAAGAAAAAGGGTGGCGAGTTAAGACCATGTATAGATTATAGGGGTCTTAATCGTCTTACCATTAAGAATGCTTACCCTATTCCGCTCATTACGGAACTCTTTGACCGCCTCAAGGGAGCTATGGTCTTTACTAAACTTGATTTGAGAGGAGCGTACAATCTTGTTAGGATTAAGGAGGGTCACAAATGGAAAACAGCATTTAACACCAGGAGCGGGCATTATAAGTATCTTGTAATGCCCTTTGGCCTATGTAATGCTCCTGCTGTTTTTCAGTAATTTATTAATGATGTCCTACGAGATATGTTGCAACAGTGTGTTGTGGTGTACTTAGACGACATCCTCATACACTCACCCACACTTGAGGCTCATCGTTCTGATGTTACACGGGTTCTTCAGTGACTACGTGAGAACGGCCCGTTTTGTAAACTTGAGAAATGTGAGTTCCATCAGACTCAAGTAACCTTCCTAGGTTATGTTATCTCCGTTGCAGGGTTCTCCATGGATCCTGACAAGTTATCTGCAGTTCTGCAGTGGCCTCGTCCAGTTGGTCTTCAGTCTATTCAATGTTTTTTGGGGTTCGCCAATTACTATAGAAAGTTTATTAAAAACGTTTCTTCCTTGGTCAAACCTATCAGAGACATGACCCGTAAAGAGAATGATCCACTCCATTGGTCACCTACTGCCATTGAGGCCTTTGATAGTCTTAAGACTGCCTTTGCTGCCGCTCCAGTTCTGGCTCATCCTAACCCTGTCCTGCCTTTCGTTCTTGAGGTCGATGCGTCAGACTGGAGTAGGTGCCCTCTTGTCTCAACATCCTACGCCTGACGGTTCCTTGCATCCGTGTGGTTTCTTCTCTAAGAAATTGTCTCCAGCGGAGTGCAATTATGAAATTGGCGACAGGAAATTACTGGCCATAATTTTGGCACTCAAGGAATGGAGGCATCTTCTCGAGGGTACTAGCGTGCCAGTGCTCATTCTTACGGACCACAAGAATTTAACTTATCTATATGAAGCAAAACGTTTGTCGCCCAACAGGCCAGATGGGCGCTATTTTTGTCTCGATTTAATTATGTGATCTCCTACCTGCCTGGTAGTAAGAATGTTAGGGCTGATGTCCTCTCTCGACAATTTTCGCCTCTATCCAAGGAGGAGTCTGTACCTACTCCTGTTATACCTCCTGACCATATTTTGGCTACCATACGTACTAATTTGACTTCTCCCTTGGGGGAGGAGATCCTGGCTGCACAAACCAATGCACCGCCTGAGAAACCTAGTGGTAAGTGTTTTGTTCCTGAGAATCTTCAAACTAAACTTTTGCACATTTACCACTATCCTAAAGCCGCAGGTCACCCAGGCAAGAACCAAATGATTTGGTCTGTTACTCGACAATTCTGGTGGCCTGGTCTTCGTTCTGATGTTGCTGCGTATGTTGCCTCCTGCTCAGTTTGTGCACAGAATAAGACTCCTCGACGTCTTCCTGTGGGTCTTCTTCAACCTATTGCTAATGGTGAGCGTCCTTGGACACATCTTTCCATGGACTTCATTGTCGAGCTCCCTGTTTCCAATGGCAATACTGTTATCCTTATGGTGGTTGAACGTTTTTCTAAAATGTCACATTGCATTCCCTTGATGAAGCTGCCTACCGCTCAGGAGCTTGCTTCAGTTTTTGCCCGGGAGGTCTTCCGTTTACATGGGTTACCCAAGGAGATAGTGTCGGACCGGGGTAGCCAGTTTGTCTCCAGATTTTGGCGTTCCTTTTGTTCTCAAATGGGGATCCAGCTTTCCTTCTCCTCAGCATATCACCCTCAATCCAATGGGGCTGCGGAACGGTCTAATCAAGCTCTGGAACAGTTCCTCCGTTGCTATGTCTCAGATCGCCACAATAATTGGTCTGAACTGTTACCTTGGGCAGAGTTTGCTCGTAATAGTGCTATTAATGCTTCCTCCAAGTTATCCCCGTTCACTGCGAATTATGTGTTTCAACCATCCTTGTTGCCCGATTCATTCATGTCTCAGGGGATTCAAGCTTTGGAGGAACATCTCCGGCAACTCCGTTCCACGTGGGTGCAGATTCAGGATTGCCTTCATCGTTCTATGCAGCACCAAAAGTTCCAGGCTGATCGTAGGTGTCTGCCCGCACCTTCCTACCAGATTGGTGAGAAAGTTTGGCTGTCCTCCCACAACTTGAACCTTTGTGTGCCTTTCAATAAATTGGCTTCCCGTTATGTTGGTCCTTTTTGAATACTCCGACGGATTAATCCTGTGGCCTACGCTCTTGACCTTCCTCCTGCTATGCGCATCTCCAATGTTTTTCATGTCTCCCTCTTGAAACCATTGGTTTGTAATCGGTTTACCACTGTGTTGCCTCGTCCCCATCCTATCTTTGTTGACAACCATGAGGAGTATGAGGTCAGCAGCATTATTGACTCTTGTATGTCCAGGGGCCGTGTACAGTATTTGGTTCACTGGAGGGGCTACGGTCCAGAGGAGCGTTCTTGGGTTCCCTCCTCTGATGTTCATGCTCCCTCCCTCCTTCGTGCCTTCCATGCCCGTTTCCCCAATAAGCCTTTTGTCCTCCCGCGGGGGAGGGGTCGTTGAGGGGAGGGTACTGTCAGGGTTTTTCCCTGTTGTGTTTGCCATGTGCTGCTGGCAGCCATTTTACTCACCTCTCTTCCTGACTTGGTGCATTGTGGGGGATGTTGCTCACTTCCTGCACTTCCTCTTATGACCAGACTGTTGTGCATCATCCATGTGAGACAGGATGCAGTCTCAGAATTGTGATGTCATCATTTATTATTTAAAGGGCCTCTGTTCAGTATGCTTTGCCTTTGCGTTGTCTGAGACCTGTTTGTGTGAGTTCCTGTGTATTACCTGGCTGCCTGACGTCCTTCCTGGTTCCTGATCCCTGGCTTGTTCCTGACTCTGCTGTTCTCCTTGTTCCTGATTCCGGCTCGTCTGACTATTCGCTTTGGCTCCTGACTCGGCTCGTCTGACTACTCTCGTCTGACTACCAGCTCTGGTTTTGACTCCTGGCTTGTTATTTGACTTGTGGACATTTTATAATTTTTTGCTATTAATAAAGGTGTGATTATTTTTGCACTTCTCATCTCAGTCTGATTCCTGGCACCCTGACAGTAAGCCAAATGCCATTACCGTCCTGGTCAGTTTTCAACTTGGGAATGAAAAGCAATACGGTATTCGGATACATGGAAACATGATGCAACATAATTCCAGATGTTAGTCAGCTTTAGATGAGGGCAGTAGCTCCCCTATACGTAATGCCCCAAAGAATGCCAGGGCAAATGCCGCTTTAAATAAAACCACCTTGAACGGGGAAGAACAAACCATAGATAAAGACAATAGGAGGCTGCTAAGCCTGTCTATAGTGATAGGTTCTCTAACATCAGGGGCTTTAATAATTTGTCTAATGAGAAAAGTTGACAAAATATCTTGCAAGTGCAATAATTTGTTAAAATAAGACAGGGCTGCTAACCTACATTGTACTGCACCCTTATTTACATTGCAGGCCCTCAGGCAAGATAGCCACTCCATCAGCGTGATGTGAGACGCTTGAGCTACCGACTGACCTGAGTCACGGCAAAAGGATTCCCATTCCCTCCAATGCTTGCCATAGGTGTTCCATGTGCGCGAGGCGAGGGAAAGTTTTATTAGCGGAAGAAGGGAGGTCCAGCATCTGCCAGCTGCCAAAGGAAATCCAGACAAATAAGTCCTTCGTCAGCGGCTTGCGGGGCTAGCCTTGTAAAGAGTGGCCAATTAAAGCGAGAAAGGGCATCAGCTATGGAGTTATTGACTCCTGGGACGTGCTACGCAAGGACATTTATGTTAAACTTGAAGCAACAAAGAACTATCAACCTAAGATTTCTAATGACTAAGGGGGATGATGCAGATAGGTTATTAATAGCGTGCACCACACTCAAGTTGTCACACCAAAATATAACCACTATTTTGTAAAGCGTGGTCCCAAAGTTCTAGTGACAAGGCTATAGGTCAAAATTTCCAGTAAGGTGAGGTTTCGTGTGAGGCTATCCGAAGCCCAATTTGCAGGCCAAGGACCAGCTGCCCACTGCCCCTGAAAGTATGCGCCATAACCCTGGGACCCAGAGGCATCTGTGAAGAGATGGAGGGACTGACTAGAGACAGGATCAGATCTCCACAAACAAATTCCATTAAATTCAAGGAGAAAGGATTCCCACACCAAGAGGTCTTCTACCATGTCTTGTGACAGGACTACTGGCCGATGTCGTTTCTGAGCACCTTTCAATGGGGCTTGTAACCTCCTATTGAAAATCCTACCTAAGTGAATCACCCTACAGGCAAAATTCAAAAGACCAAGCAGGGATTGTAATTGTTTCAAAGTCATTTTCTTTGAGAACGAAGCCGTTTGCACTGCTTGTAACATCTTTGAAACCTTGTCTGCAGGGAGACGACACAACATTGAGGTGGAATCGATCTCAATTCCTTAAAAATGTAAGGCAAGAGCATGGTCCCTGGGTTTTATCCTTGGCTAGGGGAACACCAAATTTCTTTCATGTAATTGGCCATGAGCTAGTGACGTATGGGATATACAATCCTACCAGGAAGGGCAAAGATTCCCAAGCCTCAAAATGCCTATAAATACATCCCTCATCACACCCACAATTCAGTTTGACAAACTTTGCCTCCTATGGAGGTGGTGAAGTAAGTTTGTGCTAGATTTCTACGTTGATATGTTCTCAGCATTTTGAAGCCCGATTCCTCTCAGAGTACAGTGAATGTCAGAGGGATGTGAATGGAGTATCACCTATTGAATGCAATGGTTTTACTCGCAGGAAATCTATTTCATAGGTTCTCTGTTATCGGTCGTAGAGATTCATCTCCTACCTCCCTTTTTCAGATCGACAATATACTCTCATATTCCATTACCTCTACTGATAACTGTTTCAGTACTGGTTTGGCTATCTGCTATATGTGGATGGGTGTCTTTCGGTAAGTATGTTTTCATTACTTAAGACACTCTCAGCTATGGTTTGGCACTTTATGTATTAATGTACAGTTCTAAATATATGTATTGTACTTATATTTGCCATGGGTCAGGTTTATGTATATTTCTGTTACGGTACAGACAGTGTACCAAGGGTTAATACCAGATGAACAATGTCCTGCATAGGGAATCAGCAATTCACAACCCAGCCAGTTTCAGGTTTAAAACCGAATGACATTTATTAAAGGCTAGATGCCTAGTATTTATACAGGTTTGACCCCAGATGGGGGGGTTGAAAGACTCTTGTACATTTAGATAAAAAGGGGAAGACGCCCTTTTATGAAACAGTAGAATTACATTACTTAAATACTTTACTTAGGCAGATAACAACTTAAACACATTTGGCTTGTCTTATCACCTAGCGTCTGCTCTCTGAGGGTGATTAAACAATGGCCTGTTTATTACTTAAATGTAATTATAGCACACAATAGCTGAGGCCAGAAAACCTGTCTTTAGAAATTAGTTTCTTAGCTAAACACAATTAACTCCTTCAGTCCTGACAGAAGGGTCTGTCACATATCTCCCCCCTTGTGGAACACTCCGGCAGACCCGGCTTGACCCTTTGGCGGGTCAACCTGGGGATGACCGGACTAGGAGGTGGTAGGCATGTCAGTTTGCCAGGACAATCCATCTGTATTCCCGTTATGAGAGAGAATTCCTGTCCATACAAAGAAGGGTTCAACTTCCTCAGTGCCCAGACTAGGGCTAAACAGTCCTTCAAAATCCCATCAGCTTCTTTACGAGTTTTCTGTACCTGCTCTTTATAGGTATCCACAATCCCTTCATACTGACATAGGGTGCCCTTGAGTTGCTGCACCTCACTATGAGCCAGCGTCAGCTTCTCCTCAAGTGTCGCTAAGTTTGTCTTTAATGTTTCATGTCCCACTCTCAAGCTGGTGTTTTCTGCAGTCTGTCGGTGCAGCTTGTCTAGCAGAGATTCACGTTCTAAACGTGCTTTTTCCTCTGCGCTCCTCTTCTCCTTCATCAGCGCATTGTAACGGGACTTCCACGTATCAATAGCGGATAGAGATTTACTGAGCTCAGCGTCCTGGGGCTTAGCAGCAGGGGGGTCAGTCTCTGCTGCACGGATCTGAGCACGGGTAGTCACAGGGTTAACATCAGCGGGACCCATGGGAGCATAGGCAGAAACAAGGGGAGCCAAGTCATTTCCAAGAAGAACATCAGCAGGTAAGTCCTTCTTGACCCCCACATTCACAGGTCTAGCGCCCACTCCCCAATCCAAATGTACCCTGGCAACAGGTAGGCTGAACACATCGCCCCCTTCTACCCTCACAGCCACAGTGTCTCCAGTGTACTGTTTCTCAGACACCAAGTTCTTTTGAAGCAAGGTCATGGTAGAACCAGTATCCCGTAGACCACTGACCTTCTTCCCATTCACTTTAACCAGTTGCCGGTTATTCCGGTGGGCAGCTTGCACAAGGTCTGCCTCATGTAGGATGCTCCAGCATTCTTGCGCCTCTACGTAGCGGGCCGCAGGCTGAGGGTTACGTGTGATTCCGCCGGCAGGTCTTCTCCAGGACTGTGCTTGGTTCGCTGCATTTAGGGGACACTCTGGTCTTTTGTGCCCTAGTTGCTTACATCCAAAGCATCGAATCGGTTGTGAGTAGCCCCGCAAATTGAACCGGGCTCTCTGAGGGTAGTTCGTGGCCAGATGCCGTGTGGTATAGCGGTGCGCCGGGGGTTGGTAACTGGCAGCTGCTGGGGTGACTGGGGGTCTGTACTCCACTCTAGCAGGGGGCTTAGTGGTAGCAGTGTCCAGTTTGCGGGCATCCGTATACTCATCTGCCAAGCGAGCCGCTTCATGCAGGGTGGAGGGTTTACGGTCCCGAACCCACTCTCGAACTCCTGCGGGTAACTTGTCGAAGCAATGTTCCAACAGGAATAGCTGCAGCACCTCTTCCCCAGATATGGCTTGGCACCCCGCTATCCAGTGAGCTGCTGTGCGGTGCACCTTACATGCCCACTCAAGGTAGGAATCTCCAGCTAATTTAACAGTGTCTCTGAACCGCCTCCGGTATGCCTCCGGTGTAACCGCATACCTGGAGAGCAGAGCCTCTTTTACAGTATTATAATCCCCGACTTCCTCATCTGGAATGGCCCGAAAAGCCTCACTGGCCCGGCCGGATAATTTTCCGGATAATATCGTGACCCAGTCCTCTGCGGGTACCTTGTGTAGTTGCTCTTCTGGGCGATAAGGTTCATTCCGTCGCTTGCCACCAATGTTACGGTACAGACAGTGTACCAAGGGTTAATACCAGATGAACAATGTCCTGCATAGGGAATCAGCAATTCACAACCCAGCCAGTTTCAGGTTTAAAACCGAATGACATTTATTAAAGGCTAGATGCCTAGTATTTATACAGGTTTGACCCCAGATGGGGGGGTTGAAAGACTCTTGTACATTTAGATAAAAAGGGGAAGACGCCCTTTTATGAAACAGTAGAATTACATTACTTAAATACTTTACTTAGGCAGATAACAACTTAAACACATTTGGCTTGTCTTATCACCTAGCGTCTGCTCTCTGAGGGTGATTAAACAATGGCCTGTTTATTACTTAAATGTAATTATAGCACACAATAGCTGAGGCCAGAAAACCTGTCTTTAGAAATTAGTTTCTTAGCTAAACACAATTAACTCCTTCAGTCCTGACAGAAGGGTCTGTCACAATTTCCTTTTGCAGACTTTTTCAGTTTCATATTTGGGAAAAAAACATACGGAAAACATAAGGAAAATATTTTTCTTACCTGGGGTTTAGTCTTTTTTTCAAATTGACTGCTTTTTTATTAAATTTTCGCAGGCAAAATTAGGCTTGCGAGGCACAAAATGCTGATGTTTATTGCGTCATTCTTGGCTCGAGAATTTTTTTGGTGCGAAGGTACATCCGGTGACGAAGGTTCATCATTTCCGGACGTCTTAGTTGACGCCGCGTTCCTTGCACAAGGTTGTGTCTGCTATGACGCGAGTGTGTCATTTCCAGATGTTGTTAGCGCCCAAAAATGTCATTTTGCGTTATGCGTCATACTTGGCACCAAATAGTTTCATTATTTAAAACCCCATTCCTATGTGCCTCTTGCCTTTTTCTATGTTAGAGGGCTATGCTGTTTGCATTTTTTTCCCATTCCTGAAACTGCCATATAAGGAAATTGATAATTTTGCTTTATATGTTGTTTTTATTTGCAAGATGTCTCAATCTGATCCTGTCTCAGAAACCACTGTTGGAACCCTGCTGCCTGATAACAGTTCTACCAAAGCCAAGTGCATTTGTTGTAAAATTTGTGGAGATTATATCTCCAGCTGTGGTTTGTAATAGTTGTCATGATAAGCTTTTACATGCAGAGAATGTATCCATCAGTAATAGTACAATGCCTGTTGTTCCTTCAACATCTAATGTACATGATATTCCTGTGAATATAAAAGATTTTTATTGCTGATGCGATTTAGAAGGCTTTGTCTGCTGTCCCACCTTCTAATAAACGTAAAAGGTCTTTTAAAACTTCTCATAAAGTTGATGAAATTTCAAATGACCGACAACATACAGAATTATCCTCCTCTGATGAGGATCTATCTGATTCAGAAGATCCTACCTCAGATATTGACACTGACAAATCTACTTATTTATTTAAAATGGAGTATATTTGTTCCTTGTTAAAAAAGGTGTTGATTACGTTGGATATTGAGGAAAACAGAATTTATGCTTACCTGATAAATTACTTTCTCCAACGGTGTGTCCGGTCCACGGCGTCATCCTTACTTGTGGGAATATCTCTTCCCCAACAGGAAATGGCAAAGAGTCCCAGCAAAGCTGGCCATATAGTCCCTCCTAGGCTCCGCCCACCCCAGTCATTCGACCGACGGACAGGAGGAAAAAATAGGAGAAACCATAGGGTGTCGTGGTGACTGTAGTTAGAGAAAATAATTCATCGGACCAGATTAAAAAACCAGGGCGGGCCGTGGACCGGACACACCGTTGGAGAAAGTAATTTATCAGGTAAGCATAAATTCTGTTTTCTCCAACATTGGTGTGTCCGGTCCACGGCGTCATCCTTACTTGTGGGAACCAATACCAAAGCTTTAGGACACGGATGAAGGGAGGGAGCAAATCAGGTTACCTAAATGGAAGGCACCACGGCTTGCAAAACCTTTCTCCCAAAAATAGCCTCCGAAAAAGCAAAAGTATCAAATTTGTAAAATTTGGCAAAAGTGTGCAGTGAAGACCAAGTCGCTGCCTTACATATCTGATCAACAGAAGCCTCGTTCTTGAAGGCCCATGTGGAAGCTACAGCCCTAGTGGAGTGAGCTGTGATTCTTTCAGGAGGCTGCCGTCCGGAAGTCTCATAAGCCAATCGGATGATGCTTTTAAGCCAAAAGGAAAGAGAGGTATGTTACAGAAGCATTAGTTATTTTGTTGTGAAGAGCTTATTTCCCAGCAGCAATGCCTGAACCAGCCAAGCCAGCGCCTAAGAAGGGCTCCAAGAAAACCGTAACAAGTATCATTTCATAAAGAGTTAACTTTTTTCAGCTTTTAGAAACTATTGTCTAAATACAAGTTTGCTGGCTTCAGCTCTAAGTTTAGAGATAAACAATCCCATTGTCTAATCACCTCCGGAGCCAGACTGCTAATTGATAAGATGAACTTGTAAACTTGTTATCTTAAGTACTGTAATCCTATTGTGGCCTGTCAAAGGACATTGCTCTCTATCTAAATGTGTGATGGGGGATTTTGTGCTTCCCCCCCCCCCCCTGGGAGTGCCCTGTGTGCATGTAACCTTAATAAAAAGCAGGCTGGGCATCCCAGTCCTGAGTTCTTGTTTGACCCTCAATCGCAGCGTTGACTCGTTTTTGTGGGCAGAAGGGTATCCTAGCTGTACTGCAGCTAAGGGAGATTATTCTATATTTGCGAGACTCATATAGAATACTATGGAAAGCAGCTCTCCCCTCTTTAGCAATAGGGATCCAGGCTACTAAGCGGTCCATCTCTCAGCGAGACTAAGGGTAACCGTAACATTTGGCGGCAGCGGCGGGATTTTCCTGGATTTCCTAGGAGAGGTACAGAACGGATGGAGAGCGCTTACGAAAAATTGAAGCGTACAACCCTAAAGGATTTACTTGAAAGCAGAGGGGGGTACGCCAGCAACCGGCCGAGGAGAGAGCTGATCGCAGAATTGACCGAACTGGATCAGAGCTTCACAATGGCGGAAACACCGACCACGATTAGTGATGAAAAAACCAGGATTGTTCGGGAAAGGCTCTCATTATACGGGCCGAACCCCTCCATGGAATTGGTACAGCAGTTGATGGCGGAGGCGGATGAGGATATACGAGAGACTCGAGCCCACGAACTCAACCTAGCGAACGCACACCGCAATGCTGAAGCCCCGCAGGTAATCATCCCTGTCGAAAATGCTGGGAGGCCCAAGATACCCTATGCGGCATTTCGACCCTTCCTAGAGAGCGAGACAGGGATTGATGAATATTTGGCGGACTTCGAAAGGCAATGTGCCCTGCACCAGATTCCCAACAGAGAGTGGCCCACGATATTGTCTGGGAAACTATCCGGGCGAGCCCTGGAAGCCTTTCGTACTCTGGGTGCTGAGGAAGTGACACAGTATGAGCTAGTTAAGGAGACACTGTTGCGACGGTACGCTGTAACTCCGGACACGTATCGCCGACAGTTTCGGGGCATGAAAAAGAAGCCTAACGATACCCATATGGAATGGGCGCACCGAATGCGGAGAGCGGCAAATCACTGGCTGAGCGGAAGTAAAGCGGTGACTGGTGAGGAAATTTTACAATTGTTTCTCTTAGAACATTTTTATAATGGCATGGAACAGCAAGGGAAGGAATGGCTGCTAGACAGGCGGCCTTCTACCTTAGAAGAAGCAGCCAAATTGGCCGATGAACATTATGACTCCCGTCTTCACGAACCCATGAACTACCGAGCTCCAGCACGGGTCGAACCCAGAGAGGTTTACCGTGCACCAACTTGTGCTGAATTTCGAGCCCCGGTGCCCACAGGGCCCGTCCGACACTCAGGACCACCCAATAACAGCTCTGAGCGTCCCAGACCGACTTGCCACCGATGCAAGCAACCAGGGCATTTCATGGCTAGCTGTCCCCTTAATACGCACCAGACACCCAGGAATTACAATTACCCCTCTGGGTCCTATCGTCCGGCCCGGGCCCTCTGTGTTAACCAAGAGGCCCCTATGGAGGGATATGTGGGGCCGCTTCACGAGGGGGACCCTGTATATGCTGCCTCAGATAACCGCCAGCACCATCGGCAGAAGGTATGGCTCGAGGGGCGATCTACCGAGGGATTGAGAGACACAGGAGCTACTATCACGCTGGTACAGAGTCATTTGGTGCCAGAGCACAAGCGATCCGGACAGACTGTGGCCGTTAGAGTGGCGGGGGGGGATGTGTACAAAATTCCAACAGCTCAAGTGCATCTTGATTGGGAAGCGGGAAAGGGGGCTGTGAACGTGGGCATAATGGATAATTTACCTGCCGAAGTACTACTGGGCAACGATTTGGGCCCCATGACTTCTGCCTATGCTCCAGTATGCAACAACGAGGCGGACCCAGTGACTACACGGGCCCAAGCCCGGACGGAGCGAGAGCTCTCACCAGTGCGGGAGACACAGGTAAGACCTACCCCGACCTTGCCTGACATGTTAGGCCCCATACCCTGGGACACCCCAGATGCTTTCGAGACAGAGTCTAAGACTGACCCGACCTTACAAAAGTACCGGGAACGAGCAGAGACCGGAGGGGGCGGGGCAGATAACGAAACATTCTTATGGGAAAAAGGGAAACTATACCGCTGGACAGAGAAAAGGGGACAGCGTAGGCGACAGCTGGTAGTGCCCCACAAATACCGTCAAGAAATCCTCAAGATAGGCCACGACATCCCCTTAGCAGGCCACCTAGCCATAACCCGTACCCTACACCGCATTACTCACACGTTCTTTTGGCCAGGGGTGCACGCTGACGTTAGAACTTACTGTAACACCTGCGATGTGTGTCAACGAGTAGGAAGGCGAGGCGATCACCCTAAAGCCCATCTAGTAAATATGCCCATTGTAGAGGAACCCTTCAGCCGGGTTGCTATTGACCTAGTGGGACCACTGGCTACCCCTAGTCCCTCCGGTAAGCGCTACATTCTTACCGTAGTGGACTACGCTACCAGGTACCCAGAGGCTGTCGCCCTATCCAACATACAAGCGGATACGGTAGCGAATGCACTAGTACAGGTGTTCTCCCGGGTAGGATTTCCAAAAGAAATCCTATCCGACCGAGGCACCCAATTTACAGCTGAATTGACCCAACAACTCTGGCAGGTTTGCAAAATGAAGTCCCTCCTGAGCTCCCCATACCACCCCCAGACGAACGGGCTGTGTGAGAGGTTCAATGGGACCCTCAAGCAAATGCTCAAGACGTTCACTCAGGAATACAGAGACTGGGAACGCTTCCTGCCGCACCTCCTATTTGCTTATCGGGAGGTGCCCCAGGAAACGACAGGGTTCTCTCCCTTCGAGTTGCTCTACGGAAGAAAGGTACGGGGACCCCTAAACCTGATCCGGGAGCACTGGGAGGGAGAGATGGAGGCTGACGGTGTCCCCATTGTGCCATACGTGCTGGAACTCAGGGACCGAATGGAGCAATTAGCCAAATCCGTGCGGGCTAATCTCCAGTTGGCCCAGAGAAGACAGAAAGTATGGTACGATCGGGGGGCCCGAAAGAGAATCTTCACCATAGGACAAAAGGTGTTAGTACTTAAGCCGGTAAAGACAGACAAATTGCAGGCGTCCTGGCAGGGTCCCTACCAGATCGTAGAGAAAAGGGGAGACACCACTTATGTGATAGCTAGCTGCCATGACAACAATCTTAGAAAGACATTCCATGTAAACATGCTCAAGGAATATTTTGAGCGACCAGAGAACGTGACGGCCGTATGTTGTTCCCCTCAGGAAGACCCCGACAGTCTACCCATTCCAGACCTATTAGAAAAGAGTCTCCCCACAGGTATAGTGGCTCAGGTTCAGATAGGAGACCGACTTAGCCCCACTGAAAGGGAGCAGCTCAGCCAACTCCTCCAGTCCAAACACCTCACCTTCTCCCCGAAGCCACGGTACACTACTTTAACCACCCACCAGGTAGATACTCCGGGACAAGCTCCCTTGCGCCAGGCTCCGTACCGAATCCCCGAAGCAGTTAGGACAGGAATGAAGAAGGAGATCGATGAGATGCTCCAGCTCAGGGTAATTGAGCCCTCCGATAGTCCCTGGGCCTCCCCAGTTGTCTTGGTGCCCAAGAAAGATGGGACCACCCGGTTCTGCGTAGACTATCGGAGGCTCAATGAAAAAACTGTGACGGACGCTTACCCTATGCCCAGGGTAGACGAGCTACTCGATCGTATAGCCAGGGGAAATTACCTGACCACTATTGACCTCTGCAAAGGTTACTGGCAGATTCCCCTGGCCCCGGAGGCTATCCCCAAGTCGGCATTCGTCACCCCATTCGGCTTATATCAGTTTAGGGTAATGCCGTTTGGGATGAAGAATGCCCCAGCTACATTCCAGCGCTTGGTGGATAGGCTCCTGGATGGCTTCCAGAGTTTTGCTTGCGCCTACCTGGACGACATAGCGATCCACAGTGAGTCCTGGGAGGACCACTTAGCTCATGTAGGAATGGTTCTGGATCAGATCCGGGCTGCTGGCCTGACTCTGAAGCCAGAAAAATGTCACTTTGGGATGGCCGAGGTACAGTACCTGGGTCACCGGGTGGGGTGTGGAAAGCAGCGAGCAGAGCCGGCCAAGATAGAAGCTGTCGCCAATTGGCCCACCCCCATCACTAAGACTCAGGTCCTAGCCTTCCTGGGCACGGCAGGGTACTATAGACAGTTCGTACCAGACTACAGCACACTTGCCAAACCCCTGACTGACTTGACCAAGAAGAACTTACCTCGACAGGTCCTGTGGTCTCCCCACTGTGAAACGGCTTTCCAGGCTCTCAAAAATGCTCTAATTAACGCTCCTGTCTTGGCGGCCCCAGCCCTTAACAAACGTTTTATCGTCCATACAGATGCTTCCATGTTTGGGCTGGGAGCCGTCCTCAGCCAAGTAGGCGAAGATGGAGGGGAGCATCCAGTTGCCTACATCAGCCGGAAGCTCCTGCCCCGTGAAGTCAGCTATGCAGCGGTCGAAAAGGAGTGTTTGGCTTTGGTGTGGGCATTAAAGAAATTGACTCCCTATTTATATGGGCAGGAGTTCACTCTGGTCACCGACCATAACCCGTTGGTGTGGCTGAAACGGGTCTCTGGAGATAATGGCAGGCTATTACGTTGGAGCTTATCGTTGCAACCCTTCAATTTCACCATTACTTACAGACCTGGGAAACAGAATGGCAACGCCGACGGGTTGTCCAGACAAACCGACCTCAGCCCCGCATAACCAGCGGTCTGGACAGCCTTAGTCTGCCCCGAAAAGGGGTCAGACCGTGTCTGCCAGAGTGTTCCACAGAAAGGGAGCACTGTTACAGAAGCATTAGTTATTTTGTTGTGAAGAGCTTATTTCCCAGCAGCAATGCCTGAACCAGCCAAGCCAGCGCCTAAGAAGGGCTCCAAGAAAACCGTAACAAGTATCATTTCATAAAGAGTTAACTTTTTTCAGCTTTTAGAAACTATTGTCTAAATACAAGTTTGCTGGCTTCAGCTCTAAGTTTAGAGATAAACAATCCCATTGTCTAATCACCTCTGGAGCCAGACTGCTAATTGATAAGATGAACTTGTAAACTTGTTATCTTAAGTACTGTAATCCTATTGTGGCCTGTCAAAGGACATTGCTCTCTATCTAAATGTGTGATGGGGGATTTTGTGCTTCCCCCCCCCCCCCCTGGGAGTGCCCTGTGTGCATGTAACCTTAATAAAAAGCAGGCTGGGCATCCCAGTCCTGAGTTCTTGTTTGACCCTCAATCGCAGCGTTGACTCGTTTTTGTGGGCAGAAGGGTATCCTAGCTGTACTGCAGCTAAGGGAGATTATTCTATATTTGCGAGACTCATATAGAATACTATGGAAAGCAGCTTCTCCCCTCTTTAGCAATAGGGATCCAGGCTACTAAGCGGTCCATCTCTCAGCGAGACTAAGGGTAACCGTAACAAGGTAGAAGTTGCTTTTTTACCTCTCCTTTTACCAGAATAGACGACAAAAAGAGAAGAAGTTTGTCTGAACTCTTTTGTAGCTTCTAAGTAGAATTTTAGAGCACGGACTACATCTAAATTGTGTAGCAAACGTTCCTTCTTTGAAACTGGATTCGGACACAAAGAAGGTACAACTATCTCCTGATTAATATTTTTGTTGGAAACAACCTTTGGTAGAAAACCAGGCTTAGTACGCAAAACAACCTTATCTGAATGGAACACCAGATAGGGTGGAGTACACTGTAGAGCAGATAACTCAGAAACTCTTCTAGCAGAAGAAATAGCAACTAAAAACAAAACTTTCCAAGATAACAACTTAATATCTATGGAATGTAAAGGTTCTAACGGAACCCCTTGAAGAACTGAAAGAACTAGATTTAAACTCCAGGGAGGAGTCAAAGGTCTGTAAACAGGCTTTATCCTAACCAAAGCCTGAACAAAAGCTTGAACATCTGGCACAACTGCCAGTCGTTTGTGTAGTAGGACAGATAAGTCCTACTACACAAGATTCCTTGACAAAGCATACCTGCGAAACGTACGTCGGAACTGAACTGTTCTATATTGAGTTTTATCACGTCTCTACACTAGCCAGGACACCTGGGGGCTTAGCGCTACTGTCTTGCTACTAAAGAGGTTTTGGTTTCGGCGGTCACACTCCTGCTGATCCATTTACCTCTTTGCAAGTTTGGCGATTTGAAGCATTTATTACAGCATATCTGCTTTTGTACCCTTACATTGTGGTGTTATCAAGGCTTATGTGACGCTTTTATATATTTTAAAATAAATTTGTATCCAAGTTTTGCCTAGTGTACTGTTTTCCCATCAGTATAAAGTGGGAGTGCGCATATCCTTGAGCTTAGTGGAAAGCTCCAACAAATGTGAGTAGTAATTTGTTATAAAACAACTACTTCCTCAAAGTGCCATTACAGATTCACACTATGTTGCAATTTTCTGTTTCCTTTTTTATGGGATCTCACTGAGGAATGCTAACAAGCTGAAAAACTCATCCAGAGGACACAGACATATCCTTTATTCAGAACTTTATTTGGTTTTCCTTTTATGATTTTTGTTATCACATTTATTTCACAGTAGGACAGATAAAGCAGAAATCTGTCCCTTTAGAGAACTCGCAGATAATCCTTTATCCAAACCTTCTTGTAGAAAGGAAAGAATCCTAGGAATCTTTATCTTATTCCATGGGAATCCCTTGGATTCACCCCAGCAGATATATCTTTTCCATATTTTATGGTAAATCTTTCTAGTTACCGGTTTTCTGGCTTGAACCAGAGTATTTATCACGGAATCTGAAAACCCACGCTTTGATAGAATCAAGCGTTCAATCTCCAAGCCGTCAGCTGGAGGGAGACCAGATTTGGATGTTCGAATGGACCCTGAACAAGAAGGTCCTGTCTCAAAGGTAGCTTCCATGGTGGAACCGATGACATATTCACCAGGTCTGCATACCAAGTCCTGCGTGGCCACGCAGGAGCTATCAAGATCACAGAGGCCCTCTCCTGTTTGATCTTGGCTACCAGCCTGGGAATGAGAGGAAACGGTGGAAACACATAAGCTAGGTTGAAGGTCCAAGGCGCTACTAGTGCATCCACTAGAGTCGCCTTGGGATCCCTGGATCTGGACCCGTAGCAAGGAACCTTGAAGTTCTGACGAGACACCATCAGATCCATATCTGGAATGCCCCATAGTTGCGTCAACTGGGCAAAGATCTCCGGGTGGAGTTCCCACTCCCCCGGATGGAATGTCTGACGACTCAAATAATCCACTTCCCAGTTTTCCACACCTGGAATGTGGATCGCAGATAGGTGGCAGGAGTGATTCTCCGCCCATTGTATGATTTTGGTCACTTCTTTCATCGCCAGGGAACTCCTTGTTCCCCCCTGATGATTGAGATACGCAACAGTCGTCATGTTGTCTGATTGGAATCTTATGAATCTGGCCTTTGCTAGCTGAGGTCAAGCCCTGAGAGCATTGAATATCGCTCTTAGTTCCAGAATGTTTATCGGGAGAAGAGACTCTTCCCAAGACCACAGTCCCTGAGCTTTCAGGGATTCCCAGACCGCGCCCCAGCCCACTAGGCAGGCGTCGGTCGTGACGATGACCCACTCTGGACTGCGGAAGCTCATTCCCTGGGATAGGTGATCCTGGGTTAGCCACCAACGGAGTGAGTCTCTGGTCTTCTGATCTTCAGAAGTCTGTATAGTCCCCATTCCACTGTTTCAGCATGCACAGTTGTAATGGTCTTAGATGAATTCGCGCAAAGGGAACTATGTCCATTGCTGCAACCATCAATCCTACTACTTCCATGCACTGAGCTACGGAAGGACGAGGAATAGAATGAAGAACTTGACAAGCGTTTAGAAGTTTTGACTTTCTGACTTCTGTCAAGAAAATCCTCATTTCTAAGGAATCTATTATTGTTCCCAAGAAGGGAACTCTTGTCGACGGAGACAGGGAACTTTTTTCTATGTTCACCTTCCATCCGTGAGATCTGAGAAAGGCCAGAACGATGTCTGAGTGAGCCTTTGCCTTTGAAAGAGACGACGCTTGTACTAGAATGTCGTCCAAGTACGGTACTACTGCAATGCCCCTTGGTCTTAAAACCGCTAGAAGGGATCCGAGTACCTTTGTGAAAATCCTTGGAGCAGTGGCTAACCCGAATGGGAGGGCCACAAACTGGTAATGTTTGTCCAGAAAGGCGAACCTTAGGAACTGATGATGTTCTTTGTGGATAGGGATATGTAGATACGCATCCTTTAGATCAACGGTAGTCATAAATTGACCTTCCTGAATTGTGGGTAGAATCGTTCGAATGGTTTCCATCTTGAACGATGGTACTCTGAGAAATTTGTTTAGGATCTTTAAATCCAGGATTGGTCTGAAAGTTCCCTCTTTTTTGGGAACTACAAACAGATTTGAGTAAAATCCCATTCCTTGTTCCGCCGTTGGAACTGGGTGTATCACTCCCATCTTTAACAGGTCTTCTACACAATGTAAGAATGCCTGTCTCTTTATTTGGTTTGAGGATAAGTGAGACATGTGGAACCTTCCCCTTGGGGGTAGTTCCTTGAATTCCAGAAGATAACCCTGAGAAACTATTTCTAGCGTCCAGGGATCCTGAACATCTCTTGCCCAAGCCTGAGCAAAGAGAGAGAGAGTCTGCCCCCCACTAGATCCGGTCCCGGATCGGGGGCTACTCCTTCATGCTGTTTTGTTAGCAGTGGCAGGCTTCTTGGCCTGCTTACCCTTGTTCCAGCCTTGCATCGGTTTCCAGGCTGGTTTGGTCTGTGAGGTATTACCCTCTTGCTTAGAGGATGCAGAATTAGAGCCTGGTCCGTTCCTGAAATTACGAAAGGAACGAAAATTAAACTTATTCTTGGCTTTGAAAGGCCTATCTTGTGGGAGGGCGTGGCCCTTTCCCCCAGTGATGTCTGAGATAATCTCTTTCAATTCTGGCCCAAAGAGAGTTTTACCCTTGAAAGGGATATTAAGCAATTTTGTCTTGGATGATACATCCGCTGACCAAGACTTTAGCCAAAGCACTCTGCGCGCCACAATTGCAAACCCTGAATTTTTCGCCGCTAATCTAGCTATTTGCAAAGCGGCATCTAAAATAAAAGAGTTAGCCAACTTAAGTGCATGAACTCTGTCCATAACCTCCTCATATGGAGTCTCTCTACTGAGCGACTTTTCTAGTTCCTCGAACCAGAACCACGCTGCTGTAGTGACAGGAACAATGCACGAAATGGGTTGAAGAAGGTAACCTTGCTGTACAAAAATCTTTTTAAGCAAACCCTCCAATTTTTTATCCATAGGATCTTAGGGACTGTCTGCCATAAGTCCTTTCTGGGGTCGACCATAGGAAATAACTTCTTAAATATAGGAGGGGGAACAAAAGGTATGCCGGGCTTCTCCCATTCCTTATTCACTATGTCCGCCACCCGCTTGGGTATAGGAAAAGCGTTGGGGTGCACCGGAACCTCTAGGAACTTGTCCATCTTGCATAATTTTTCTGGAATGACCAGGTTATCACAATCATCCAGAGTAGATAACACCTCCTTAAGCTGTGCGCGGATATGTTCTAATTTAAATTTAAATGTCACAACATCAGGTTCAGCCTGTTGGGAAATTTTTCCTGAATCTGAAATTTCCCCATCTGACAAAACCTCCCTCATGGCCCCTTCAGATTGGTGTGAGGGTATGACAGAACAATTATCATCAGCGCCCTCTTGCTCTTCAGTGTTTAAAACAGAGCAATCGCGCTTTCTCTGATATGCAGGCATTTTGGATAAAATATTTGCTATGGAGTTATCCATTACAGCCGTCAATTGTTGCATGGTAATAAGCATTGGCGCGCTAGAAGTACTAGGGGCCTCCTGCGTGGACAAAACTGGCGTAGACACAGAAGGAGATGATGTAGAACCATGTCTACTCCCTTCATCTGATGAATCATCTTGGGCAACTTCATTATCTGTGACAGTACTGTCCTTACTTTGTTTGGACGCTTTGGCACAATTATCACATAATTTAGAAGTTGGAGACACATTGACTTTCATACATATAGAACATAGCTTATCTGAAGGCACAGACATGTTAAACAGGCTTAAACTTGTCAGTAAAACACAAAAACCGTTTTAAAACAAAACCGTTACTGTCTCTTTAAATTTTAAACAGAGCACACTTTATTACTGAATATGTGAAAAAATATGAAGGAATTGTTCAAAATTTACCAAATTTTCACCACAGTGTCTTAAAGCATTAAAATTATTGCACACCAATTTTAAGAGCTTTAACCCTTAAAATAACGAAACCGGAGCCGGTTACAGTTTTAACCCCTCTACAGTCCCAGCTACAGCCTTTGCTGCGACTCTACCAAGCCCAGAGGGGAATACGATACCAAATGACGCCTTCTAGGAACTTTTCCAACTATTTTCAGGTCCTCACACATGCATCTGCATATCTTGCTCTCAAAAACAACTGCGCAGTAATGGCGCGAAAATGAGGCTCAGCCTACAACTGGGAAGGCCCTTCCTGACTGGAAAAGGTGTCTAACATAGTGCCTGACGTTAAAAAACGTTCCCCAAGTTTATAAGTGTGAAATACCAGCATAAACATGTATAAAATGCCCAAATAAAGCAATCGATTTTGACCATAAAAGTGTCTACCAGTTTTATAGCCCATATTAAGCCCTTTATTCTGCTTGAGACTAAGAAAATGGCTTACCGGTCCCCATGAGGGGAAATGACAGCCTTCCAGCATTACACAGTCTTGTTAGAAATATGGCTAGTCATACCTTAAGCAGAAAAGTCTGCTAACTGTTTCCCCCAACTGAAGTTACTTCATCTCAACAGTCCTATGTGGAAACAGCAAAGGATTTTAGTTACTGTCTGCTAAAATCATCTTCCTCTCACAAACAGAATTCTTCATCTCTTTCTGTTTCAGAGTAAATAGTACATACCAGCACTATTTTAAAATAACAAACTCTTGATAGTAGAATAAAAAACTACAACTAAACACCACATACTCTTAACCATCTCCATGGAGATGTTGCCTGTGCAACGGCAAAGAGAATGACTGGGGTGGGCGGAGCCTAGGAGGGACTATATGGCCAGCTTTGCTGGGACTCTTTGCCATTTCCTGTTGGGGAAGAGATATTCCCACAAGTAAGAATGACGCCGTGGACCGGACACACCAATGTTGGAGAAACTAGTGTTCTTGATATTAAAACTAGTAAACGTTTAAACTCTGTTTATAAACCTCCTGTGGTTACTCCAGAGATTTTTCCAGTTCCTGATGCTATTTCTGATGTGATTGCTAAGGAATGGAATAGGCCTGGTACTTCTTTTATCCCTTCTTCAAGGTTTAAAAAAAATTGTATCCTTTGCCAGCAGTTAGATTGGAGTGTGGGGAAAAGGTCCCCAGAGTTGATGGGGCTATTTCTACTCTTGCCAAACGTACTACTATTCCTATGAAAGATAGTACTTCCTTTAAGGACCCTTTAGATAGGAAACTTGAATCTTATCTAAGGAAAGCTCATTTATATTCTGGCTATCTTCTCAGGCCTGCCATTTCTATGGCTGATGTTGCAGCTGCATCAACTTTTTGGTTGGAAAGTTTAGCGTAACAGGAAACAGATCCTGATTTGTCTAGCATTGTTTGCTTACTTCAACATGCTAATCATTTTATCTGTGATGCCATTTTTGATATCATCAAAAGTGATGTTAAATCTATGTCTTTAGCTATTTTAGCTAGAAGAGCTTTGTGGCTCATATATTGGAATGCTTACATGGTATCTAAGTCTAGATTACTATCTCTTTCCTTCCAAGGTAATAATTTATTTGGTTCTCAGTTGGATTCAATTATTTAAACTGTCACTGGGGTGCAGGGAGTTTTTTAGCCCCAGGATAAAAGATCTAAGAGTAAATCTAAAGCTTCTAACCATCTTCGTTCCTTTCGACAAAATTAGGAACAGAAACCCAATCCTTACCCCAAAGAATCTGGTTCCAATTGGAAACCTTCTTCAGGTTGGAATAAATCCAAGCCATTTAAGAACCCAAAGGCAGCCCCCAAGTCTGCATGAAGGTGCGGCCCTCATTCCAGCTCAGCTGGTAAGGGGCAGATTAAGATTTTTCCAAATTATTTGGGCAGATACTGTCCAAAAGCAATGGATTCAGAGTATTGTCTCTCAAGGGTAACGAATAGGATTCAGAGTAAGATCTCCTGTGAGAAGATTTTTTCTCTCACGCATCCCAGCAAATCCAGTAAAGGCTCAGGCTTTTCTGAAGTGCATTTCAGACCTGGAGCTTTCAGGGGTAATCATACCAGTTCCGTATCAGGAACAGGGTCTGGGGTTTTATTCAAATCTATTCATTGTCCCAAAGAAAGAAAATTCATTCAGACAAGTTCTGGATCTGAAAATTTTGAATAGTTTTGTAAGAGTGCCAACTTTCAAAATGGTGACTATAAGGACTATTCTGCCTTTTGTTCAGCAAGGGCATTATATGTCCATGATAGACTTACAGGATGCCTATCTTCATATTCCAATTCATTCAGACCACTATCAGTTTCTGAGATTCTATTTTCTAGACAAGCATTACCAATTTGTCGCTCTTCCATTTGGTCTAGTGACAGCTCCAAGAATCTTTTCAAAGGTTCTCGGTGCCCTACTCTCTGTAATCAGAGAACAGGGTATTGCGATGTTTTCTTATTTGGACGATATCCTGGTACGAGCTCAGTCTTTACATTCTGCAGAATCTCACACGAATCAACTAGTGTTTCTTCAAAGACATGGTTGGACGATCAATTTACCAAAAAGTTCCTCGATTCCTCAGACAAGGGTCACCTTTTTAGGTTTCCAGATAGATTCAGTGTCCATGACTCTGTCTCTAAAATTGGTTTCAGCTTGTCGAAACCTTCAGTGTCAATCATTCCCTTCAGTAGCTATGTGCATGGAAGTTTTAGGTCTCATGACTGCAACATCGGACGCGATCCCCTTTGCTCGTTTTCATATGAGACCTCTCCAGCTTTGTATGCTGAATCAATGGTGCAGGGATTATACAACGATATCACACTTAGTATCCTTAAATCCCAATGTTCTACTCTCTCTGACTTGGTGGTTAAATCACCATCGTATAGTTCAAGGGGCCTCTTTTGTTCGTCCAACCTGGACTGTGATCACAACAGATGCAAGTCTTTCAGGCTGGGGAGCTGTCTGAGGATCTCTGACAGCAGAAGGGGTTTGGAAATCTCAAGAGGCGAGGTTACCAATAAATATTTTAGAACTTTGTGTTATTTCAGGGCTCTTCAGGTTTGGCCTCTATTGAAGAGAGAACCGTTCATTTGTTTTCAGACAGACAATATCACAACTGTGGCATATGTCAATCATCAGGGTGGGACTCACAGTCCCCAAGCTATGAAAGAAGTATCTTGGATACTTTCTTGAGCAGAATCCAGCTCCTGTCTAATTTCTGCGGTTCATATCCCAGGTGTAGACAATTGGGAAGCGGATTATCTCAGCCGTCAGACTTTACATCCGTGGGAGTGGTCGCTCCATCCAGATGTGTTTTTTCAGATTGTTCAGATGTGGGGTCTTCCAGAAATATATCTGATGGCTTCCCATCTAAACAAGAAACTACCCAGGTACCTGTCCAGGTCTAGGGATCCTCAGGCATTGGCGGCGGATGCGTTAGCAGTTCCTTGGTGTTACCAACCTGCTTATATCTTCCGCCTCTAGTTCTTCCTCCAAGAGTGATTTCCAAGATCATCACGGAACAATTGTTTGTGTTGCTGGTAGCTCCAGCATGGCCTCACAGGTTTTGGTATGCGGATCTTGTTCGGATGTCCAGTTGACAGCCTTGGCCACTTCCTTTAAGACCAGACCTTTTGTCTCAAGGTCTGTTTTTCCATCAGGATCTCAAATCATTAAATTTGAAGGTATGGAAATTGAACGCCTAGTGCTTAGTCATAGAGGTTTCTCTGACTCAGTGATTAATACTATGTTACAGGTTCGTAAATCTGTTTCTAGATCGAGTTTGGAAGTCTTATATTTCATGGTGTTCTTCTCATAAATTCTCCTGGCATTCTTTTAGAATTCCTAGAATTTTACAGTTTCTTCAGGATGGTTTGGATAAAGGTTTGTCTGCAAGTTCCTTGAAGGGACAAATCTCTGCTCTTTCGGTTTTATTTCACAGAAAGATTGCTAAGCTTCCTGTTATTCACTGTTTTTTACAGGCTTTGGTCTGTATCAAGCCTGTCATTAAATCAATCTCTCCTACTTAGAGTCTTACGGCTAGATTTAGAGTTATGTCGGTAACGACCCGCGTAGCTAACGCATGCTTTTTTCCCCCCGCACCTTTTAAATACCGCTGGTATTTAGAGTTCACAGAATGGCTGGGTTTTCAGTGCGTTAGGCTCCAAAAAGGGAGCGTAGAGCATAATTTACCGCCACTGCAACTCTAGATACCAGCGGTGCTTACGGACGCGGCCAGCTTCAAAAACGGGCTCGTGCACGATATCCCCATAGGAAACAATGGGGCTGTTTGAGCTGAAAAAAAACCTAACACCTGCAAAAAAGCAGCGTTCAGCTCCTAACGCAGCCCCATTGTTTCCTATGGGGAAACACTTTCTAAGTCTACACCTAACACCCTAACATGAACCCTGAGTCTAAACACCCCTAACCTTACACTTATTAACCCCTAATCTGCCGCCCCCGCTATCACTGACCCCTGCATATTATTATTAACCCCTAATCTGCCGCTCCGTACACCGCCGCAACCTACGTTATCCCTATGTACCCCTAATCTGCTGCCCATAACACCGCTGACCCCTATTATATTTATTAACCTCTAATCTGCCGCCCCCGCTATCGCTGACACCTGCATATTTTTTTAACCCCTAATCTGCCGCTCCGTACACCGCCGCAACCTACATTATACCTATGTACCCCTAATCTGCTGCCCCTAACACCGCCGACCCCTATATTATATTTATTAACCCCTAATCTGCCGCCCCCAACGTCGCCTCCACCTACCTACAATTATTAACCCCTAATCTGCTGACCGGACCTCACTGCTACTATAATAAATGTATTAACCCCTAAAGCTAACTCTAACCCGAACCCTAACACCCTCCTAAATTAAATATAATTTAAATCTAACAAAATAAATTAACTCTTATTAAATAAATTAATCCTATTTAAAGCTAAATACTTACCTGTAAAATAAACCCTAATATAGCTACAATATAAATAATAATTATATTGTAGCTATTTTAGTATTAATATTTACTTTACAGGCAACTTTGTATTTATTTTAACCAGGTACAATAGCTATTAAATAGTTAAGAACTATTTAATAGTTACCTAGTTAAAATAATTACAAAATTACCTGTAAAATAAATCCTAACCTAAGTTACAATTAAACCTAACACTACACTATCAATAAATTAATTAAATAAAATACCTACAATTACCTACAATTAAACCTAACACTACACTATCAATAAATTAATTAAATACAATACCTACAAATAAATACAATGAAATAAACTAACTAAAGTACAAAAAATAAAAAAGAACTAAGTTACAAGAAATAAAAAATATTTACAAACATTAGAAGAATATTACAATTTTAAACTAATTACACCTACTCTAAGCCCCCTAATAAAATAACAAAGATCCCCAAAATAAAAAAATGCCCTACCCTATTCTCAAATTAAAATAGAAAAGCTCTTTTATCTTACCAGCCCTTAAAAGGGCCCTTTGCGGGGCATGCCCCAAAGAATTCAGCTCTTTTGCCTGTAAAAAAAAAACAACATAATTTATGCTTACCTGATAAATTTATTTCTCTTGTAGTGTAGTCAGTCCACGGGTCATCCATTACTTATGGAATATATCTCTTCCTAACAGGAAGCAGCAAGAGGATCACCCAAGCAGAGCTGCTATATAGCTCCTCCCCTCACATGTCATATTCAGTCATTCGACCAAAACCAGACGAGAAAGGAGAAACCATAGGGTGCAGTGGTGACTGGAGTTTAATTAAAATTTAGACCTGCCTTAAAGACAGGGCGGGCCGTGGACTGACTACACTACAAGAGAAATAAATTTATCAGGTAAGCATAAATTATGTTTTCTCTTGTTAAGTGTAGTCAGTCCACGGGTCATCCATTACTTATGGAATACCAATACCAAAGCTAAAGTACACGGATGAAGGGAGGGACAAGGCAGGAACCTTAAACAGAAGGAACCACTGCCTGAAGCACCTTTCTCCCAAAAATAGCCTCCGAAGAAGCAAAAGTGTCAAATTTGTAAAATTTTGAAAAAGTGTGAAGTGAAGACCAAGTTGCAGCCTTTCAAATCTGTTCAACAGAGGCCTCATTTTTAAAGGCCCAGGTGGAAGCCACAGCTCTAGTAGAATGAGCTGTAATCCTTTCAGGAGGCTGCTGTCCAGCAGTCTCATAGGCTAAACGTATTATGCTACGAAGCCAAAAAGAGAGAGAAGTAGCCGAAGCCTTTTGACCTCTTCTCTGTCCAGAGTAAACGACACACAGGGAAGAAGTTTGACGAAAATCTTTAGTTGCCTGCAAATAGAGCTTCAGGGCACGGACTACGTCCAGATTATGCAAAAGTCGTTCCTTCTTTGAAGAAGGGTTAGGACACAGTGATGGAACAACAATCTCTTGATTGATATTCCTGTTAGTAACTACCTTAGGTAAGAACCCAGGTTTAGTACGCAGAACTACCTTGTCTGAATGAAAAATCAGATAAGGAGAATCACAATGTAAGGCAGATAACTCAGAGACTCTTCGAGCCGAGGAAATAGCCATCAAAAACAGAACCTTCCAGGATAACAGCTTGATATAAATGGAATGAAGGGGTTCAAATAGAACGCCTTGAAGAACGTTAAGAACTAAGTTTAAGCTCCACGGCGGAGCAACAGTCTTAAACACAGGCTTAATCCTAGTTAAAGCCTGACAAAAAGCCTGAACGTCTGGAACTTCTGCCAGACGTTTGTGTAGAAGAATAGACAGAGCAGAAATCTGTCCCTTTAACGAACTAGCAGATAAGCCCTTTTCTAAACCCTCTTGTAGAAAAGACAATATCCTAGGAATCCTAACCTTACTTTATGAGTAACTCTTGGATTCGCACCAATATAAATATTTACGCCATATCTTATGGTAAATTCTTCTGGTAACAGGCTTCCTAGCCTGTATTAAGGTATCAATAACCGACTCCGAGAAGCCACGCTTTGATAGAATTAAGCGTTCAATCTCCACGCAGTCAGCCTCAGAGAAATTAGATTTGGATGGTTGAAAGGACCCTGAATTAGAAGGTCCTGTCTCAGAGGCAGAGACCACGGTGGGCAGGACATCATGTCCACTAGGTCTGCATACCAGGTCCTGCGTGGCCACGCAGGCGCTATCAGAATCACCGAAGCTCTCTCCTGTTTGATCTTGGCAATCAAACGAGGAAGCATCGGAAATGGTGGAAACACATAAGCCATGTTGAAGACCCAAGGGGCTGTCAGAGCATCTATCAGCACCACTCCCGGGTCCCTGGACCTGGATCCGTAACAAGGAAGCTTGGCGTTCTGGCGAGACGCCATGAGATCCAGATCTGGTTTGCCCCAACGAAGAATCAGTTGAGCAAAGACCTCCGGATGAAGTTCCCACTCCCCCGGATGAAAAGTCTGGCGACTTAGAAAATCCGCCTCCCAGTTCTCCACGCCTGGGATGTAAATCGCTGACAGGTGGCAAGAGTGAGACTCTGCCCAGCGAATTATCTTTGAGACTTCCAACATCGCTAGGGAACTTCTGGTTCCCCTTGATGGTTGATGTAAGCCACAGTCGTGATGTTGTCCGACTGAAATCTGATGAACCTCAGAGTTGCTAACTGAGGCCAAGCTAGGAGAGCATTGAATATTGCTCTTAATTCCAGAATATTTATTGGGAGGAGTTTCTCCTCCTGAGTCCATAGTCCCTGAGCCTTCAGGGAGTTCCAGACTGCGCCCCAGCCTAGAAGGCTGGCGTCTGTTGTTACAATCGTCCAATCTGGCCTGCGAAAGGTCATCCCCTTGGACAGATGTGGCCGAGAAAGCCACCATAGAAGAGAATCTCTGGTCTCTTGATCCAGATTTAGCAGGGGGGACAAATCTGAGTAATCCCCATTCCACTGACTTAGCATGCACAATTGCAGCGGTCTGAGATGCAGGCACGCAAATGGAACTATGTCCATTGCCGCTACCATTAAGCCGATTACTTCCATGCACTGAGCTACTGACGGGTGTGGAATGGCATGAAGGACACGGCAAGCATTTAGAAGTTTTGATAACCTGGCCTCCGTCAGGTAAATTTTCATCTCTACAGAATCTATAAGAGTCCCTAGAAAGGGAACCCTTGTAAGTGGTAATAGAGAACTCTTTTCCACGTTCACCTTCCACCCATGCGACCTCAGAAATGCCAGAACTATCTCTGTATGAGACTTGGCAGTTTGAAAACTTGACGCTTGTATCAGAATGTCGTCTAGGTACGGAGTCACCACTATGCCTCGCGGTCTTAGTACCGCCAGAAGTGAGCCCAGAACTTTTGTAAAGATTCTTGGAGCCGTAGCTAATCCGAAGGGAAGAGCTACAAACTGGTAATGCCTGTCTAGGAAAGCAAATCTTAGGTACCGATAATGATCCTTGTGAATCGGTATGTGAAGGTAGGCATCCTTTAAGTCCACTGTGGTCATGTACTGACCCTCTTGGATCATGGGAAGGATGGTTCGAATAGTTTCCATTTTGAATGATGGAACTCTTAGGAATTTGTTTAGGATTTTTAAGTCCAAGATTGGTCTGAAGGTTCCCTCTTTCTTGGGAACCACAAATAGATTTGAGTAGAATCCTTGCCCGTGTTCCGTCCGCGGAACTGGGTGGATCACCCCCATTAGTAAGAGGTCTTGTACACAGCGTAGAAACGCCTCTTTCTTTATTTGGTTTGCTGATAACCTTGAAAGATGAAATCTCCCTCGTGGAGGAGAAGTTTTGAAGTCCAGGAGATATCCCTGAGATATGATCTCCAACGCCCAGGGATCCTGGACATCTCTTGCCCAAGCCTGGGCGAAGAGAGAAAGTCTGCCCCCCACTAGATCCGTTTCCGGATAGGGGGCCCTCTCTTCATGCTGTCTTAGGGGCAGCAGCAGGTTTCTTGGCCTGCTTGCCCTTGTTCCAGGACTGGTTAACTTTCCAGCCCTGTCTGTAACGAGCAACAGCTCCTTCCTGTTTTGGAGCGGAGGAAGTTGATGCTGCTCCTGCCTTGAAGTTACGAAAGGCATGAAAATTAGACTTTTTGGCATTTGATTTGGCCCTGTCCTGAGGTAGAGCATGGCCCTTACCTCCCGTAATGTCAGCTATAATTTCTTTCAAGCTGGGCCCGAATAAGGTCTGCCCTTTGAAAGGAATATTAAGCAATTTAGATTTAGAAGTCATGTCAGCTGACCAGGATTTAAGCCATAGCGCTCTGCGCGCTTGGATGGCGAATCCGGAGTTCTTAGCCGTAAGTTTGGTTAAATGTACGACGGCATCAGAAACAAATGCGTTAGCTAGCTTAAGTGCTTTAAGCTTGTTCATAATTTCATCCAATGGAGCTGTGCGAATGGCCTCTTCCAGAGACTCAAACCAGAATGCCGCCGCAGCAGTGGCAGGTGCAATGCATGCAAGGGGCTGTAAGATAAAACCTTGTTGAACAAACATTTTCTTAAGGTAACCCTCTAATTTCTTATCCATTGGATCTGAAAAGGCACAACTATCCTCCACCGGGATAGTGGTACGCTTAGCTAAAGTAGAAACTGCTCCCTCCACCTTAGGGACCGTCTGCCATAAGTCTCGTGTGGTGGCGTCTATAGGAAACATTTTCCTAAATATGGGAGGAGGGGAAAAAGGCACACCAGGTCTATCCCACTCCTTGCTAATAATCTCTGTAAGCCTTTTAGGTATAGGAAACACGTCTATCCAACCTACATAATTTTTCTGGAATTGCAACCGTGTTACAATCATTCAGAGCCGCTAATACCTCCCCTAGCAATATGCGGAGGTTCTCAAGCTTAAATTTAAAATTAGAAATCTCTGAATCCAGTCTCCCTGGATCAGATCCGTCACCCACAGAATGAAGCTCTCCGTCTTCATGTTCTGCAAACTGTGACGCAGTATCTGACATGGCTCTCACCTCATCCGCGCGCTCTGTCCTTAACCCAGAGCTATCGCGCTTGCCTCTTAATTCTGGCAATTTAGATAATACTTCTGTCATAACAGTAGCCATGTCTTGCAAAGTGATTTGTAAGGGCCTCCCTGATGTACTTGGCGCCACAAAATCACGCACCTCCTGAGCGGGAGGCGAAGGTACTGACACGTGAGGAGAGTTAGTCGGCATAACTTCCCCCTCGTTGTCTGGTGATAATTTCTTTACATGTAAAGATTGACTTTTATTTAAAGTAGCATCAATGCAATTAGTACATAAATTTCTATTGGGCTCCACATTGGCCTTTAAACATAGTGAACAAAGAGATTCATCTGTGTCAGACATGTTTAAACAGACTAGCAATGAGACTAGCAAGCTTGGAAATACTTTTCTAAATAAATTTACAAGCAATATAAAAAATGCTACTGTGCCTTTAAGAAGCACAAAAAGCTGTCACAGTTGAAATAACAATGAACCAAAATAGTTATAGCAACCAATTTTTCACAGTAAATGTATTAAGTTAGCAAAGGATTGCACCCACCAGCAAATGGATGATTAACCCCTTAATACCCAAAAACGGATAACAATTTAATAATTAACGTTTTTAACACAGTCAAAACACACTGTCACAGGTCTGCTGTGACTGATTACCTCCCTCAAAATGAATTTTGAAGACCCCTGAGCTCTCTAGAGGCCCCTCCCACTCATATTACAACAGTGGGGAAGCTCAGATAACTGTTTCTATGCAGAAAACAAAGATGGCCATGTGGTAAAAATCATGCCCCAATAAGTTTTATCACCAAGTACCTCACAAAAAACGATTAACATGCCATTAAACGTTTTAAACATACATTTTAAAAGTTATGAAGTGTTATTAATAAGCCTGCTACCAGTCGCTTTTACTGCAGTTAAGGCTTATACATTATTTCAGTATTAACAGTATTTTCAGAGTCAATTCCATTCCTTAGAAAAATACATTCAGTGTACACACACTCATCAGCCTAATACCAGTCGCTATCACTGCATTTAAGGCTGAACTTACGTTACATTGGTATCAGCAGTATTTTCTCAGTCAATTCCATTCCTCAGAAAAATAATTTACTGCACATACCTCTTTTGCAGGGGGGCCCTGCATGCTATTCCCCTTTTCTGAAGTTACCTCACTCCTCAGATGAGAACAGCCAGTGGATCTTAGTTACGTCTGCTAAGATGATAGAAAACGCAGGCAGATTCTTCTTCTAATGCTGCCTGAGAACAAACAGCACACTCCGGTGCCATTTAAAATAACAAACTTTTGATTGAAGAAATAAACTAAGTTAAAAAACACCACAGACCTCTCACAGCGACCTATCTTTAGTTAGGCTGCAAGAGAATGACTGAATATGACATGTGAGGGGAGGAGCTATATAGCAGCTCTGCTTGGGTGATCCTCTTGCAGCTTCCTGTTAGGAAGAGATATATTCCATAAGTAATGGATGACCCGTGGACTGACTACACTTAACAAGAGAAACATACAATACCCCCCCCAACATTACAACCCACCACCCACATACCCCTAACCTAACCCAAACCCCCCTTAAATAAACCTAACACTAAGCCCCTGAAGATCTCCCTACCTTTTCTTCACCACACCGGGTCCCGATCTGTCCAGAAGAGCCTCTGAAATCTTCATCCAAGCCCAAGCGGGGGCTGAAGAGTGACGTCCATCCTCCGGCTGAAGTCTGGATCCAAGCGGCGGCTAAAGAATTCCATCTTCGGGCAGAAGTCTTCATCCTATCCGGGCAGAAGAGTCGATCCGGACCGGCAAACATCTTCATCCAAGCCGCATCTTCTATGTTTTTCCATCCGATGACGACCGGCTCCATCTTGAAGACCTCCGGCGCGGATACATCCTCTTCTTGCGACGTCCTAAGTCCGAATGAAGGTTCCTTTAAATGACGTCATCCAAGATGGCGTCCCTCGAATTCCAATTGGCTGATAGGATTCTATCAGCCAATCGGAATTAAGGTAGGAAAAATCTGATTGGCTGATGGAATCAGCCAATCAGATTCAAGTTCAATCCGATTGGCTGATCCGATCGGCAGATTAGGGGTTAATAATTGTAGGTAGGTGGAGGCGACGTTGGGGGCGGCAGATTAGGGGTTAATAAATATAATATAGGGGTCGGCTGTGTTAGGGGCAGCAGATTAGGGGTACATAGGTATAATGTAGGTTGCCGCGGTGTACGGAGCAGCAGATTAGGGGTTAAAAAATATGCAGGTGTCAGCGATAGCGGGGGCGGCAGATTAGGGGTTAATAAATATTATGTAGGTGTCGGCGATATTAGGGGCAGCAGATTAGGGGTACATAGGGATAACGTAGGTGGCGGCGGTGTGCGGTCGGCAGATTAGGGGTTAAAAAAATTTAATCGAGTGGCAGCGATGTGAGGGGGCCTCGGTTTAGGGGTACATGGGTAGTTTATGGGTGTTAGTGTACTTTAGAGCACAGTAGTTAAGAGCTTTATGAACCGGCATTAGCCCAGAAAGCTCTTAACTCCTGGCTTTTTTCTGCGGCTGGAGTTTTGTTGTTAGATTTCTAACGCTCACTTCAGCCATGACTCTAAATACCGGCGTTAGAAAGATCCCATTGAAAAGATAGGATACGCAATTGACGTAAGGGGATCTGCGGTATGGAAAAGTCGCGGCTGCAAAGTGAGCGTTAGACCCTTTCCTGACTGACTCTAAATACCAGCGGTAGCCCAAAACTAGCGTTAGGAGCCTCTAACGCTGGTTTTGACGGCTAACGCCAAACTCTAAATCTAGCCGTTAATTTGGTTTTGAAGGCTTTACAGGCTCCTCCTTTTGAGCCTATGCATTCTTTGGACATTAAACTACTTTCTTGGATAGTGCTGTTCCTTTTGGCACTCTCTTCTGCTAGAAGAGTTTCTGAGTTATCTGCTCTTTCTTGTGAATCTCCTTTTCTGATTTTCCATCAGGATAAGGCAGTTTTGCGGACTTCATTTAAATTTCTACCTAAGGTTGTGAATTCTAACAACATTAATAGAGAAATTGTTGTCCCTTCTTTGTGTCCTAATCCTAAGAATTCTCTGGAGAGATCTTTACATTCTTTGGATGTTGTAAGAGCTTTGAAATATTATGTTGAAGCTACTAAAGATTTCAGGAAGACTTCCAGTCTATTTGTTATCTTTTCTGTTTCTAGGAAAGGTCAGAAGGCTTCTGCCATTTCCTTGGCATCTTGGCTAAAGCTTTTGATTCATCAGGCTTATTTGGAGTCGGGTCAGTCCCCGCCTCAGAGAATTACAGCTCATTCTACTAGGTCAGTCTCCACTTTGTGTGCTTTAAAGAATGAAGCTTCTGTTGATCTGATTTGCAAAGCAGCAACCGTTCTGATGTATTTGCTTCCTCAGAAGCAGTTTTTGCTAGAAAGGTTCTTCAGGCAGCTGTTTCAGTTTGATTCATCTGCTTATGTTTAAGTTTATTCTTTTAATTTATGAGAACAAACTTATATTTTGGGTTGTGTATTAATTTTTTCAGTGGGAAATGGCTGTTGTTTATTTTATCCCTCCCTCTCTAGTGACTCTTCTGTGGAGTTCCACATCTTGGGTATTACTATCCCATACGTCACTAGCTCATGGACTCTTGCTAATTACATGAAAGAAAACATAATTTATGTAAGAACTTACCTGATAAATTCATTTCTTTCATATTGGCAAGAGTCCATGAGGCCCACCCTTTTTTGTGGTGGTTATGATTTTTTTGTATAAAACACAATTATTTCCAAATTCCTTTTTTTGATGCTTTTTACTCCTTTCTTTATCACCCCACTTCTTGGCTATTCGTTAAACTGAATTGTGGGTGTGGTGAGTGGTGTATTTATAGGCATTTTGAGGTTTGGGAAACTTTGCCCCTCCTGGTAGGAATGTATATCCCATACGTCACTAGCTCATGGACTCTTGCCAATATGAAAGAAATGAATTTATCAGGTAAGTTCTTACATAAATTATGTTTTTCTCATTAAATGACGCCTAGCTTCCATAATGGTTCTGCATTGATTAGAAGCGGGGGACCCGACAATTAGAAAATCATCAAGGTAATGAGCCATGGCATCATAACCCACCGCTGCCGTCACTGCCCAATGAAGAAATTAGCTAAATGTTTCAAAAAGTGAGCCTAACAATGCACAACCCATAGGGAGACAGCAGTCAATATAGAATGAGCCCTGAAATTTATACCCCATCAAAGAGAAGGCCGTCGGGTGTAATGGTAGCAGCCGAAAAGCAGACTCAATGTCAAGTTTCGCCAAGAGTGCACCCTTACCAGCTGCCCTAACCAAGTTCAGCATTTCATCAAAAGATTGATAATGCACTGAACTTAAGGCTGGGTCTATGGCATCATTGACGGAGTTTCCTCTGGGTAAGATAGGTGTTGTATCAGACGAAACTTGCCAGGTTCTTTCTTAGGCACCACTCCTAAAGGTGACAACTAAATTGCGAAAAGGTGGATTTTTAAATGGGCTGAGGATTCTACCCAGGGAAAGCTCCTTGTCTAATTTATCCTGTACTACTTTGGGGAAACTGGTAAGCCGATTTCAAATTTCTATGAGAGCTAGACCCGCTTACTGAGTTGGTAACTGGGATAAAAAAAATAGCGGTTAGGCCGGCTAAGTTGTCCACTGCAGTGTCTGCAAACATGCCGAAAGGAACAGGAGTTCCCTTTGTTGCATTGTTTGGTTTGAAACTTCCAACACTCTCTTCCCCTTTTTCTACTGCAAGGAAATGAGTGGGCTGGAGTGCGGTTGACTGAAGGGGGCGGTGAAGGGGACCTTTCCCTACCTAGCCTATTCTACAGGTGTGTCTCAGTGGGTTTCCTGCCATCTTCCTAAGAAATTTGGCATCATAATCACGCCAAGCACCATCCCGGTAATGTTTCTGTATCCAGTGTATAGTGTCAGTATACTTGAGGATATTTATAGCCTGAGAGGGGTGTTTCTCGATATAGCAGGTGGATAGAACCCTGAAGCATCTCAGCCACTCGTCAAAAGTGTTTGTGCGCTTCACTCGCTTAGGGCCCGTTCCATCCAAACTGCGTTCTTTTTGTCTGTGTGCTTCAACAGACAACTCAAAGACATTAACATACTGTCCCTCCTGGATCTTTCTAACAGTCTTGGGTTTAAGATGGGAATGTAGGGAGTGTATGAGTCCAGGTAAGGTATCTCCCTGTACCGCTACTCTATGACTAACCGTGATTGAGTTGCTGTCTGCCCCAGAATCCCTGGTAAGGGGTAACACTATGCTGGTGGCTACCTCGGGGGCTTACGGTCTTGGAAAAGGAGTAGTGTTTGTTATTTTATTTTGAGCCGTTATAAGGCTATTTAACCTCTTAAACAGCTGTCTGTCTAAAACTACTGAGGAATCGCTGTCTGCCCCACTATCTGAAGATGTATCATTAGCTAATGTGCGAGGGTGTGTGAAAATCTGGGGCTCTAAGATAAGCGTAAAAAAATGGGTAAATAAAAAAGGCGCTAGAGTTAATAGCTTCTATGACTCTTCTTCAAACTATCTCCTTCCTAGATGATAGAGTCTAAAATGTACAAAAAAATGGGGCGAAGATGAGGCGCTAGAGAAAGCACTAGCAGTTAATGTTCTATGGAGAAATAGACCAAAGGTGTATTGACCTGTATATTAGTTTCAGCAATTACAATTCGGTATGTGAGCAATTCAGTATTAAGCAATCCTTTACCAGAATCAAATGGAATAGAAGATATGTTCATACATATAGAAAGATACACTTAAATAGGTTGAAAAAAATAAATTGTTTACATCAATTTATTGTACTACAGAAAAATCTCCACAATATTATAAAGTGAATACAGTTAACTTCCTATAAAAAGCTGCACTGGAAAAAAGAATAACAACAAATAAAAAATAGTAAAAAATAAATGAAAAAGTGTTGCAACACTAAACCTAAAGCCAAGCCGGCGTATAGATCAAACAAATCACAATGAAAAGTTCATAGCAAAAATTGGCCAATTAAATGTATATGGGCTCTATTTGTATACACATTTAGAAGTCGCTACTTTAGCGTATTTAAAATCAAAACTCTATTAAGTTGTAGCAATATCTCTTTGCTTACAGACGTAGCAATTTCTTTTTAATTACAGCAATGTTTTCTTTGATAGATGTCAGTTTGTGATGTTGTATTCATATATGGCTATAGATAGCTCAAACAAGGTATATATTCTGATATCTAGAAATGTTAGTTCAGGTGTATCAAATCAAGCCAGACCGCGTCGGACCGGTTCTCTTACCCTGTATTAAATCCCGTTGTATCAGATCTTTGTAAACATCCGTACAGGCAGGGCCGGATTTACATCTCAGGTGCCTGTAGGCACAAAAACCTGAAGCGCCCCCCCCCCCCCCCCCCCACCCCCCCTAGAAAAAAGTGGAAAAAATGAGGACTTTTTTTTATTATTATTTAGGACAACTAAAAATAAATATTAGATGTAAAATTACATTTTCCCTTTTATGGAGATACACAAATACACACACCAATTGCAATATTTGTTGTAATGGAAGCTACACCAAAAATCAATATTCACTTGACTCAAATGGCCATACAATTTCTATTATGTATAACAAAAACAAATCATGTTAAACTTTTAATGCAAAATATTCTAAAGAAAACCCTATTTAAAGGGACATCAAATGTGACAGTTTGCTGGGCATTTTATTATTGCACTAGTGCTTGCAGAGAAGTGTGTTAGCCTCTTGCAAAAGAGTTAAACACATAGTCAATGTCAGTTCTGAGACAGCAATACACATCTGTGCAGACCCAGATGGGCTCATAGGACATGTTTATTGACAAGCCATTAGTGTATTGCTTTTCTGGAGATGACTTTGACTATGTGCTTAACATTTTGTTGGAGTCAAACACAGTTTTGTGTAAACAATAGCAATATTAAAACTAGCAGCATGCAAGCTCATCACCATCAACAACCTGTGCAGCCAGTGGAAGAAAATATAAAATGTAGGGAAAAAAATCTTGTAAACTCTGATATTTTTGGTACAAACACACACAGATGTTACATTTATTTTGTTCTGAAATATAAATATCATATGATGTTGCTCTCAAAGGAAAACATGGAATGTTGTAGATTATATGTAATCCAGGGGTCAACAAATGTGTTTAAAATTAGAATTTAGAAATTCAATGGGAGGGGTTTAGTTTTAATCTTTGCCCCTCTCTCCTTCATGGCTCCCTCAACTGCTGTAACATATTCCCAATGAAACACTCGACTTTGTAGGCACCTGGCAGCACAATTCTTACTAAAATAAATGCCCTCATAAAAAAAAAAAAAAAAAAAAAAAAAAAATTTTTTTTTTTTTTTTTTTTTTTTTTTTTTATTATTGACAGGCAGGCGCCCCTCACTGCAAGGCGCCTGTAGGCACATGCCTACTGTGCCTAATGGGAAATCCGGCCCTGCGTACAGGCTCTCCAACAATAGCTACCACAAAATTCCTCAGTGTTTCAGATGGATACCCGAGCGAAGAAATGTTTCTGGCAGGTAAGCTTACCCTCTGCCTCGTCTTTCAGATCCGCTGAGCTTCTACATACCCGTCGGTGGTAGGGGCGAATGATGATGATGTCACACCTCTTTGACTTGATATTTTCGTAACTTGCGCAAGTTATTTGGTGACTTCTGTAGACAGCTGCTACCTGCACTTAAGTACTAGATGTACGCAGGTATATATCCCCTTAGCCGATTCTTCTGAGAAAAAAAAACTCTCTTTCACACACAAGGTTTCTTTCTGTGTGTATTCCGAAATTTTTGTTCTTGTTTTTATCTACAAGAAATACAGGAACCAACACTTTCATCAACGTGTTTCACCAGGTGCACTGGCTTTATCAAGATTGTCTGTGAAAGAGTTTTTTTTCTCCAAAGAATCGGCTGAGATATATCCCCTAGCTACTAATAACGCTCACGTCCCCTAGGTACTAATGACGCTCACGTCCCCTAGCTACTAATGAGGCTCCCACCCCCTAGTTACTAATGACGCTCACGTCCCCTAGGTACTAATGACGCTCACGTCCCCTAGCTACTAATGACGCTCACGTCCCCTAGCTACTAATGACGCTCACGTCCCCTAGCTACTAATGACGCTCACGTCCCCTAGGTACTAATGACGCTCACGTCCCCTAGGTACTAATGAGGCTCCCACCCCCTAACTACTAATGACGCTCACGTCCCCTAGGTACTAATGACGCTCACGTCCCCTAGGTACTAATGACGCTCACGTCCCCTAGGTACTAATGACGCTCACGTCCCCTAGCTACTAATGACGCTCACATCCCCTAGCTACTAATGACGCTCACGTCCCCTAGCTACTAATGACGCTCACGTCCCCTAGGTACTAATGACGCTCACGTCCCCTAGGTACTAATGACGCTCACGTCCCCTAGGTACTAATGACGCTCACGTCCCCTAGCTACTAATGACGCTCACGTCCCCTAGCTACTAATGACGCTCACGTCCCCTAGCTACTAATGACGCTCACGTCCCCTAGCTACTAATGACGCTCACGTCCCCTAGCTACTAATGACGCTCACGTCCCCTAGCTACTAATGACGCTCACGTGCTCTAGCTACTAATGACGCTCACGTCCCCTAGCTACTAATGACGCTCACGTCCCCTAGCTACTAATGACGCTCACGTCCCCTAGCTACTAATGACGCTCACGTCCCCTAGCTACTAATGACGCTCACGTCCCCTAGGTACTAATGACGCTCACGTCCCCTAGCTACTAATGACGCTCACGTCCCCTAGCTACTAATGACGCTCACGTCCTCTAGCTACTAATGACGCTCACATCCCCTAGCTACTAATGACGCTCACATCCCCTAGGTACTAATGACGCTCACATCCCCTAGCTACTAATGACGCTCACATCCCCTAGGTACTAATGGCCCTCACATCCCCTAGCTACTAATGACGCTCACATCCCCTAGGTACTAATGACGCTCACATCCCCTAGCTACTAATGACGCTCACATCCCCTAGGTACTAATGACGCTCACATCCCCTAGCTACTAATGACGCTCACATCCCCTAGCTACTAATGACGCTCACATCCCCTAGCTACTAATGACGCTCACATCCCCTAGCTACTAATGACGCTCACGTCCTCTAGCTACTAATGATGCTCACATCCCCTAGCTACTAATGACGCTCACGTCCTCTAGCTACTAATGATGCTCACATCCCCTAGCTACTAATGACGCTCACGTCCCCTAGCTACTAATGATGCTCATGTCCCCTAGCTACTAATGACGCTCACGTCCCCTAGCTACTAATGGCGCTCACGTCCCCTAGCTACTAATGACGCTCACGTCCCATAGGTACTAATGACGCTCACGTCCCCTAGCTACTAATGATGCTCACGTCCCCTAGCTACTAATGACGCTCACGTCCCCTAGCTACTAATGACACTCACGTCCCCTAGATACTAATGACGCTCACGTCCCATAGGTACTAATGACGCTCACGTCCCCTAGCTACTAATGACGCTCACATCCCCTAGGTACTAATGACGCTCACGTCCCCTAGCTACTAATGACGCTCACATCCCCTAGGTACTAATGATGCTCACATCCCCTAGCTACTAATGACGCTCACATCCCCTAGGTACTAATGGCACTCACATCCCCTAGGTACTAATGACGCTCACATCCCCTAGCTACTAATGACGCTCACGTCCCCTAGCTACTAATGACGCTCACGTCCCCTAGCTACTAATGACGCTCACGTCCCCTAGCTACTAATGACACTCACATCCCCTAGATACTAATGACGCTCACGTCCCATATGTACTAATGACGCTCACGTCCCCTAGCTACTAATGACGCTCACATCCCCTAGGTACTAATGACGCTCACGTCCCCTAGCTACTAATTACGCTCACATCCACATACCTATCTGTTTGCCCGATAAGGTATATATCATATAGCATGCTACAATTCATGTATTTCATACTGTAAAGTCTTAAATCCAGTTTAACCCAAATAGCATCTAGTCAGACAAATAGCTAAGGTAAAGAGCATAACAGAGCAAATTTTGCTTCTCATAGGACTAGCAAGTCACACTACCAGCTTCTCGAGACTTAAGAGCCGACTCAGGCTAGAATATCCTATATCCTCTATTTGTAGGGTTATCAGATAAGCTTTCTAGTCTAAATATCTTAGGAAGTTTTTATAAAAAGCACACAATTATCTCTCCATACTATACACCACCATAAGTATCCAAACCAGATATTACTGTATAAAGCAATAATGTAAACAGGGCTTGCCACGAACATCACAAGCAATATTGCTTACTAGGAATACTACTAGTATAAGCATTGTTACTACCCTGAAAGAGGATACCTGTATATAATTATACACAGCACTAACATATAATGTAGGCTATTAATATACGTTCACCGCTAATAGAAACAGAGCGGTGACGTCATAGCGAATCACAACAGTAAACAAAATCGTCAGGAATTAGTGAATATACTAATAGTCTCTCATAATAACATCGCTAAAAAGATAGAACCCCACATCACAAATCCTCACAGCCCCCTAACATGTCAATATTTATATAGAGATAGAGGGTATTTTTCTCTATCACTTTTCGTATTACTAACTGTTCTATTTTCTAAGGAATATGCGAGTTAAAACCTAATATCCAATTGGAACTAGGCAGCATTTACACACCTATCGTCAACACAATGTGGTGTTGACGTCATACCCAATAGGAATAGCCAAATATCGGCATCACTAAATAAGACCAAATAGGATTATCGCAATGGCGAAATCTATTGCTGCAAAAAACACTGCTGTCCTGCATTATATGGCATATCTAGTGCCTTTAAAAGTGTATTTTTATATTTTTAAAATATCATCGATAGGTACAGGAGGGTAGCTATCGATCCCCAATCACAAATATGGAAACACAATACCCAATAGAAAACTGGCTAGGACTACCCACCACTGGAATAACATGGTGATGATGTCACAGCCAATGAAAAGAGCCGAATTTCGGCAGCAGTAAACAAAGTAAACTTTTACACTGAATTTTGAAAAGCATAAAAGTCTATAACACATAGAAAATAGAACAAATAAAAAAGAATATGTGTGTGTATATAAAAAAAAACATTTGAGAAAGAAGATTTGAAGACAAATACTGGATGTGAAATCAGCACTTAAATGGTGATCATAAATAAACAAACAGACCAAAAGATCATAAAGATATAAAAACGATTTGAGTATATACTTTTTGATATAACATTATTACTCTGTGTACACTAATATGTTAATAAAGATTCACAAAAAAAACAAAAAAAAAAACCTGGTCACGTTTTTAGCAACTTGTGACCACAAAGCAAACAATTATGAAACAGGTATAAAAGGCAAGCAGCACATACAACAAATCAGTCTTGAAAAAGGCCTGTGAGGCCGAAACGTGTTGACCAAGCATCTGGTAAGCCTTATTCCTACATCTATATCAACTGTGAGCATACTACACTATATTGATTATCTTTCACAGTTAAATCCAGCTGGGAGCAGATCTTTCACAGTTAAATCCAGCTGGGAGCAGATCTTTCACAGTTAAATCCAGCTGGGAGCAGATCTTTCACAGATAAATCCAGCTAGGAGCAGATCTTTCACAGATAAATCCAGCTGGGAGCAGATCTTTCACAGATAAATCCAGCTAGGAGCAGATCTTTCACTGATAAATCCAACTAGGAGCAAATCTTTCACTGATAAATCCAGCTAGGAGCAGATCTTTCACAGATAAATCCAGCTAGGAGCAGATCTTTCACTGATAAATCCAGCTAGGAGCAGATCTTTCACAGATAAATCCAGCTAGGAGCAGATCTTTCACAGATAAATTCAGCTAGGAGCAGATCTTTCACAGATAAATCCAGCTAGGAGCAGATCTTTCACTGATAAATCCAGCTAGGAGCAGATCTTTCACAGATAAATCCAGCTAGGAGCAGATCTTTCACAGATAAATCCAACTAGGAGCAAATCTTTCACAGATAAATTCAGCTAGGAGCAGATCTTTCACAGATAAATCCAGCTAGGAGCCGATCTCTCACAGATAAATCCAGCTAGGAGCAGAACATCCATTAAAACCTGTGGTCGCAGCACTAACCCTGCAGCAACCAGCTGCGCTAATCTCGCAACACCCAACTGAACCTTGAGAATGATTTTTCATTCACTAACTTTCATCACTTAGACTTATATTGCACCTACGAATGTATTTATCCTAACTTCAACACATTTTTTCATCTTTTTTCATCAATGGCATCTTCTGGCAATTCCTGCTAAAAAAAAATTCACATTTTTACATTTTTGTATTTTTATCCTTTGTTGAAGGATTATCCTTTATTTTCACTATTTTTTTTAGCTTTCAGTCACATCCCCTTTTTTCTCCTACACCATCACTAATGAGGGATCATCTATAACATAAATATATTGGACTCTACCTAAGTATACACTTGGAAATTCTACATCATATTTTCACTGAACCTGGGATTACAAATTACACTCAACTGATAGGAATCATTTGTGACTTATCACTACACCACGGCCAAGACCCCGCTGGGCGCTTAGTGCCCCATTTGTGTACCAAGGTGGTGTAGTACTGCTTTAGTGGTACTTTCTTTAGTGGTACTTGTTCCATATATATATATATATATATATATATATATATATATATATATATATATATATATATATAGTGTATATATAGCTTTTATTCACATATTATCAAGATTGTCTACTGTCACATCTTACCAGTCTTTTTGTATGTTGATAAACATGGATCCATGTTAATGTACTATTTGAATATTCTACATAGGTACCTTTGCATATTGCATATTATTTATAGTTTTAAACTTTTGTTTTAATTATTGTTTTAATTGTTTTAACTGTCAACATTTATTGTCATTAATAAATACACGTGCACTACCTATTCATATCCTAGCCCACTTCTAGTTGAGGCACTCGGACAAGTGTACATGATCAGATACCGGCAGCTCACTTGTGGTATGAAGTTCAGTTATAAGAGAACCTTACAGACACATTTTTATCATTTGATATTTTATTTTCTATCCTCTCCTGTTACTCTCTTGTGTATGATTCTGCAGGTGAATAGAGAATAGGGTTTGTGGCTCTGAATATGTCGGTTGTACAATCAGCTGTGTATTCTGAGAGTCACATATGGGTGGGGGTGGCCCTGAGGGTATAAAGACAAAGGAGAATAGAATCCGAGTAATTCAGTCCCCTATGCTACACCTCATTGAAGCAGACATCATTATGGAGTCCAAAAAGAGATTTTCCTGTAGAGTTTTAACCAAGAATAGACATTCCACTGAGCAGCGAGTAGAGAGAGGATCCTTCTATCTGCAGGACTGGGCATAAACACTTCCCTGAAGACATCTCTGGGACACCTTACCACTATCTGCGATACGAGGAAAAAGCAAAAGCGCTGGCAAGAAGCGTGAGTCCTCCAAGGCAGGTGGTGGCTGTGCTGGTGAAGAAGTGGGGATATTGGAGCTGACAGTACCACATCATACCCAAGACTAAACCAAGAACTGGCACCAGAAGATTGCCAATATTCAAAGGGACCTGGGCTACCTCTTGTCCCCCCATACCAGGCCCTGCAGTATACTGGGAGATGTGGCAGTGCAGCACACTACCGTCACGTAGCTGAAGTGAAGACACTGTCTGAGAATCATCACGAAGTAGCTGGCCTTGGTAAATTAGGCGAACACGCTGCTCCTGGCCTGGAAAATGTGTCCTGAAAAAAAAAAAAAGGAATATGAGGGAGGGTACGTGAAGAAGGTGACACTACTATGCGAGAGAGGGGCAGGAAATCAAAGGGATGAATGCAAATAATAATAGCAACATGTTGAAAAGATTGTAGCTAACTCATTAATGTGCTCCGTACAAAAAAACAAACATTTACTCCCACATACTGACTGCTATGGTTGTCTTTGATATTGCAGCTGACGTGTGATGAAAAGCGCTGAGTGCTGTTATACTGACAGACCGTGACTACACAGGCTGATGTACAACATATACATACACACACACGTATACACACACACAAGGCCGCCATCAGGTGGTGACAGGGGTGACTCCTGTCAAGTGCCCAATTAGTCCAGGGGGCCCCATGAGGCAAGAACAACTATTATTTAAAAAAAAAAAAAATATATATATATATATATATATATATATATATATATATTTATATTTATTTTTTATTTTATTTTTTAATTTTGGCAGCCACCAGAGGGTATTGAGCGCGGGAAAAGTTATTACAAGGAGTAAAACATTAGAATTTGAGAGGATTTCTGAGTGTGCACTAAACCACTTCGCACAGTGTGAGACAGACTTGGCACTTCAGTTTGTACAGTGTGTGCCTGAGTCAGACGGCTGATCACTTTCATTTGCAGAGGAGGTAGGACTTACTTAGTAAATGTTTTTTATTTCTTTGTGCAATTTCGGATTGTAACTTCAGTGTGGTAGTAGTTGTATGGTGGGGCCAGGGGTCCATGAAAACTATTTTTTTAGCAGCAGTGTATTCATGATTATTTGACAATGCTGTAGAAATTCTATATTTAAAACCATGCAGAACTGTTTCCTCCTCAATACACAAATGGCAGGTGCCCTTTTGGGAGATATGCATTATATATATATATATATATATATATATATATATATATATATATATATATATATATATATATATATAAAAATTCCAGTTTACTGCCCCTTTATGCAAGGACTTTCCAGATGCATGGAGGCATTTTATCTAAGATTTTTACATCTGCATAACATGTTATACTCTCAGACTAAAATTGATCAGTGTTTGAAATGAGACAGGTTAACTTAAAACTGTTCAGTTTACACTACAGCTGACTTAATTTTGAAATACATAGCAACAAGCCTAAATCCTGCATTTAACCAGATCTAATGGTATGAGTACCACAGTTTATGGTTCCACCAAGACCATATAGAGTACAGCATTTTCAAAATCCATAAGTACAGCTGACAGATGGGAACATTTCTACACTATATTTGAAGTGGTGCTCTTGGTTGGGGAAAATGGGGAAAAAACAAACATATGTCAACCTTTTAAAAGTACTTTTCTTCATCTAGCAATCTACCCAGATCATTAATGTACAATTTTGAATTCACAGAATTATTTTTGTTTGCACATTTACAAATATGATTCTTTAAAAAGTGTTCTCTTGATTTCTGCAATTTATTTTACCATGCATGTCACACACTGTTGATTTAGGGCAGAGCTTTCTAAACTTTTCATGTTGGTGACACACTTTTTAGACCTACATCACTTTGTGACACAGTAATTCAGTTGTACCAGCAAACAGGAGGTTAAACTAACTTGTTTTAAGAGCTACAGACACATACATACTGTTTCTTGTAAATAATATATAATTTATGTATGTGCAAGAATTAAAAAAAAAGTTTAATAACATAAATAGCTACTTAGTATTTTAATGGCATGTATGAGGTTGATGGGATGAAATAATTTAAAATTTAAAAAAATTTGTGCTGAAGCAGGGACACACCTACATACTGCTGCGGACTCACTAATGTGTCACGACACACAGTTTGGAAAGCACTGATTTGGGGATGCAATGTGCAGAAATGTTATCTCCTGTGAGTGTTTCTGTGGGTGTCTGTTTATGTCTTTGTGCTTTTGTTTGTGTCTCTATGAGTGTGTATATATTTTTTTTCTGTGAGTCTCTCTGTGAGGGTTTGTGTGTCTGTGTATTTTTTCTGGATGTCTCTGTGAAGGTGGGTGTGTATGTATATATGTCTGTGTTTTCTGTGGATGTCTCTGAGGGTGTGGGCATATGTCTTTGTGCATTTTCTGTGGATGTTTCTGAGGGTGTGTGCGTATGCCTTTGTGCTTTTTCTATGGGTGTCTCTATGAGCGTGTGTCTGAGTTTTTTTCTGAGGCTGTCTCTGTGGGTGTTTCCTTGGGTGTATGTGCAAGTTTGAGTTTGTGTGTGTGTGTCCATTGTCTGTTCCTTTTTAGGATATTTTGACCTTACTACTGATTATTCACATCTTTCTACAGACTTTGAGACTAATGAGACTTTTCTGGAAGTCACCAATCCACCATTTAACCTTTAAATTATTGTTTAGGCAGTTAAGGGCCCTTCCTTTCAGCCACTGCATGCTGTTGTCATCATTTAGTTGGCATCTTCCTTTACAAAAAGATAATCAGAACTCCATATTTTGTTTTCTAAATCTCCTTTTTTTACAAAATTGTAGTTTACCTCATTACTTGTCAGGTCAGTGTAAACAAGTGTCTGTGTGGGTGTCTGTGTCAGTGTGTTTCTTTGTGTGTCTGCTAGAGTGTCTATATGTGAATACTTATGTGTGTGTGTGTGTTTCAGTGTATGAGTGTGTCTGTGTAGAGTACAACCCGGGAGCAACATCGATACTGGGACTGGGTATTTACTGCAGCATCTCAAATACCTTACAGGTTACGCAGGGCGCAGCGGTAACATGGGGCGCAATACAATGCTAGGGTGGGTATGAGGGGCTACTTTTTGTAGTTTGCTGGTATCTCTTGGATCTGCAATTTAGCTCATTTTTAACCAGAGGGTTTCTCTTCGCAAATCAGTCACTGCTCCAATGAGTTAACCTATATTGTGCCTGAAACCTTTCAGATAGCATTGCCCCCTGGTACCGTGACCATCCCACCCCCATTTTGCCCCCTTGCTCTGAGACACTCTTTTTACTGCAGACTGAGGCACAGGTAAGTCAAATGGGCTTCTACAGCAAATATGAGAATACTGGTTTCTAAGCTGCTACAGATCTTTATCCAGCACTCATCTAATCCATTTCTGGACTTCCCTAGTTTTGAAAAGTTTCAGAACAAATATATTCGCGAGTTGACCATCTCTCTGTATTAATCTTTTGTTGACTCTGCTATAAAATATTTTAAAAAGCTCTATATTGTCTTTCATACTGAAAACGTTAGATATATTTGCTCCATTTTTTCTCTTACATTTACTAATAGAAATACTGCACTAGCCTACACCCTGTGAATATAAAGTACTTTTACTTAATCTGCCATGCGAACAGGTATTTGAGAGCATCTGACTAGAGTAGGCAAGACATAAAATGTTCCATGCTTCTGTATGTACTTTGTCAGGGGCTCTGTGGGAGCGCAGACAGCCGTGGGGACAGCAGGTAACACGCAGTGTAAGAACAACGAGGGCTGATGTTGCATAACTCTAAGTAACTTCTGATCACAACACAACTGTAAGGTTTCAGAGAGCTGTGTGTCATGTAACAGACAGAGGAGTAAAGTTATTTGAAAGAAATCGCAAAATTTTATGGCCAAAATCGCTATATATATATATATATATATATATATATATATATATATATATATATATATATATATATACATATATATATATATATATATATATATACATACATACATACACACACACATATATATATATATATATATATATATATATATATACACACATATATATATATATATATCTCAAAATAACAAGAGTATTGCATTGAGCAATGATACTTTTTTATTGGACTAACTATACATTTATAAGTTGACAAGCTTTCGGAAGAGTTCCTTCCTTTATCAAGTCTAAAGCAATACTGACCAATTCAATGGAATTTACAGATTGTATCTTAAAACACAGAATAGCTAAGAAGACAGAAAGTGCAGGGAGAGGAGGAGGTGTCGTAAAAATCATGAGGGGGGCTTAGGTAACAGGCAGGCAGTGTCCAGTGTAGGAGAACAGACAGGGGAAATATATAGCTATACATAGAGCATATACTGACATAAAGTTATATATCAACATTGAATCAATATCTATAAAGATGTGAAATTGTATATACAGGGGGAATACAAAAGTTAAAAAAAAAAGACAAAAGTGTGGACATAGGCTTACCTGTGTACCTATGTATAAAGAATGTGGAATATACAATGTAATTGACTAAATGAAAGTACATTAGAATTTTTTTGATAATGTGTTAAGAATCCAGAGTCCACATTTAGTCCAGAATTAAACAGGTTGAAGTGCATTATCATTTTCATTTCAAAGGTTTTTCTTTCCATGGTGTTTTTGAAGTTGCCTCTGAGAATTTTGATTTTGAGGTTTTGGATGGAGTGGTCAGGTTGGGTGAAATGGTGACCAACAGAGGTGCAGTATTTGTTTCACAGTGGTTTTTGATTGTGTCTGTGTAAGTTGGTCATCCGAAGGTGCAGTTTTTGGCTTGTTTCTCCAATATAGCATCCCACTTCACATGCAGTGCAATGTATCATGTATACCACATTTGTAGATATACATGAATATGCCCCTTTAATGTTATAGGATTTATTATTGTTATTTGCTGTGCTGCTTTCACAAACGTGTTGAGACAGTTTGCAGAGAGCTTTATAGCAGCACTTGGTTCCATTCTGAGTGTTCTTTTTCTCAAGGGGTAGCTTCCTATGTACCAGTTTCTGCTTTAGGTTAGGTGGTTGTCTGTATGCCAGGATTTGGGGTTTTGGAAAGATTTTTTTGAGTGTGGGATCCTCTAGGAGTAGTGGCTGTAAGTCTTTTATGATTTTTCATATCTCTTCCACAGCAGGGTTGTATTTGACTACTAGTGGGATATGTGATATGTTTTTCTTCTCCCTGTATTGTAGTAAATGTTCACGTGGAGTATTGAGGGCAGAGTTAATTTTTTTTTTTTTTTTTTGACAAATATTTTTTATTGGGGTAATAAAGAGACAAAGTACAGACATAGTAGATAGGGCAATATCTCAAACAGAAACATAAGCATAACATTATTCCATCATTCGAACATAAATATAATAGATAATAAAAGGAGCATTGTATTGACCCTAATAAAACCCCATTTTATATATTTTAATAACAGGAGAAACATGTGTCAACAGAGTAAAATAGGTCCACTTATGGGACCTGAAACTTAGTACTTGTTGGAGACATAACTCGTATGGAAAAAAAAATTCTCAGAGTGAGACAAATAGAGCAAAAGACAAATGGTAGGTAATGTTAATCGTGGTAAGTCGGGAATTGTGGGATATTAAATTGGAAACGGGAATCAGTTGGATGAGGTATATGTTATGGGGGGTGAGGAAAGAGGGATATCCCGGAGAACTGTTGTCAGGGATGGGCCAGGAAAGGTAGGCGAGGTAGGTAGGGATGGGGAGAGAAAGGAAAAAAAAAAAAAATTTTTTTTTAATAGCAATGTATATTTATATGAACATTCTGTGTTTTCTCTCTTTTCCCTCTCCTCCTCCCCTCCTTCTTTCTTTTTGGGCACTAGGAGCCATAGGGGGTCCCAGGTCGCCAGCTCCTCCATCCAGATTAGGGCTTATACATCCCTCTGGTCATCTAGTGGGGATGAAGACTCATCAGATCTCTTATATTCATCCCATGCTAACCAAATAGAGCAGTGGTAATCATATCGACCCTCAACCCTCAGTGCGTGTTCTTCCATGTTTTGGATATAATCTAGTGTATGAAGAACTGGGGTGAGTGAAGCAGGGGCTTGTTTCATCCATTGTCTGGCTATAACCAGTTTTGCCGACAAAAGAACTATAACCCCCAGAAGACGGGATGGTTTTGGGAGATCTTGTAGTCCTAAATGGAATAATGCCGTGCTCCCCGAGAGGTCACCAATGAGGCCCAGTCCCCGGAGCAATCCTGCCACCTGGTTCCAGAAGTGTCTCAACTTGGGGCAGTCCCACCAAATGTGGAGGTGAGTGCCTCGGTGGGCACAACCTCTCCAACAGTCCGCCGACCTGGAGGGGTAAATTCTATGTAGTCTGGTGGGAACCCAGTGCCAGCGAAGCAGAATTTTGAGGTACAGTTCAAACATGTTGGAGCAGCGCACTGCTGCCCCGACATCCCGTAGAGCACTCTGCCATCCTCCCTCCGAAGCCTCCATTCCCAGGTCTCTCTCCCAGTCCTCTGTGGAGCGGGTTTTTATGAAGTGGGGAGAATCCAAAAGAATCCTATAGTGGAACGACAGGGAGCCTCGCAAAGGCCTGCCTGCCAACCACCTCCTCTCCCACTTAGTGTGAGTTCTTATGTTGTCCTTATGGAATCCCCAAGATAAGAGAAGCGAAGCCAGGCGGAGGTACTCGAACTGTAGCTCCCTGGGGAAGCCGTCCGTCGGGTAGTTTTGGGGAGGGATAGCTAGGGCACCCCTTCTATACAAGTCAGAGAGTATTCTAAGCTCCAAGGCTTCCCATCTCCCGGGGTGTGAGTCCGGGAGGCAGTGTAGCAGAGCATTGATAGAGTGAGTGGGGGAGGGATGCGGGCCAACCTGGTCTAGATGACGGAGCCCCCTCCAAAGTTTCAGACAGGTCTTAACTATACGGCAATGTATTCCACTCAGTACCTCTGCATGATCAGGAATCCATATGAGGCTGGCTATGTTCACTCCAGCGGGTAGAGAGCCCTGTTCGATTTGGAGCCACCTCGCGGAACAGTCCCTCACTCCCCAGGCCGTAATATGCGAGAGCATGGCAGCCTTATAGTATAGCGAGATATTAGGCATCGACATGCCTCCACATCTTTTCGGTTATTGTAATTGGGCTAGAGGAAGTCGAACGTGTTGTCCCTTCCAAACGTATTTTGTGAAAATAGATTGGAAGTGGTTGAGAAGATATGCCGGGACCGGGACTGGGAGGCAACGGAATAGGTAAATTAGTTTTGGTAGCAGTAGCATCTTTACCGCCGCAACCCTGCCCGTCCAGGAGACCTCCGGGACCTTCCAATTAGAGATTGTCTGTTGGAGCTCTTTGAGAAGAGATCCATAATTTGCCGTCACTACTCTCTTATGGTCATGGGAGAGTACTACTCCCAGATGTTTCAGACCTTCCGTTGACCACTTAAAGGGGTAGGAGCTTTTCAAAGTCTCAAGGGTGGTTTCCGGGAGACCAATAGCGTAGGCCTCAGTCTTAGAGTAATTAAGTTTATAAAATGTTAAATTGGCAAATTCAGTTAGGATCTCAAACAGTTTAGGAAGCGATTCCTCTGGATCCGTAAGGAAAATGGTCAAGTCGTCAGCGAAGAGGGCAAGGACCTGGGGGGTATCATGCAAAACTAATGGTTGAATTGAGGGAGACGTCCTGAGTCTAGTCGCTAACGGTTCCATTATAAGAGCAAAGAGGAGAGGTGACAGAGGGCACCCCTGCCTCGTGCCATTCTGAATCTCAAAGGGATTAGAGACGAACCCCAACCCTCTGACTCTGGCAGAGGGGTTAGAATACAGAGCCAATACTGCTTTGGTAAAGGCGGGTGGAAATCCAAAGGAGCGTAGGACCTCTACCATATACTCCCACCGGACCCTGTCGAAGGCTTTCTCAGCGTCTAACGACAGGGTGACCAGTGGGATCCCAAGCGCAGCAGTTTCAAAGAAGATATTTAAGAGGTGTCTAGTATTGTCTGAGCCCTGCCGTCCCGGGGTGAACCCTACCTGATCATAGTGAATCAGGACCGGAAGAGTTTTATTTAACCTTGAAGCTAGTATTTTTGCATATAATTTTACATCTCCGTTAATGAGAGATATTGGCCGGTAGCTCTCACAGAGCTCAGGATTTTTCCCTGGTTTGGGAATAGTTATGATTGATGCCTCCAGAAAGTCTTGGGGAAAGTTACCTGTGTCCATAGCTTCGGCAAACACCCGAGCTAGGATAGGGCACAGCTGGGTCACAAATTTTTTGTAAAACAGGGCATCAAATCCATCTGGGCCTGGGGACTTATGTGCTTTCAGGCTTTTGATCGTTTTCTCGATCTCTTCAACAGAAATAGGGGCAACGAGTTGCTCCGTCATGTCCTCAGGGACCTGCGGTAAGTGAAGTCCATCAAGGAACTCGGGGATTAGATGCGCTGGTGCATAACGGGTGCCAGGGTCATCAGCTATCTGGTACAGTCCCCTGTAATAGTTTGCAAAAGCGTCACCTATTTCATTAGGGGAATAAAAAATTTTATTGTCTCTTGTTATATGAGCTATCTTGCTCTGTAAGGTTCTCTGTTGGAGTTTGTGGGCCAGGAGCCGATCTGCCCTGTCCCCTTTATGGTAGTATCTCTGTTTCAGGAGATAAAGTCCCCTCTGTATCTTCTCAAGTTCACGGGCCTCAATCTGACTTCTAAGGGACTGAACTCTCAAGACTAGAGAATCTGACCTCTTTTGTCTAAGCTGAGTTCTGGAGACAGTATGCTCGTGGTAGAGTTGGGCCAAGCTGTACCCCTTGTGTCTTCTAATCTCTGAGGATTTCTGTATAAAGAGCCCACGGAGGTAGGCTTTGAGCGCCGCCCAAAGAGTCAGCGCCGATGTGGATCCTGTGTCGTTTATTGTTAAGAACTCTTCTATCTCCTTCGACCAAAACGGGATCTGGGAGTCCGCAAGGAGATATTCTGGTAGGCGCCAAGAAAGCCCACTTTTCCCCGAGGGGGAGAAGGTGACATCTATAACCACTGCGTCGTGGTCCGACCACACACAAGGTACTATCGTGGCCGCAGCTATCATCTGCAGCGTCCATGAGGAACAAAAGAGGTAATCTAGTCGGGCAAAGGATTGGGAAGGAGTTGAAAAATAGGTGTAGTCATCCACGTCAGGATGCAGAGCTCTCCAGACATCATGGTATGCGTGCTGGGAGACAACGTTTCTAGGGCTGCAACAACTAATCGGCAAGATTGATCATAAAAATAGTTGTCAAAGAATCTCATTATCAATTAGGTGGTCAGCGATTAGTTGGTTAATTGCACAGCACCAGCTGCTTCAATCCGATTAACTCCTGCACATGGTATTGTGCAAACATTTTTATTTATTATTTTTTTTTCTATCCGATTAATCAGATGATTATTGTCCGATTAATCGGATAGAAAAACGATTAAAAAAATAAATAAATTCAATTTTTTTTGCACAATCTTAGTTGCAGTAGATCATCAGATTAAAGCAGCTGGTACTGTGCAACTGACCAACTAATCGCTGACCACCTTATTGATAATGAGATTTGTTGACAGCTATTTTTATGATCAAACTTACCGATTAGTTGTTGCAGCCCTAAACGTTTCTAAAGAGGTGAGAGTGATGGTCCTCTCCGCGCCTTGTGGGAACCCCACGCTGGGATTTCCTATCCCTGCGCGGGTCCCACACTAGGTTGCAGTCACCCCCGATAATGACATGGCCCTGTTTAAATCTGGCGACCTTATTTAGCAGACCGCTGAGGAAGCGGGTCTGGTTAATATTTGGGGAATACAAAGCTACCAACGTAACCAAAGTGTTATCCAGCCGACATACGGAAATGACATATCGGCCAGAAGGGTCTGAATCCAGATAGATGGACTCGTAGGAGATATGTCTCCCCACTAGGACAGTAACTCCTCTGGCTTTCTTGTAAAACGTCGAGGAGAGGCGAACAGGGAAATCTTTAGGATGGAACATGGCGGCCCGAGAACCCGTCCAGTGTGTCTCCTGTAAGAACACTATATCAAGGCGCTGGACTTTCAGAAATTTAACAATTAAACTCCGTTTTGTAGGGGAGTTCAGACCCCTAACGTTCAACGTGCCCACTCTCATTGTGGGAGAGAGGGGAAGAGAGAAAAAAAAAAAAAAAAAAGGGGAGGGGGGTAATATAGAAAGAGGAAAGGAGAATCAGGGAAGGTGATAGGGTAGCGGGAGGGGGGATACTCGCTGGGATCTACTAGTTTCTCCGGGTTGGGCAGAGGCTACTACACTCTGCCAAATAGGGAATGCGGAGGACACAGATGTTAGTCCCTAACCGCACCAGAAATGTGGCCCCTGGTAAGGGGAAGATAGGAGGTGGTCAGGGAGAGGAGGGCTCAGCGGCTCCCCTCCACCGCCGGCTGTGGTGTACATTCGATCATCAGGTTATATAGGTAGCTGTTGCCAGGTGTTTTTAGGGAGGAGATGAGAAGGAGGAAGTAAGGGAAGGCTAAGGAGGGGTAGGAGGAGAAATGGAGGTCTAGGGTGGTGATGGTGAGAGGGTGATGTTAACATGAAGGGCCTCTGGGAGCCAGGTGTATGAGGTCAATGAGGGCTAAAAGGGACCTGTGGGGCCGTGACTTCAGGTTGGTCATGTCAAGTCTGGAGAGTGGATCAGTTTGTGCACACGAATGTGCAACAGATAATAATAGCCTTTATCTAAGTAAACATTCAGGGAGTAATGGGTGAGAGGCAGTCTTTAGACGGGTATAGGGTGAGAATGTAGGAGGGAATGTAGGGGGAAGTGAGATGACCTGTTGGGTGGGTTTAGTAGGTGGGGGAGGTAGTTGGGAGGGTACAGGAAAGGGTGTACAAGAAGGGGTGACTTCAGTAAGAAATCTTGGGAGGTAGGGGAGGGCCTAGGGTGGGGAAATCAGGGAAAGGGTTAGGGTTGAGCGACACAGGTTATTTACCGAGGAAGAGAGGAGGATGGAGGTAGGAGGGTGGCAGTAGCAAGGGTGGAGAATCAGGAGAGGGACCAGAGGGCAGCAGCAGCGGGAAAGGGAGGGCTATTGGTGGGGACAGAAAGAAATGAGGAGAGAGTTTGGTCATTATAGGAACCTCTGATGAATCGTGAACATACAGTCTTAAAACATGATATTATTCAAATTTTTGCAAAGTGAAACACTTGATATTTTCCAGATGATGAAATAGGATCGGAAGGTGAAGAAGTAGACAGACAGGGCAAAGCATGGGGGAGGTTGCGGAGAAGAGGCAGTTATGGCTAGACAGAGCGAGTAAAGGAAGGGAGGGGGGTCAGAGAGGAAGAACGTAGGAATAATGAAGAGAGATGGGCAGGCGGTATAGAGTTCTGTCCTCCTGGGAAGGGAAGAAGAGCGGATGGGAAGGAGAGTGGAGTAGTCATAAGAGGGTATAGAAGTAGAGGGAGGGTTGAGTATCTGCTAAAGAGGAGGAAATTGGGGAAAGAGGAGATGATGAGGAGAGGAGAGACGAAAAGGGGGCAAATAAACAGTGCATATAATAATTAGATGTACCTCTACACATACTAGTAAGCCAGCATTCTATGTGGGGATATTGTACAGTTCCAACAGTGCAGGTTAATACATATAGTCATATAGAAAATTAGTATACGCTGAACATCTACAATGCTAAACATTTGACATTTTTCAGATGTTAAAATAAGATCAGAGGTTGGAGAGGGATATAGACAGGATGGGGCATATGGAGGGTTGGAAGGGAGAGGCGGTTTTGGGTGGGTGGAAATATGGAGGAAGGATGGGTAGGTTGGGAAGGGAAGAACGAAGAGATAGAAAGAAAAAAGATAGATAGGTGGATGGCCTGGAGTTCTGTCCTCCTAGAAACAAGGAGGGAGAGCATATGGAGAGAGGAACAAGAGGACATAGGAGCTGAAGAAGGAAAGTTGAAGCCAGGCTGGAATGGGAAGTAGGCGGGAGGAAAGAGTGGAGTACATAGGTGTGGTGAGATAGTAGGGTCTAGTGGGAAGGCATGGGGGAGGAAGGGTTATTGGGGAGTCGAGAGAGACCAGGTTGGAGTAGGAGAAGGGAAAACGAGTTAGGGGGTTAGGGAAAATAAGGAAAGAATGGAGGGAAGGGAGAGGATAAGAAGAGAGACCAAAATCATTAGGAACACCCTTGCAGGAACTATAAACTTTAGGTACATAAAAAGAACATTAATGGAACATGATAAACAATTAGTGGTATGAATACAACTCAGTGAAAAAATTGGTAGTTGGTGAGATTAGATATTCCTTCAACAGTACATTACCAGTTCTCTGGTCATCTCCGACTCCTAGGTGTAGTCCCAATCCGTATAGGGAGATGGTCTACTCAGGCAGACCATGGCCCAGTCCTCTAGGGGAGTGAGAGCAAAGTATGTAGAGTCTAAACAACTAGTGTTGGGGGGGGGGGGAGGGAAAGAAAAAATGGAATGGGGAATGATGTTAAAGGTGCCCAACAGCTGGGCCTCACAAGTTCTTCGGTACCATCTTGGTGCTAGAAAGTAGAACAGTCCTCTCAAGGGTTGGACCGCGATAAGCAGTCTATACACACCCGGAGGAGGGAGGTTGAGTAATCATAAGACCTCCATGGGTGGGCTAAGGGTGGTGAGTCATCGTCCGGGGTCTTGTCTAGGTGGCTCTTGTCTGTCCGGGTTCCAAGGCTGGGCTCCAACTCTCAGCAAAGGCCCTGCTCTATGTGGGCGGGGAGGATTCTCATCTCCGTTACCAGCAGGTAGATTCCAGATTCTCAGGAGGTCCTGCGCCTGTCTTGGTGTTAGCGCAGTGTGTTGGGTCCCGTCTTTGGTAATAATCAATTTGGTCGGGAATCCCCACCTGTACCGGATATGTTGATCTCTCAGAGTTTTTGTGGTTTCACTGAAACTTCGTCGTTGCTGGAGCGTGAATGGGGACAGATCAGGATACAGTGAAATATCTCTAAATTGATCCGGGAGTTGTGGTTGTCTCAGGGTGACTTTCAGTAGCCTATCTTTGAAGGAAAAATAGTGCAGTTTGGCTATGGTATCTCTAGGCTTGTCCATAGGTAGGTTTTGTGGCCTAGCCGCCCTGTGT